>NC_052158.1:143739711-144039973 GCF_902713615.1 Scyliorhinus canicula | reverse complement strand
TCCACCCCCCTCTCGCCCGCCTCGTAGGCCCATTGACACCTGCTATCCAGGCTCTAATGTCCGCAGCCCTCCTCTCCTCTCACATCCGCTCACTAGCTGGCTGACTTTAGCTAGCTATTGCGGGTGGCTCCCCCCCGCCAAGACATATCATCCCCTTCCACCCAGTCCCAGAGAAAAAAAAACAAACCAACAATCCAACCCATACAATTCACTAACATAACATTTAACCGTCGCAACACAGAGCGCCCATCAACCCACCATTAACTTAAACTCTATAACAATACAAAGAGAAGTAGATTACAATACAAATCCGTAAAAAGAAAGTTATAACATTTATACATTTTCCGGCTGTTGAAACACAGTCCACAGTCTCTCTTCCAGCTCAGCTCTTCATGTCTGTCCCAAGTCTTCTGCCTTCACGAATGCCTCAGCCGCATCCGCTGTCTCAAAATAAAAGTTTTTGCCGTTATCCGTTACCCTCAACCTCGCTGGGTACACCATACCAAATCGCACCCCCTTCTTGTGCAACGTCGCCTTCACTCGCCCAAACGCCGCTCGTCTTTTTGCCAACTCCACCGTCAAGTCCTGGTAGATCCGGACCGTAGTACCATCCCATAGTATCTCCCGCTTCTGCTTCGCCCAGTTTAACACCTTCTCTTTCACGCAAAACTTATGGAAGCAGATAATTGCTGCCCTTGGCTGCTCGTTCACTTTGGGCTTCGGCCTTAATGACCGATGGGCTCGGTCTAGCTCGTACTGGGAGGGGCTCTCACCCTCCCCCATCAGCTCCGCCAACTTCTTAGCGAAGTATTGTGTTGGCCTTGGGCCCTCTGTCCCTTCGGGCAAGCCCGCAATTCTCAAATTATGCGGCCTTGAGCGGTTTTCCAAGTCTTCCAGCTTTGCTCGGAGACCCCTATTAATCTCCACAGCTCTCCGCAACCCATCTCCCATCGAGGTGACCTGGTTGCTGTGCCGTGACATGGCTTCCTCCACTTCTTTCATCGTCTCGCCCTGCCCTCTCACCTCGGCCAATGTCTTTGCCACCGCCACCTTCAACAGGGAAATTATCGGGGCGATTGCCTCCTCCACCAGTAACTTCAATGCGGCTGCTGTCTCCTTTTTCCAGGCTTCCATGTGCCTCGCAAACTGTTTTTCCAGCTCCCCCGCCATCACCTCGCCCATCTTCTCCACCGTAAATAGTGCGGCCCCGCTTTGCAGTTCGGCTTCCGCCATCCTATCACCACTTTTATTCGTCTTCTCCTTCAGCTGCGACCCCGCGTTTCCTCCTTTCTTCGACGCTGCTTTTCGCATCCTTTAGCGGCTTATTGTTTTTCACTTTCTTTCTCTTCTCCTCTCTCTCCCTCCACCCTTCTGTCCTTCACCAATCTGAATTATTCTTTCTTTTAAAGACAAAGGGGAGGGGGAAAAAAACTTCACCAAACTTCTTTAAATTTCTTTAAATCTTCCAGCTCACTTCCTTTCCAGAACTCCCCTGGGACCAGGTTCCAGCCTTCTTTCTTCCTCCTAGGTGGGAGCCATCCGTTGTGGAACACCGCACTTACATGGTGCCCTGGACTCGGGCCTGCCTCCTCGGCCTCCTCGTAGCTCCGCCCCCGCTGCTCTGGTCCCGACGCCGCGCTGGGGCCCAGGACCTCAGCCCCCGCCGCCCCAACACCCACGCGGGGTTCTTCACTGGTTTTTAAACCAGCCCTGCTGGCTGCTCGCGACGGCCCCAAAGGCCGACGGTAGTCGGGGGGTGCGTTGAGACTCGGGGATTTCCCCGAAATCGCCACGACTCGCAGCCCAATAGAGAGTATTATTAATATAGAACTCAGGGAGAGAGACTATGACGTTCTTGAACAACTTGACATAGGGTGTGACAAGGTATTGGAGACGTTGGCAGCTCTAAAAGTGGATAAGTCTCCAGGTCCTGATGAACTGTGCCCCAGGATGCTGTGGGTGGCAAGGAAGGAGATTTCAGAGGCTCTGACCCAAATTTTCATTCTTCTCTATCCATGGGGGAGGTGCCAGGGGACTGGAGAACAGTGAATGTGGTCCCACTATTTAAAAAAGGGTTATCGAGATAAGCGAGGGAACTTCAGACAACAGTGAACGAAAGGAAAACTATTGGAGAAAATGTTGAAGGAGAGAAACAATCTCGATTTGGAGAGACAAGGTTTGATCAGGGATAGCCAGCATGGCTTTGTCAGAGGAGGTCATGCTTAAAATATTTGATGGAATTTTTTGAGAAGTGTGACCAGGTGTGTAGCTGAGGGTAGTGCAGTTGATGTTGTTTATATGGATTTCAGCA
The DNA here is from genome assembly GCF_902713615.1 of Scyliorhinus canicula. Taxonomy (NCBI): domain Eukaryota; kingdom Metazoa; phylum Chordata; class Chondrichthyes; order Carcharhiniformes; family Scyliorhinidae; genus Scyliorhinus; species Scyliorhinus canicula. Next base: position 144,037,662 of record NC_052158.1, on the reverse strand, counting down.
AAGCCTTTGACAAGGTCCCACATGGGAGACTTATAAAGATGGCAAATGCACATGGGATACAGGGTAACTTGAGAAGGTGGATTTAGAAATGGCTCAGCTGCAGGAGACAGAGGGTGATGACAGACAGTTGATTTAGTGACTGGAAGCCAGTGTCCAGTGGCACACCACAGGGATCTGTGCTGGCTCCCCTCCTGTTTGTCATTTATATAAACAACATAGATGACTATGTGGGGGGTAGGATTAGAAAATTTGTGGATGTCACAAAGATTGACAGGGTGGTTAACTGTGAGATCGAGTGTCTTCAGATACAGGAAGATGTGGTCAAATGAGGAGATAACTGGCAGATGGAAATTAACCCTGAAAAGTGTGAGGTGAAACACTTTGGAAGGATTAATTTGATAAGGAAGTATTAAATGAATGGCCTGACATTGGGAAGTTCCGAGGAACAAAAGTACCTTGGCATGTTTGTGCATAGATCTCTGAAGGCAGAAGGGCAGTTTAATAGGGTTGTGTAAAAGGCATATGGGTCACTTGCCTTTCTCAATCAAGGCATAGATTACAAAAGCAGGGAGGTCATGTTGGAGTTGTATAGCAGTTTAGTGAGGCCACAGCTGGAGTATTGTGTGAAGTTCTGGTCACCATATTATAGGAATGATGTGATTGCACTGGAAGGCGGTGCAGAGGAGATTCACCAGGATGTTGCATGGATGGAACATTTAAGTTACGAAGAGTAGTTGAATAGGCTTGGATTGTTTTCATTGAGCAGAGAAGACTGAGGGATGACCTAATTGAGGTGTACAAGATTATGAGGGACATGGACAGAGTGGATAGGGGCATCTAATCTCCTTAGTTGAAGGGTCAGCCACGAGAGGACACAAGTTCAAGGTGAGGAGCAGGAGGTTTAGGGGGAAATGTGAGGAAAGATTTTCTTACCCAGAGGGTGGTGATGGAATGTACTACCTGGGAGGGTGGTAGAGGCGGGTTGCCTCGCATTCTTTGAAAAGTACCTGGATGAGCACTTGGCACGTCATAACATTCAAGGCTATGGGCCAAGTGCTGGCAATTGGGATTAGGTAGATAGGTAATGAGATGTTTTTTCATGTGTCGGTTCAGGTTCCATGGACCTCTTCTGCGCTTTATGATTCTCTGATTCTCTGATTCTGGAATCAAAAGAGGGTCTGGCCATGATATTCGGAGTAGAAATTTCGATCCATATATCTATGGCCAATACTTTACGATAATCTCCGACCATAAGCCCGTGTTAGGCCTTTTTAAGGTGCTCCCACCCATCGCCTTGGCTCGGATTCAATGCTGAGCACTATTCTTGGTGGCATATGAATACTTCTTTGAGAAGCGCCCGGGAACGCACATAGCCAATGCTGACACCCTGAGTCGCTTACCGCTACCCGCAAACTTGCCCCCATCCCCTCCTAGAATGGACAAAGTCATCATGACTTTAAATTTTATGGATACCCTTCCTGTGTCTGCCAGGCAGAAACGACACCACGTGATATTAAGCTGTGGAATTTAGAGACCTGAAGTCCTTCTTATTTGAACGCCAAGAATTCAGCGTGGAAGAAGGCATAATGCTGTGGGGAGGCCAAGTGGTTGTCCCTTGTCCTGGCCAATGCCTGGAGCTCCACAGTGGTCACCCAGGAGTCTTCAAGATGAAGAAGCACGAAAGGAGCTCTGTCTGGTATGTTTGATTTTGACATTGAAAGTTTGGTGAAACAGTGCCCGTTATGCCAAGAGAATCAGAAGCACCCGATGTCGGCCTCGCTACACCCGTGGGAAAGGCCATGGAGGCCTTGGGTATGAATACCGTGGACTTCACCGCGCTGTTTATTGGGTCAATGTTTTTAATCTTGGTTGATGCCCATTCTAAATGGATGGATGTACATCAGATCTCCGCACGACTTCCTGCGCCACCATAGAAAACTCCGGCAGTTTCACACTCAGGGGATATAGGTGGTCTTCATTTCCGACAACTGGTCCACCTTCACCAGCGGAGAATTACAGGTATTCACAAAATCCAATGGGATGAAGCACATGGAATGGGGCTGGTTTAGCTCACTGCGCTAAATCGCTGGCTTTTAAAGCAGACCAAGCAGGCCAGCAGCACGGTTCGATTCCCGTACCAGCCTCCCCGGACAGGCACCGGAATGTGGCGACTAGGGGCTTTTCACAGTAACTTCATTGAAGCCTACTCGTGACAATAGCGATTTTCATTTTCATTTAGACGGCGCTCTATTACTGATCTTCTAATGGCTTAGCTGAGCGGGTGGTCCAAACGTTTAAAAACCCATATGAAGGATCAGACCACCGGCTCGCTCCACACCAAGCTGGCTTAGTTCCTCTTCAACAACAGGACCACACCATATGTGACGGTGGGGATTGCTGATGGCCCGACGACTCCAGGCCAGACTCAGTCTACTGTTTCCCAATCTAGGTGGGAAAGTGGAGTCCAAAACTGGAGGCTCAACAAAGAATTCTGACACCCGACGAGCCGACAGGATTTTCAGGCCCAGAGACAGCGACTATATTCGCAATTCCGGAGACCGGTCCTCTTGGATCCTGGGAGTAATAGTACAGGAGACTAGCTCCATGTTGTACAAGGTCAAGGCCAGGGAAAGGACAGGTAACAAAGCACGTGGACCATCTACGGAAACTACTTCAGGCGGGGTGATATCCTCAATGTTCTTTGAACCTACCACCAGGCAGGGGATGCAATCCACAGAACACCCAAAAGGCGTCCCACAAGGGGATGAAGACTCAGGTTCCAACATGGAGACTGAGGTAACGGACCAGCATGCAGAAATTGACATTGGGGTAGAACACCCATCAATTGTACTTCGACGCTCAGTGAGGAAGCGGCGTTCCCCCCACCCAATTTATTCACCAAGATACGACTCCCTTAATGATGGACTCAAGGCCGTATGAATCATAGAATCATAGAATTTACAGTGCAGAAGGAGGCCATTTGGCCCATCGAATCTGCACCGGCTCTTGGAAAGAATACGCTACCCAAGCACACACCTCCACCCTATCCCCATAGCCCAGTAACCCAGTAACACCACCCAACACTAAGGGCAATTTTGGAAACTAAGGGCAATTTAGCATGGCCAATCCATGTAACCTGCGCATCTTTGGACTGTGGGAAGAAACCGGAGCACCCGGAGGAAACCCACGCAGACATGGGGAGAACGTGCAGACTTCGCACAGACAGTGACCCAAGGCGGGAATTGAACCTGGGACTCTGGAGCTGTGAAGCAATTGTGCTAACCACTATGCTACCGTGCTGCCCATTATGTGAAGCGGCGAAGGAGGCTTCATGGTCGTGGGAGCGAAGGGGAAGATCTGGACTTGGGGAGGGATGTGATCACCCTCACGAGGACTACGAGTGATCAGGCATCAATCTACCCATGGGCTAGTGGAGTAGAAGCTACCATGGTAACGGGCAGAGGCCCATCCAGCTGAGACTCATTGCCATGCCCTTTAAATACCATCCCAGACCTGGATCGTTTGTTCCTGTCAGTCCCGGGCTGGTACACTCATGTTGCAGGCCACAAGTTTGGCTTTACTTTTGAGTTAAAATGAAACTAGTTTAACCTTTATCATCGTGTCTCCAGGATTACTACAATGTGACTCCAGACCCACAGCATTAGGGTTAACTCTCAACAGCCCTCTGAAATCATCTAGTGAGCCACTCAGTTGTATTCAAGAAAATAGTTCACCTTTTTAAGGCACTTAATGATGGATAATAAATGCTGGCATAGCCTGTGACGCCTAAAATCTGTGCATGAATACATTTTTTAAAAGTTCAGCTTGGTGTTGTATTTGTTAAAAGAGCAGAGGATGGAATTTCATCGATACGCCGTCCGTTGTTGAACTGGTATATCGAGGGCTGAATATTATTGTTCACCCCCATCACCCTTGTAAGAAAGGTCAGTCCCATAGCGGCCAAGGTAAAACAAAACCACTCTGCAGCATGACCCTCTCCGAGTGGCCCTCAGTCCTGAGAGTGAACTCCCCCCCCCTCCCCCCCCCCCCCCCCCCCATCTGAGTGGGAGCAAGTCCCACCCGGGAGAACTACCGGTCAATCAGATTGGCTGGCAGCTCTAACCGGTCCCAGCCGCGTGAGAAATCTGCCATGGGCACCGCGGGCACCGCGGGCACCGCAACTAGGCCCCGGGGTTGAAGACAACATGGATCCCGGATAGAGGTGAGATTGGGAAGCCTGAGGGAGTGGGAGAAGGAGCTGAGGCTGTGGGTTTCGGTGGCCGGGTGGGAAGTGACAGAAGGGATGGGGGAGGGTAACTTCATTATGGGTGGGGGGGTGGGAGGGTGGTGCCCCAAGTGCGCAGGGCATCGCCTGGAACATGTAATCCCCTCTTCGCATATTTTAACCAGTTTGGTTAAAAAAAAACCAACCTACTCCCACACGCCTGCCCACACTTGGCACGGTCACTTTGCTCCTTAACAAGCTCATTTGTCCATTAATTATTTAAAAGAATAACAGGTGGTCTGCCGATTTTGGCACCTGTCCGCAAACTGTTTTGTGGGGCACAGGCAGGGGTGGGCAGGGAGGCAGTGGATTAGCCACCCATCATATTTTGCATGCCCCGGCACCCTGCCCAAGCTGTAATGTTTACGATTTGCCTGTAATGTTGATTGAACTAAAACTGTTCACTCCATCGCCCATCAACAACTAATGTGGAATTTAATGCCTTTTCATGTTTTCATTTGTAAGGCAAGCCACCTAATGGAATGTTCAATGCAGTTGTGCTTATTAATAGGCACAGTTATCAGAAGTCAGTCAATGTTATTTCCAATGGTGCGAACAATAACTTTCATTTATACAACACCGTTAAGATTAACAAATGCTCCAAGGGTAGCTGGTGAAATGAAACAGACATCAAGCGACAAGGGAGAGATGAGAAAGGGTGACGGAAGGCCTGGTCAAAGATATGCGCGATTCTTCGCTCCCCACGCCGTTAGGGAGAATCGTGGGAGGGTCCCCCGACTAATTTCACGACCCCCTCGAGCCCCCCGCGATTCTCCCACCCCCCCGCTCGGAAGAATCGCCGCTCGTCGTTTTTCACGGCGACCGGCGATTCTCCGACACGGATGGGCCGAGCGGCCTGCCGTTCGCGACCGTTTCACGACGGCGGCAACCACACCTGTCGCTGCCGTCGTGAAATTGCCGTGAGATGCCCGTTTTGGGGATTGTAGGGGGCCTGGTGGGGAATGAGCACTACGACTGTGCTCGGGAGGGTACAGGCCCGCGATCGGTGCCCACCGATCGTCGGGCCAGCGTCTCAATCGGACGCACTATTTCCCCTCCTCTGCCCTGCAAGATCAAGCCACCAGGTCTTGCGGGGCGGCTGAGGGGAAAGACAGCCACCGCGCATGCGCGGGTTCGAGCTGTCAGCCGTCGTGACGTCAGCCGCGCATGCGCAGGTTGGAGCCGGCCAACCTACGCATGCACGGCAGACGTCACATAGACGCCGCCGTCGCATCACTCTCGGCGCGCCGCCTGGCGGCCCAGAGTTACGGAGCGCCGCTCCTAGCCCCGCCGGGAGGGGAGAATAGGGGGCGAGGAGCGGCCTCCGAGGCCGTCGTGAAACTCGGCCGAGTTCACGATGGCCCTCCCGATTTTTCCCGGGAGCGGAGTATTCCGGCCACATGGGACTTGAGTTAAGCATTTTAACTGGGGCGGGAGAGAGAGAGAGAGAAGGAGCGATAAAAAGGTTTGAATAAGCAAGCAGTTCGGAAACGCGAGAAGGAAACAACACTCTGATAGGGGAAGGGGAATGGGAATGTCCAGGAGGGGGTGGAGTTGGAGAGATTTGCAAAGGTAGAGTTGGAGTAGAGTGGGGGACTTTATAGACCAGGACAGGATTTTAAGTTTCACACTTTGGGAGACAGGGAACTAATGTAAGTAAGCAAGAAAGGGGTGTCAAGGATGAACAGGAGAAAAATTGTACACAAATCATATTAACTTGATCACAGGTCAGAAGGAAGCCATGTGGTCTGTCATGCCCAGAGACCACTCTGTAGGGTACTCAACCGGTTCTACTCCCCAGCCTTTTCCCTACAAACTTGCAATTTTTTTCTCTTCAGACAATTAGTCCAATTTCCTTTTGAAAACCGTCATTGAATCAGCCTCCTGCATTACTCTGAGGCAGTGAAATCCAAACCCTACCCCTTGCCTTTGCCTCCCTGATCGCCCGCCGTAGAATCCTGTTTGGCTGGCGGTCAGCAGCACCGCCCAGAGCTGCAGAATGGCTGGCCGACCTCTCGGAATCTCTCCAAATGGAGAAAATCAAATTCGCCATCCGGGGGTCGGACGACGGCTTCCACAGAACGTGGGAGCCATTCATGCAACTGTTCCGGGACCTGTTTGTGGCCAACGTACAAGAGGAAGAATAGAACATAGAACAGTACAGCACAGAACAGGCCCTTCGGCCCTCAATGTTGTGCCGAGCCATGATCACCCTACTCAAACCCACGTATCCACCCTATACCCGTAACCCAACACCCCCCCCCCCCCCCCCCATTAACCTTACTTTTTTAGGACACTACGGGCAATTTAGCATGGCCAATCCACCTAACCCGCACATCTTTGGACTGTGGGAGGAAACCGGAGCACCCGGAGGAAACCCACGCACACAGGGGGAGGACGTGCAGACTCCACACAGACAGTGACCCAGTCGGGAATCGAACCTGGGACCCTGGAGCTGTGAAGCATTTATGCTAACCACCATGCTACCCTGCTGCCCCAAATAGTCGGGTGGCCAAGAATCAGGGGAAAATGGACGGGAATCGGGGGAAGGTAGCCGGGGGGGGGGCTACGGGTTCGTTACGGGGGTTTGATGGCTAGCTAAGGCCCAAAACCAAACTAAATAAATGCCAATAAACATGTGCCTCGGCCATATTGGGGATTGTAAAATATGTATGCCGGCTAAAGGGGGGAGGCCACAGTTATTATTACGAAGATGCTTACCTGTAAATATATATGTTAATTTTTGCGTGTTCTTTTTTTTCCTCTCTCTCTCTAACAATTTGTAATTTGTTCAATATAAAACATGAAAACTGAATAAAAAACATTTATAAAAAAAAAAATGTCTGTAGCCTGTTGGTAGCACATGTACCGCACATCAACAGCATCACTCTCTTCAACCCTTTGTAAAAAGAGACATGCTATCAAATCTTTTTATCTTGCACTTATCAGGACAGCTAAACCAACAGTAAAGGGAACACTGATAAAAGGGAATAACAATTTATACCACATGAGGAGAGGGTGTTGTTTGGTTAGCAAGTGACTAAGTGTCACATGACTTGACATCACACTCAACTTGATGAAGCAGAAAAAAGACATGGGCCTTTAGCCAGTGTTGCCAGTTTAGCAAGGTGGAACAATTATTGGGGTGGATCCATACACCTCCATAAAATTACCAGCCGCGTTTTCTAAATTCAGAGACCTATGTTGCAACGAAAAACAAGCGTTCAAACATTCAACCTTGCGCATTAAATTAGTGAAGTTTATCTGATGGTTTTAAAAGGAGGAGTCACTTTCTTCCACATTATTGTAACTATCTTTGATTTTGTAAGTTTAGAATTACGTTCTGTAATTAGCTTTTGTACTTTTAGGTTCTTTTCAATTTTATTATGTAATAAATGAATGTGATTGATTATATATATATATTTTGTATAGATTTTGTGTAATTTCTGTACCTTCGTAAGTTTTATAAAGTTATTTTGTATATTTCATTGGCTTATACCAAGCACTGACAGATGTAACTAAAGCATGCTATGGAAAAGCAGTTACCTCAGCAAAAAGCCATTGATAATCGCCTGCTTTCATGAAATTCTATAGGTCTTACTGATACCTATAAATCAATTGGACATCTGGGCTGCTGAATCCATGTTCCCAGACATCAAAACCATTCCACCTATATTCTATACATAGCCTATATAACTTCTAAATATTACTTACTTTGTAATCTTCTCTATTAGTCCCAACCAAATAGACTTTTTCCTTGACAGCTCTATGTCATCCTCCCCCTCCAGCTCTGTGATATTCTAATTAAATACTCTATTAAAAGAGGCAATTCTTCACTTGAGAGAACAAACAATTGGCTCACTTTAAAGCTTTTATCCAGATGTCTCATTTATCTGACAGCTTGGTTGATTATAGTCTCTTGGAGTGCGTTTTGTACGTAACGATCCTGATCTCGTATTCTCAGACTGAATTGGCAAACATGGGCGGAATTCTGCGACCCCCCGTAGGGTCGGGGAATCGCCCGGGGCAGTCGTAAATACCGCCCCCGCCGTGGCCGGAATTCTCCGCCACCCGGGAATTGGCGGGAGTGGGAATCGTGCCACCCGCTGATTGGCGTGCCCCCCGCGCCTATCGGTGGGCCCCCCGCGCGATTCTCCGGCCCGCGATGGGCCAAAATCCCACCGCTGTCAAGCCTCTCCCGCCGCCGTGGTTTAAACCACCTCTGTGCCGATGGGATTGGCAGCACGAGCGGGAACCTGGGGTCCTGGGGGGGGGGGGGGGGGGGGGGCACGGGGCGATCGAACCCCACGGTGGCCTGGCCCGCGATCGGGGCCCACCGATCAGCGGATGGGCCAGTGCCGTGGGGGCACTCTTTTTCTTCCGCCGCTGCCACGGCCTCCACCGCGCATGCGTTGGTGGTGACAGGCAGCTGACGCTCTGGCGCATGCGCGGACTCACGCCGACCAGCGAAGGCCTTTCGGCCAGCCTCGACGCCGGCCGACGTGGGGCCAAAGGCAGCTGGCGCCAGTCAGCGGAGCAGGAGCCACTCCGGCGCGGGCCTAGCCCCTAAAGGTGCGGAGAATTCTGCACTTTTGGGGAGGCCCGACGTCGGAGTGGTTGGCACCACTCCGCTACGACGGCCCCCCCCCCACCGCCGGTTAGGGGAGAATTTTGCCCATTTTCCTGCTGAACAATACCAAGGACTTTGAGACCTCTGCAAAAATTCACAAAGAAATCTGCCCAAAAGATGGAAAGAAAAGACCGCTATCAGCTTGGCTAAGTGGTAGCGAACTTACCTCTAACCAAAATGTGGGAGGTTCAAATTCCACTCTTGCGAGTGACTAATTGAGGATGCACTGCAGTGTGAACCTGAGGGAGTTGTCCTTGTCCTTGTTCTTGTCCTTTGAATGCGGTGTCAAAACAAGGGCCCATCTACCTCTTCACCAGAACATAAAAGATTGTATTGTGTATTTTTCAAAGAAGAGCTACAAAATCTCCTGGTGTCCTCACCGACTTCAGTCCTTAGCCAACTTTACCAAAGGGAGTTTAACTTGTCTGTCATCTCATTGCTTTTTATTGCGCTGTATTGGCCTACAAGAAAATAGCGACCGTAATTTGTTGTGTAGAAGAAATGCTATAAATATTGCATTAAAATCTATAGTCAAGCTGAATGTCAGGAAAGAAAGGACAAATGGCAATTAAACTGTGAAAAATTATACAAACAAAACATTGCTCGATAGGGATAGGCATTTGCAACCCTCGCCTGTGCATGTCTCATTAATGGGGGCATTTTTTTGCTTCACTCTTCTGCTGCCTCAGCCTAAGCTCTGGAAATCATTCTCTAATCCTCTCTACCTCTTTTTCTTTAAGATGCTTCTTGAAAACCTACCTGTCAGATCACACAATGAGCCATCTGCTCTAATTTTGCTTTCAGTGCCTCAGAATCTAATTTTGCTTCATAACACTCCTGTGATAGTCCTCGGGATGTTTTATTGCATTAAAGGATCAATGTAAATATAACTTATTGTTGTTGTTGTGCCGCATTGTTTGAACATGTGTAGGGTCTATTTTAGGGCATAAAGAAGTGGCTTGCCAGGTCTGCGTGTCAAAAGTCGAAGATTTATTGACCGTGATAAATGCTGTCTATCAATTCAAGTTGTAGAACAAGATGAAATCCTTGGTCATTTGGAAATATGTTTGTCTCACTGATTTTGAAACAATGTTTGAACCAAACAGAATTGTTGAGTGCATTGCAAACAATGTGTTTGGCATCTGCCAATTGGCAGGTCTATTTATTTCCCTTGACTGTGCCATGTCTGTACAAAGTTGCATTCATCCACACCAACCGAGGAGCTACTGACAGCCAACCAGGTCACACATACTTGTTTTCCAATTTCTCTGTGGTTTTGCCTAAATCTGTCACCTTCTCCGACCCTACAATCTTTACAGATCCCTGAGCTTCTCCATTCTCTGGTGCGTTGCCGATTTTAGCGCTCCACCATTGGCGGCTGTGTTTTCAGCTTCTTCTGCTTTTAGCTCTCTGCCTCTCTATGCCTCCTTTTTCCATTAAGGCACTTCCCAGAACCTAAGGGCTGGATTCTCTGATTCTGAGACTATGTGCTGACGACGGCGTGGGAACTGTGGCGTTCTGCGCCCAAGAAAATGAGCAAAACCCCCACCGACCCTCCGTTGGTGGAGGGCTAGCAAGCACGCAGTGTAGAGTCCCTGGATAAGGCTCGAGAATTGCCAGGTCCATGGGTGCGCCTGCGCACGGTGGCGGTCTGCAGTGACCGTGCAACATGGCGCCGGCACCGTGCAGACCTGGCCTGTCAAATAGTGCCCCCTTTGGTCATGCTCGCCACCTCCTGCCCGCTCACCCCTGATTGGCTCATCCCCCCACTGTGTCAGCGCTGGACTTAGTCAGCAGCCGCCACGCCGGGTTCTCGTAAAAAAAAAGGACACGCACCCCGTGCCGTCGGGAACTGGGCCCATCGGGGGCGGAGCATCGCGGGGTGGGTGGGCCTCAAGTAATGTCCTGCAAGTAAGACATTTTAGAGCAGGCGGAGCATCACAAAAGTAGCGCTGCCTCTGATTTCGGAGCCACCGGGAATTCTCCGGTCAATCGCCGGACGCTATTTCACTGTCAGAGACTGAAGGTTCCCGCCCTAAATCTTTGATCAAGCTTCTGGTCACCTTATCTCCTTATGTGGCTCAATGTCAAACTTTGTCTGACACTGTAACGTGCCTTACGACCTTTTACTATGTTGAAGTATAAATGGAGGTTGATGTTGTTTTCTTGGCGTGTCAGCCCAAGGCTTTTGCAACCACGTGCCAATGGCATTGAAGGTGGAGATGATATTCGTACTGAGCCACTCGTTGGTGTCTGTGTCGGATGTCGGATGTCTAGGCAATATCCTTCTCTAACCCCATCTACTTTTCTATCCTTTTTTAAAAAGTTGCACAAAACCCATCTTCTTTAAATCACTCTTCACTCTGTTAACTTCACTATTCTGGCTCAGAATTTGTTCTTATTATTTGTCTGTAAAACACCTTGGGACATCTTTAATTTTAAAGATGCCAGTTGCCTCCGGATGATCCAGTTTCCTTCCGCAGGCCAAACATGTGCAGGTGAGGCGGATTGGCCATGCTAAAATTGCCCCTTAGTGCCCTTGGATATGCAGGTTAGATCCGGTTACGGGGATAGGGCCTGGGTACGGCGCTCTTTCTGAGGTTTGCTGTGAACACAATGGGCCAAATGGCCTCCTTCAGCACTGTAAAGACATTATCGTTCTATTCTATGGTTCTATGATTGTATCTTTTCAAATTTCAGCACTACATTCCAAATAAAACATTAACAATTTACCATACTACCTTTAAGCACCGTGACTTGAAAATGCGTAAATTGCTGAGGTGTGCAGAGTAGATCGAGAGAAAGTATTTCCTCTGGTGTTGGAGAATGGAGGCAGGGAACTGAACAACACTACTTGATGTAAAGTCTAGAAATATATTTCACACTGGAAGATGCAGGGATCACCACAGCATTCCAGAGACATTTCATTGTGCAACTCACCAGGCAGAAAAGAATTCCTAACATATTCATGAAACTTGAACAGCAGTCGTTCAAAATCACAGATATCATGTACTACATAGGAGCATTGGAAGAACATAGAAATGTAGGAACAGCAGGAGGCCATTCAGCCACTTGAGCCCATTCTTCTATTCAAGTAACTCATCTCAATTAACAATCTGTATCTGAATTCCATCCATTTGCCTTGGTTCCACATCCGTTGATACTATTGCCAAACAAAAATCTATCAATCTCAGTTTTGAAGTTTTCAATTGACCTAAACCGCAATGGCTTTTTAAGGGGCATCTTGACAAATACATGAATAGGATGGGAATAGAGGGATACAGACCCAGGAAGTGTAGAAGACTTTAGTTTAAACGGGGAGCATGGTTGGCGCAGGCTTGGAGGGCCGAAGGGCCTGTTCCTGTGCTGTACTTTTCTTTGTTCTTTGTTCTTTTTGAGGAAATGAGTCCAACATTTTCACTGACATTTGTGAATTAATGCTGCCCAACATCCCCTTGAAAAGCCTAGACCGTATTACAAGATTCAGTTCCCTACTTCCATACGAGAGGAAATAGTTTCGTCCAGCTACCTTTAACACTTCCCCAAATAGCACATTTAAGTGTTTTGTTTATGGGCGGCATGGTAGCACAGTGGTTAGCACTATTGCTTCACAGCGCCAGGGTCCCAGGCTCGATTCCCGGCTTGGGTAACTGTCTGTGCAGAGTCTGCAAGTTCTCCCTGTGTCTGCGTGCGTTTCCTCCGGGTGCTCCAGTTTCCTCCCACAAATTCCTGAAAGACATGGGACGAAATTCTCCGCAACGGCCGACGCCGGAGTGAAACCCGGAGTGTTTCAATCCGGCATCGGAGGCCGCTCCTTGCCCCCTATTCTCCCCCACCGGGGGGCTAGGAGCGGCGTTGCGGGAAACTCGGCCGCCGGGCCTTGACGCTTGCGTCAAAGCAGTGCGCCGAGAATGAAGCGGCCGGCGGCGCCTAAGTGACGTCAGCCGCGCATGCGCAGGTTGGCCGGCTCCAACCCGCGCATGCACGGTTGCCGTCTTCCCCTCCGCTGCCCCGCAAAACGTGGCGGCTTTATCTTGCGGGGCGGCGGAGGGGAAAGAGTGCGTCATTTACAGACGCCAGCCCGACGATCGGTGGGCACCGATCGCGGGCCAGTCACCTCATGAGCACGCCCGTGTTGCACGATCCCCTCTCCGCCCTCCACAGGCCCCACACTTACCTGTCGCGCGCTGTTCACGCCGTCAGCGACCAGGGGCGAAATTCTCCGACCCCCAGTAGGGTCGGAGAATCGCCCGGGGCCGCCGAAAATCCCGCCCCCGCCATGTCCAGAATTCTCCCACCCGCAAAAAGTCGGTGTGCCACCAATCCCGCTGCCCGCCTCGGAGAATGGCGGGGGCCGGCGGAAGGCTACGGGGTTCTGTGCTGCCGTTATTCTCTGGCTCGGATGGGCCGAAGTCCCGCCGCTGAGAGGCCTCTCCCGTGGTTTGAACCATCTCTGTGCCGGCGGGATCGGCGGCGCGAGTGAGCCCACGGGGTCCTGGGGGGGGGGGGGGCGCGGGGCGATCGGAACCCGGGGGGTGCCCCCACGGTGGCCAGGCCCGTGATCGGGGCCCACCGATTAGCGGGTGGGCCAATGCCGTGGGGGCACTCTTTTTCTTCCGCCGCCGCCATGGCCTCAACCATGGCGGAGGCGGAAGAGAATCCCCCAGCGCGCATGCGCCGGTGGTGACATCAGCGGCAGCTGACGCACCGGCGCATGCGCGAACTGGCGAAGGCCTTTCGGCCAGCCCCGGCGCCGGGCGGCGGGCATCAAAGGCCATTGTTGCCGGTTTTGGCACCAGTTGGAGTGGTGCCAACCGCTCCGGCACGGGCCTAGCCCCTCAATGTGAGGGCTTGGCCCCTAAAGGTGCGGAGAATTCCACACCTTTGGGGAGGCGCCACTCCGCTACGCCGGGACCCCCTGCCCCGCTGGGTAGGGGAGAATTTCGCCCCAGATGTGGTTGCCGCCGGCGTGAACCCGTTGGGGTCGTCAGGCCGCTCGGCCCATCCGGGCCGGAGAATCGCCGGTCGCCGGGAAAAACGGCGAGCGGCGATTCTAGAGCGGCGTGTCGCAAAAGATGCAAGGCTTTTGAAGGCCATGATGCTAAATTATATGCAGTGGGGGATTGGAACCGATGTAAGCCAGCAAGACTGAGACTGAAAGCCAAGCAGTACTTGTGGTGGAACACGACGTAAGAAGATGAATTCTGACCAAGTGAGAGTTAAAGGCAGATGAGGGATGGAGGACCAACACAAGGAGGTGAGGTTTAATCGAGTCACGAATCGCCAAAAACCGCAGATAAAAGGGCAGTGGTGGGGGTACTGAGAGCATTGCAATCGAGGTGGAAGTGATGGACAGATGGCCTGTGAAATTCAGCCCACTGACCTGTGCATTATTTCATTCCGCTCGAGTGAGTGGTCAGGGAGGGTAACGGCAAAAGTGAGAATGAAGCATTATGGCAGCTGCTATATCAATAGCTCCTGCATTCCTGATGTTCAGCTGGATGAAGCTGTAAATCATCCAGGATTACATGCCTCAGGTCTGACCCAGTCCAATGGTCTTGGAGTCTACAACTTCCACGCTGTAAATCATTATGCACTGCTAATATTATGGGAAATACTCATTGCTATCGTATACTAATTTACAGATTTTCTTTATAAGGCTCTGTAATATGGAACTTTTACATTGTAGTTACTTAAAATTCAGTGTCCATCTTGAATTCAAATAACTTTATACATAGTTGTAGACAACAGGATTTACTTTTGAGCTTTCCTTGGATGAAAAGCATGCACAGCTGGTGCTACCGAGTTCTTGATTTTAACAGAGCTCTATTTTCGACCATACGCGTTTTGGTGTCAGCTCCAAACACAACTGCTCCAGCAAAAATGATGTCCAGATTATTTTAACCTCCAGGATCGATAGGCTGCTGACTGTCTTCGTGCCCGTTAATCCAGAATATTACTCGAAATTAAACCGTAGGGTATGGAACATAGGACCAGACTCAGTACCGAGTGGGACGACTCTACAAGTGATATCAGAAACACGTTCCTCACACTCAGGTGGAATAGCGGATGCAATAATCTTGGAAACACTTCATAGTGGACCATCTCTTTTATTGGAGATGATCTTTTTATGTGGTGTGAATATTACTTCTGCTTATCAGCCCAAGTATGAGGTTTGTCCAGGTTGCTGCATATGGACACAGACTGCGTCAATATCTGAGGTGTCACAAACGGTGCTAAACATTGTGCAATAATCAACTAACATCTTATGATTGAGGGAGGGTCATTGATGAAGCTGCTGAAGATGGTTGAGCCTCGGGCTCTACCCTGAGGAACTCCCGCAACGATGTCCTAAGACTGAGATGATTGACCTCCAACAACCTCAACCATCTTCCTATGAGCTAGGTACGGCTCCAATCAGTGGAGGGTTTTCTCTTTGATAATAATAATCTTTCTTAGTGTCACAAGTAGGCTTACATTAACATTGCAACAAAGTTACTGTGAAAAGCCCCTAGTCGCCACATTTCGGCACCTGTTCGGGTACACGCAGGGAGAATTCAGAATGTCCAATTCACCTATTAGCACGTCTTTCAGGATTTGTGGGAGGAAACGGGAGTACCCGGAGGAAATCCACGCAGACACAGGGAGAACATGCAGGCTCCGCACAGACAGTGACCCAAGCAGGAATCGAACATGGAACCCTGGCGCTGTGAAGCAACAGTGCTATCCACTGTGCTACCACGCCGCCCACATTCCAATGATATTGGTTTTGCTAGGACTCCTTTAAGCCTCACTTGGTCAAATGCTGCCTTAAAGTCAAGGGTACTCACTCTCACCTCACCTCTTTTGTCCATGTTTGAACCAAGGCTGTAACGAGGTCAGGAGCTGAGTGACTCTGGCAGAACACAAACTGCATGCCAATGAGTTGCTTATAGCTGAGCAATTTTTGATTTCTAACACTGTTGACTACTTCTTCCATCATGCTGATGATCGTGAGTAATTGGCTGGGTTGGATTTGCCATGCATTTTGAGAACAGGACATACCTGGGCAATTTTCCACATTGCCCAGTTGCGAGCGTTGTAGCTGTACTGGAACGGCTTGGCTAGGGGCACAAGTGTTCAGTACTTTTGCCGGAATGTTGTCATGCCCATAGCCTTTGCAGTACCTAGTGCCTTCAGCCATTTCATGACATCACATGGAGAGAATCGAATTGGCTGAGGACTGACATCTATGATGCTGGGGACATCTGGAGGAGGCCGAGATGAATCATTCACTTGGCATTGTTGGCTGAAGACGATTGCAAATCCTTCAGCCTTGATTTTTGCATCGATGCGCTGGGCTCCCCCATCATTGAGGACAGGGATATTTGTGGAGCTTCCTCCACCAGTGAGTTGTTTAATTATCCACTAGCATTTGGGATTGAATGTAACAGGCCTGCAGAGTTTCGATGTGATCCACTGATTGTGTGATAATTTAGCTCTGTCCATGCTTCCAGTATTTGACACAAAGTAGTTCTGCATTGTTGATTCACCAGGTTGACACCTGATTTTTAGGTATGTCTGGTGCTGCTCCTAGGATGCGCCCTTGCAATCTTCATCGATCTCGGGTTGATCTCCTAGCTCGATGGTAGTGTAGGGTATATGCTAGAACATGTGGTTACAGATTGCAGTTGAGTACAATATTGCTACTGGTGATGGCACATTGAGCCTCATATATGCCCACTTTTGAGTTGCTAGATCTGTTCAATATAGCACATTGGTAATGCCACACAACACGATGGAGAATATCCTCAACATAAAGACAAGACTTTGTCTCCTCAATGACTGTGTGCTAGTCATTCCAATTGATACCGTCATGGACAGAAGCATTTGTGACAAGTAGGTTGGTGAGGATGAGGCCACGTCTGTTTTTCCCTCTTGTTTTTTCCCTCAATATCTACCCCAGACTCAATTGAGCAGCTATGTTTTTTAGGACTAGGCCAGCTTGGTCAAGAGTGGTGCTACCGAGCCACTCTTGGTGAAGAATATTGAAGGCCCCCACCCAGAGTACATTCTGCTCCCTTGTCACCCTCGGTGCTTCTCCCAATTGGTGTTCAACATGGAGGATTACAGGGATGGGGGAGGTGGAAACCTTCAGGCGGTTTCCTTGCCGTGGGTCTTCCTGGGGTCCAGAGTCAATGTTGATGGCTCTCACGTCCACCTCCTCCCAACTGTGTCCACTGTGCTGCGACCTTTGGTACGTGTCATTCTGTCCTGCCTTGGGAAAGGGTATAACCAGGAACGATGATGGTGGTGGTCTCTGAGTCATAGTCATATTCACAGAATCATACTTTACAGACAACGTCAGGCTGTTTGACTTGCCTGTGGGAAGCTCTCCCAATTTTGGCAAAAACTCCTGGATTTTGAAAAGGACCACTTAGCAGATTTGGGAAAGCTACAATTGCTGTCGTCATTTCCGGGCCTAGGTTGATGCCAGGTGGTCTTTGCAGTCTTTTTAGTTGCCATATTTTCATCATTTTCAGCATATAAACAGAAAAAAAAGTAAAAAAACAGGGAAACAACAAAATGACCCACCAGTACGCAACCCAACACATCCACTCGCAAGTTAAAAAACAATAAGTAAACAACAAACCAAACATCCTCCCCATTAATGTTCAACGGCAAACAACTCCCAAAGGTGCATGATAAACAGACCCAACAAAATGTGGAACCCCTCCTTCTCCCCCCTTAACGCAAATGTAACTTTCTCCAGGGTCAGAAATTCCAGCAGGTCCCCCACCACGCTGAGGCACAGGGCGGAGAAGCTGACCTCCACCCCAGCAGGAGCTGCCTACAAGCAACCAGAGAGGTGCAGGCTAAACGTCAGCCCCAACACCCGCCTGCAACTTGGGCTGGCCTGAAAATGACCTCGAGTGGACCCGGCTCCAAGTTCATATGCAACATCCCTCCGAGATGATGTTAAAAATCCTCCAATACCTTTCTAGCTTCGGACAAGACCAAAACAAATGCACATGGTTTGCGGGGCCCCTCCCACACCCTCGCAGACATCCTCCACTCCCTCAAAGAGACGGCTCTGCCTTGCATTTGTGAGGTGCGTCCTAGACACGACCTTCAATTGTACCAGCGGGGTTTTTTGCACTGGTTTTGCTTGTTGACTTTGGTTTTCTGGGACTGGGCATGGGGGAGGGGAATGAGAGGGGGAGAGGGGGTGCCCTGGGCGGGGACTTCCACACGAGCAAGCGTAGGTTGGCTAGGGAACATGGGGGGAGGGGGGGGCGTTTAGAACCTGGTCAAACAGGTTTTGATGGGCCTGGGTGGTGTGAAAGGTGGGGGATGTGATTGATACTGGGAGAGGTGTTTTCAAGAGGAAGTGGAGGGGGGGATTCTGGGAGGGGGGAATGCAACAAAGTTTCATTCCATTTTGTAGGTTCTGTGATGAAACCTGAGTGTCTTGCTAGGCCACGTCAGAGGGAAGTTACATTGCTATGGATCCAAAGTCACTCATAGACCAGATTGGATATGAACAGCAGTTTACCTTCCCTAAAGGGCACGAGTAAACCAAATGAGTTTGTACAACAATCATTTCACGGTTACCCTCATTGAGAATAGCTTTTAATTCCATATTAATTGAACTTAAATTCAACCAGCTGCTGTGGTGGGATTTGAACCTAAGTCCCTGGAGGATTAGCCTAGGCTTCTGGATTACCGGTCCAGTGACATTACCACTATACCACCACCTCCCCTCTACTCTAAACCACAGGGTGTAGAATAAAGGTCGCAAACTCAACGTAGAGTAGGGTTATTTTAGGAATATCAGAAATACACGCCTCACACAAAACTAGAATAATGGAGGTAAAATCCGAGAAAAACCTATTAACCAATCAGATCCCACGATGGGGCTAGGTTAAGATCTGCAAGAATGGATAAAGCAAAGTGGGCTGAATGGCCTTCTTCGCCTGTATTCATTTGGTGACATGTGTGAATATAAATTCCCCTAAAGTATCAAAGTAAAAGCAAAATTCTCCATATGCTGTAAATCAGAAATGAGAACAGAAAGCGCTGGGAACATTCAGTAGTTCTGGCAGCATCTGTGGAGCAAGGAAAGGTTTTGAGTTGAATAGGTCTCTTTTGAGTGTTTTTACCCCTGAAGCATAAATTATCCTGTTCAATGTCTTCCAGCAGAGGGAGCCATAGAGTCATGTGGCAATGTGCACTCAGATCAGATCAATGGTTCTCAAACACCTTTGCGTGAAGGACCCTTTTTCAAATGGATCAGTAACCGCGGAACCACCATCTATATGATAATACTGTACTCGCAATACAGAAGAACTGTCTGTGTAGAGTGCTTTATTGATGCTATTAAGAACAGGTAATTACTTCAAATAGCAATCTGAAGACTATTTCAGTGATGAGACAGACCAGACAAAGCCGAGACAAAAGATAAGTGTGATTCCATTAACATTGTAGTGTAGGCCAACTGAATGCCTTTTTATATAGTTAAATTATTGCCATACAAACATAATCAGTTCACAGATCACATCCAATACAAATGGCTATTCAATCCAATCAGCATTAAAAGCAGTCGCACTTGATTTAGACGGTTAACAGGCTCAAAGCAGGTACTGTTTTAATTTTGAAATAAGCTTCTTTCCCTACACAGCGTACTCGCTTTGAGCATGTCATTCCCGAGAATGTTTTACAGATTTGTACAAAGGCAGCCTCATTCCTGAGCGTTGTTTAATTATGCAAGCAAAAAACATTATTACTGTTATATTACCATTCATGGTAACGTGTTGTATTCTTTGTCCTTTCTTCTACAATGATCCGATGTGTTGTTTGTCATAATATACACACCAGTATATCATGGTGCAGACACACACACTCATTGACACACAGCAAGACCAATCAACACACACAACACCGCAGCCAATCGCCAGTTAGAGCACACTCACTATATAGACAGAGGGCACTAGTTTTCCCGCTCATTCGGGATGCAGCCTCTAAGAAGAGCTCACAGCTTGCAGCACAGATCTTTACCATGTGCTGAGAGTATAGACTGGTTAGGCTAGGCATAGGTCTTCAGTTTAATCTAACATAGTGTCGACCTACAGTGAAAGTATGTTCAACAGTTTCTAGCTTAATAAAATAGCGTTGTACTATTTCAAGTGTTGGTAGCCTGTATGTGTTACTGCTGAGGTAAACGCAGTCTCCACAGATCCAGAGTACCCAACATATCATTGTTGACAAAGAATTCACCAATCAAAAGATTGAAACAAAACTAATTTATTATAATACTATTAATGAAATGAAATTTGAACACTCCAATGAGCTACAGATAATAATTAAGTAATATTGAATCTGTCTTACAGTACTCAATAATCTAAATAGTCACTAACTGCACTATGATCTAACCTTGTGTTAACTCAATTTACTCTAAGCTTCTTCTTTGCTATCACCGTGCTTTCACCTTATGCTACTCCCAGAATTCCCTCAGGGTCTGACTTAAATACAGAGAAGTGGTAGCGCCCTCTAGTGTTTGATTTACACAGAGATGTAATTATTAACCCTTCACTAACCTGACTATATACATATCATCACAATTATCACATGGTGGAGGATTGGAGCATATCTGATAGTTTTTCCACAGTTGGAAATGTTCAATCAGCCACAGTTTACTGCGAACAGAACATTCTGGAAATACTCAGCAGGCCAGGCTGCCTTCTACAGGCACATGCTTACTGAGTCCAAACTGACTCACCCGAATATCAGGGCAGTAGACGGCTTCCCGCGTTCCGTCCGCTCAAGAATCTAAATGTGCAACTTCCCACTGAAAACCACGACAGCGAAAGCACCCATCAACATGAAGAAGGCCAAGCATTCGGGAGCTTTGGGACCAGAGAATTCATTAACTACTCGCGTGAGAAAAGTATAAATATTGTTGGTTTATACATCGACGGCAACTTACCTTTTTCACCTTCCGTCCTTATCCCACTTCTTTGAATCTTGCCTGCTGGAGAGATTATTTCATGGAACCCATCAAAAGGCTTGATAAACATCCCAGTTTGGGAATGACCATATTATATCGCCCCAAAGTATTTTACCCGGTCCTGACAGTTCTCCTGGTGTATTTGTAGAAAGGATACTCACTAAGTAAGGATGCGCACCAGGAAAGGGGACCCACAGTAAGAATGGACACTCAACATAAGGAAGGACATTTGCTCGACAGATCAGATGTGAGGTGGTCAACAACACCACAGATGACACTGCTACACAATATAGGCAAAGATTAAAATTATGTGAGCTGGTGGGAGATTGAACGCAGCTCCCTTACGAATTATCTGATCCAAAAAGACTGCACAAAGCAACATTTAATGGCTCGTCTCCTGAGATACATTTCTTTTCTGTTATCACCCACTTTGGTAAATAGCAGAGGGACATAGGAATTGCTGAATATTGAAAGATCCATGGCAATCTAATTCACCTTACACAACCATGGCAGTTGCATTATACAGTTCTGAAAGATTTGTTGACTAAGCACAGTAATCAATCTCTGTTAAATTAGCCCATCACAGACCCATGAGGTGAGTAAAACACCAGTGGTGGCATTTTGGGGACCAATGTTGCAAGTTGCATGTTCCTCCCAAGCACTTTGCATTTACCTCATATCATGCCTAGTGTTGCTGACAGACTCTATATTCAGTGCCGGTTGTTCCATGCTGGGAAAATGACCACAAGCTCGGAAAAGGGCCCCTAAGTGGGGCCTTAATTGACCTATTTGCCTGCTTCCATGGAGTAGGCTGCCAATTCCAAGGAAATCTGCCCAGATGCAGGACAATATCGGTGAGCCGCTCTGACATGCGAATGTTTGAATTTCCCTTCCTTCAGAACCACCTGTGCCCCTGTGGCAAAATTCAACCCATCATTTCTTCAAGGAAATGTTATGATGGTAATTGTGTGTCATTCAGAGGAGGCAATAACATAGTCATAATGTCACTGGACTGCTAATCCACAGGCTCGTGCTCTGGGGTCACAGGTTTAAATCCTACCAAAGCAGCTGATGAAATCGAAATCAAATTAATAAAAAAATCTGAAAGCTAGTCTCAATAATGGTGACCGTGGAACTCTCTCATTGATAAGCCCCAGCTCCACCACCATTGAAGTAAAGCCTTATCTGGTCAGATCTCCAGACCCACAGCAATGTGGTTGACTCTGAACTGCCCTTTGAAATGGCCTAACTCAGTTCAAGGACAATATAACTATATAATCCATACAGTCCTGAAGGAAGCATTTCATCCCATCGAGTTTGCACCGACCCTCTGAAAGAGCACTCACCGAGGCCCATTTCCTTGCCCTATCCCTGTACTTCCATGCATTGATCATGGCTAATCCCCCTAACCAGCGCATCTTTAGTCTGTGGGAAGAAACCGGAGCACCCGTAGGAAACCCACGCAGACACTGGGAGAACGTGCAGACTCCACACAGTCACCCAAGGCCAGAATTAAATCCGAGTCCCTGGCACCGTATAGCCCCAGGACTGGGCAATAAACACTGCACTTTCCAGTGATGCACACATACCACAAAATAATTAATTTAAAAAAAATTATAGAGCACCAAACTCTTTGAGGCAGTGAATGAACACTCGCACAAACATGAAGGATGTTCAGAATTCAAAAACTCTACTTCAAATTCCGCCGCCTGGCACTGAGGAATCACCGAAGATCTTGACTGGGGGAAATGGAAGCGGGGCCGTGGCCAGTGATCAGAGGGATATCCCCATACAGGAGGTCTCCTCCATTCGCACCCATTCCGCCTCCGCCTCTTTACCCACCCTCGCACTCTTTTGTCGTTGGCCACTCAGTCGTAGAATAGGCGGTTCGGCAAAGCTTTTACGGATCCTGTTTTTCTTTTTCCCGCCCACACAAAACCATTATTAGTTTATCCACCTTGGTGAAGGAGGCCTTGGAGATGAAGATCGGGAGGGGTCTGAATAGGAAGAGGAATCGAGCCAGTACGTTTGTTTTGATCGTCTGCCCTCTCCCTGCCAACAGCGGAGCGAGTCCCACCTCCGCAGATCTCTCTTTAACTCTTCTACTAGGCTTGACAGGTTCCACTTATGGATCCGAGACCAATCGTGGGCTATTTGGGTCCCCTCCTCTTGCGCCAGCTGGGCAGCTTTCCCAGCTCTGATTCTCCTCCCTGGGGATTCACGGGGAAGATTTCACTCTTGCTGAAGTTTGTAAGAAGGCTCCAAACTCCCTTCGGAGTTCCATTATTCCTCTCATTCTGGCTGAAGGGTTTGAGGCACAGTGTGAGACTCTGCTCTCTGTTTTTCCTTTGAATGCCGATTACCGAAGGGCGATAGCCAGTGTCTCGATTGCCAGGACAAATAGCAACGGGGACAATCGGCATCCCTGCTTCGTGCCTCTGTGCAGCCCCAAGAATGGGAGTTTCCATTCCCCCAATCCTGTGGGGTCAGCCATACTTACCTCATGGACGTGCCCTTGCACGCTGGGGTTTCTCTTTGTTCCTGAGCCATCCAAAATGGCCACTATTGTCTTCCTCTTTCCAGCCATCTCCATGTGCGACCTGTTGTAACCAGAACTCTGCCCTCCCCTCCTCCCCCCTAATCCCAATATCCTTCCTGAGCCCACCTGCTCATATCATTCCCTTTCCTCGTACCCCTATTGCCTCCCCCTCTTATGTATCCCCCCTTGCCCCCTGCTCCCCCTGGATTGTTGTTTTGCCCTCCCCTTCTGCACGGCTCTCCCTCCCTTTTGGGAGATGCACTGCAGCTCTCTCTGCCCCCCCCCCCCCCCCCCCCCCAGCTTTTTATTCTCGTACACTAGCCTGCTTGGTACTGTGATGGATCCCCTCTGAGAGCAACTCATTTTGTACTCAGCCTGTTTGGTTCCCCCCTACCCCACTTTTCGTTTCCAAGTACCTTTGCCCACCCCCCCAACTTAGATTGTGTAGGTTTTAAGGAACAAAAAGAAAGTCAAAGTTAAAATGTTCCTGATTGTCCCTTATTGTTGCCTTCCAAGTCCATTCTTTCGGATGATTCCCTTCCATTGCTGTGTTGTTGAACGTGACCCATAGTCTCGCCTGTACAACATGCTGCTTTACCGGGTACAACATGCCACACCTTACTTTTAAATAATGCTGCTTTGGCCCCGTTAAACACTGCCTGGCGCTTGCCCAGGTCTGCTCCAATGTCTTGGTAGATGTGGATCATGCGTCCTTCTCACCTACACGATTGCGTGCTCCTCGCCCAGTTAAGCACCTGCACTTTGTCTTGAAATTTATGCAGTTTTACAATTATCGCTCGTGGTGCACCTCATGACTCGGGATTTTGCCGGAACGACCTGTGGGCCCGATCCACCTCTGGAGTTTGGCGAAGCCTTCCTCTCCGACCAGTTTCCCGAGCTCCTTTGCAACGTATTCTGTCGGGTTCCTGCCCTCTGGTATCCCGACAATTCTCAGGTTCTATCGACGAGACCTGTTTTCCTGATCGTCAACGTTCCCCTTGAGCGCTTTCTGGCTTGTTACCAAACTTGCCACCTTAACTTCAAGCGAGGTGATCCGCTGGCCGCTTTCTCCAGATCCTGCACCATTGCTTCCTGGATGTCCAGTCTCTGCTCCATTCTATCTATCGCCTCCTTTATGGGGGCCAGTGTGGTTTATAGAGCTGTCCTCATGGCTGACATAAGGTCCTCTTTTATTGAGTCCCCGTGTTTCTGGAGCTCTAACGAGAGAATCTCCATCAACTGCTCCATTGACGGGTGGGTCAGCGTTTGTGTTGGTGACCCTGCTTGGTCTGCCATGCTCTGCTCTGTTTCAGGCCCCCCCCCCCCCCCCCCCCCCCCCCGTCCCCTCGTTCTGAGGTTGGGATCTCCCTTTCTCGACTTTAACTGTTTTTCCAGCTCCGTGGCTTGGGCGATACCATTTCAGTTGGTTGGCGGTGAGTTGGGGGGTGAGGTTGGGGAGATTTTGTTGCATTTTTGTATCCGTTTGATGGTTAAAAGGGCCTGATAAGAAGTTCCCAAGAGAGCCATCTTTGGTGCGACCACTCAGCTCATGACCGCCCCCAGAGGCCAAAGAGAGAAAATCTTGCAGTTAAACGGCACCTGTCCACCTCAGCATATCCCAAAGTACCCTAAAGCTAACATAGTACGTTTTGGAAGAAAAGACACTGTTAGAACCATTGAAAATTTGTGCAGCAGAAAGAGGCCATTCAGCCCATCATGTTTGTGTCAGATTTTTAAAAAATTCATTCGGGGATGTGGGCGTGGCTGGCTGGGCCAGTATTTATTGCCCATCCCTAATTGCCCTCGAAGTGAGTGGCTGGGCTACGCCACTTCGGAGGGCAGTTAGGAGCCAACCATATTGGTGGATCTGGAGGCACATGCAGGTCAGACTGGGTGAGGATGGCAGATTTTCCTTCCCTAAATCCTCCCACAAGTCCTGAAAGACGTGCTATTAGGTAATTTGGACATTCTGAATTCTCCCTCTGTGTACCCAAACAGGCGCCGGAATGTGGCGACTCGGGGCTTTTCACAGTAACTTCATTGCAGTGTTAATGTTAGCCTACTTGTGATACTAATAAAGATTAAAATTATTATTAAACATTAGTGAACCAGATGTGTTTTTCTGGCAATCGGCAACAGTCATCACTCGACTTTTAATTTCAGATTTTTATTGGAATCAAATTCCGGCCATTGGCTGTGGCGTGATTCGAACCGAGGTCCCCAGAACAATTCCCGGGTGCCTGGATCACTAGTCCAGTGACAGTACCATTAGGTCATTGCTTCCCTTGCACTGCAGCAGGTGGTGCAGCGATAGCATCTCTGCCTCTGGGTCAGAAATTCCAGGACCCGATCGATGGTCAAGGAAGGTGTATTCACAGCGTGGACAAACAAGTTGGTTATCAACTTGGAAATCTTTCCAACACACATCTAGGTGTGTGATCTCCGTTCTGGCTGGCGTGGATTTGGGATCTGCCTCCTTTCCCTACCCATGGTAGAGGCTGTGGCACTCTGGGTCAGTCCTGTCTTTCGACAGAGAAGTCAAAGACAACTTGCAATCCTGCTGTAATGTGGGTAACACGACAGCCAATTTGCCTGTAGCAAGTCCCAAAAACAGCAAGGAGATAATATTCAGATCAATTGTTTTATTACTGATGCTGGTTGCGAGATAAATATTGGTCTGAGCACTGGAGGGCGCTCCTGAGCTTATCTTTGTATAATGTTATGGAGTCCTTTCCATCCATCTGAGTTAAAGAGCAGGCAGGGCCTTGGTTCAATATTTCTTGATGTGGAGATGCCGGCGTTGGACTGGGGTGAGCACAGTAAGAAGTCTTACAACACCAGGTTAAAGTCCAACAGGTTTGTTTCAAACACGAGCTTTCGGAGCGCAGCTCCTTCCTCAGGTGAATATTTCTTGGTTGAGCGATGAGCAGGATGAGTAATATATGGCGTGAAGGTTGCCAGATGAGATGTGCTGATTCACTCACTTCTGATCACCTGAGTGAGCATTTTAAACTTCTCTTCCCATGACTGTCATGCCCTGGGTGCGTAACCTTGCCACCTTCACCTAACCTTTCCTGAGGCTGATTCATGTGGGTTTCCTACCCTCTGGCGTAACATGACCTCTTTCCTGATGTTCACCTATTCGACCAGTGCCTGCAAGGTGGCGTCACCGATCTGGGATAGTCCTTTCCTTGGCCACGTCCTCCTTGCCCCTCAGTGGTCTGAAGTAATGGGCACCACGGTAGCATAGTGGTTAGCACAATTGCTTCACAGCTCCAGGGTTCCAGGTTCGATTCCCGGCTGGGTCACTATCTGTGTGGAGTCTGCACGTTCTCCCCGTGTCTGCGTGGGTTTCCTCCGTGTGCTCCGGTTTCCTCCCACAGCCCAAAGATGTGCGGGTTAGGTGGATTGGCCATGATAAATTGCCCTTAGTGTCCAAAAAATATTAAGTGGGGGTTATTGGCTTACGGGGATAGGGCCGATACGTGGGCTTCAGTAGAGTGCTCTTTGCAAGGGTCGGTGCAGACCTGATGGGCCGAATGGCCTCCTTCTGCACTGTAAATTCTATGAATAATGACCGAGCAACTTGCAGTGCATATCTGCAGCTTCCCTATCAATGTGACTTCACCTTGAGCAACAACATGCTGCCTGGAGCACACGGTTCCTTCAGAATGCTATTTGATCACTTGCTGAAGGAAAAAGCTGTTGACAACACAACAGAGCACAGAGCTGCTTGGGGTCACACTACAATCACGTAGGTGAGGTGGGTGCATCAATTTTATATGCCCCCCCCCACCCCCTCCCCCACCTTATTCAGAACAGGCACAGGCGGGCCACAAATACCGACCCCTATTTCTGACAGAGGTCCTGCGGTGCAGTTGGTAGTGTCCCAGTATCTGAACGAAAAGATCCGTGTCCCATGGTTCAAGTCCCACTCCAGGTCTTGATGGCCAAGGAAGTTGCGTTCGTAACGCGGTCAAACAGGTTGTGGTAAACACCACTGGTAACACACTACGCGTATTAAAGTACTGCCACTGTATTACAGGTACCACAGTAAATCCCAGCCTGCTGGCTCCTCCCAGCAGGCGGAGTATAAAAGTGTGTGCTCTCCTGCGCTGCTCCCATTCTGGTTCCAGCTGCAGGAGGCTCAACATCTTGTGCAATAATGCCTCAAGGGCTGGTTTAGCTCACTGGGCTAAATCGCTGGCTTTGAAAGCAGACCAAGGCAGGCCAGCAGCACGGTTCGATTCCCATAACAGCCTCCCTGAACAGGCGCCGGAATGTGGCGACTAGGGGCTTTTCACAGTAACTTCATTGAAGCCTACTCGTGACAATAAGCGATTTTCTTTTTGTCGTCTCGTGGTCATTGATGGTACATCAATTTATTGCACAAGATTTTACGAGATGAACGTCTTAATCAAGTTAGATCGCCTGGAGCTGAACCCTCACGCAGCTGAATCCACAGCCACCTTCGAGCACTGGCTAGCCTGCTTTGAAGGATACCTCGGAACAGCCACTGAAGAACTCTCAGACCCGCAGAAGCTCCAGATCCTCTACTCACGGGTGAGCCATGCCCGTCGGTGAATCAAGTGTACGCCAGGCACCTCCTGACTACAAGAACGGCAACTCCCGGGAGAGTCTCAGGACGATTTTTTGCGGGTTCTACGGATACTCGGTAGGAACTGTAACTGCCAGGCAGTTTCAGCAGTCCAACACACCGAACTATGTCACCGGCATTAAGTCTACTTATGTTCGCCAGCGGCTGTTGGAAGGGGGTACGCTCGACCTTGCAGAAACTGTGCAGCTTGCTAACTCCCTAGAAGTGGCCTCCCGTATTCTGGAGGCCTACACCTCCGACCGCGCGGCACCCTCATGGGCATCGTGGGCCCCACCAGCAGCCGACTCGATTGCAACGCAAGCCTGAGCCGCGCAGCAGTCGACCAACTCCGGAGGGCCCAAATATTACTTTTGTGGCCAGAGGAAACATCCCAGGCAGCGCTGCCCGACACAGAGCGCGAGCGGCAACGGGTGTGCGAAGAAGGACCACTTTGTTTCCGTTTGCCAGGCCCGGTCGGTCGCCGCTGTTTCCAGGCCCAGCCTCGCTACACCCCCCACGTGTGATCCAGGGGCGCCGCCATCGTCTCCATCACAAGCCATGTGTGCCCCATGGGCGCCACCATCTTGGACCGTGCCTCAGGACCCCTGCTCAACTGGCTGTTCCGCCACTGCTGATCAGCTTGGGACCTCCCAACATCTTCCGCAGCTCGCCTCCATCACCCTTGATCAGTCTCGGCCCCGCATCCTCGTGACCGCTACGACGATGGTAAAGATCAGCGGGCACGAGGCGACCTGCCTCTTTGACTCCGGGAGCACAGAGAATTCCATCCACCCTGCTGCGGTAAGGCGCTGCTCCCTCCCGGTCCACCCAGCCACCCAGAAAATCTCCCTGGCCTCCGGATCCCATTCCATGCGAATCCAGGGGTACTGCGTCGCGACTCTCACCGTTCAGGGCGTAGAATATTGCGACTTCAGGCTTTACATCAGTGGTTCTCAACCGGGGTCCACATGGACCCTGGGGGTCCATGTAACATTACTGGGGGTCCACACAAAAAAAATACCGAATTGGGGGTCCACGGTGATATTTTAGTGGTCCATTGAGCAATTCTACTTCAGAACAATTGTTATTACTGAGAATCAAGTAGAAGAAAAAAATGTTTGTTTTCATGATGAATATTCACCATTCTCTCTCTCTCTCTCTCTCGCACTGACAAAGGTCAAAGAGAGATTATAATCTATCTAATTTACCTTGAGGGCTGAAGGGGTCAGAACCAAAAAGGTGCATTTGCTGTGTTTATTTTTGTGGTACTGTATTCTGAGAAAAAAAAATCCATACCAGTTGATGACAAATGGGTTTATTGTGCTTTAATGACAGTTGTTGTTGAAGATTGCCCGGGCTATTGTCCCCTAGGACAATATTAGAATAAGTTTGGCAACGTATGAAAATACCGCTAATCCGTTTCCAACCCTCACGGTAAGGTAGATGGACTTTAGGATTAGTTTACCACGCATATAAGAAGCTTTTTATCTGTGGAATGGCTATGGGGGTCCACAAAAAAAAATTAAGAGGAAAAGGGGTCCATGGGTTAAAAAAGGTTGCGAACTCCTGCTCTATATCCTCCCCCATCTCTGCGCTGCCCTGTTACTAGGTCTCGATTTTCAATGTCGCCTCCAAAGCCTAACTCTGAAATTCGGCGGACCCCTGCCCCCCCCTCACCGTTTGTGGCCTCACGACCCTTAAGGTTGAGCTGCCTTCACTGTTCGCAAACCTCACCTCGGACTGCAAACCTGTCGCCACAAGGAGCAGACGGTACAGTGCGCAGGACAGGACCTTCATCAAGTCAGATGTCCAACGGCGTCTGCGGGAGGGGATCATTGAGGCCAGTAACAGCCCCTGGAGAGCTCAAGTGGTGGTAGTCAAGACTGGGGAGAAACACAGAATGGTCATCGACTACAGGCAGACCATCAATCGGTACACACAGCTCGACGCGTACCCTCTCCCATGCATATCCCACATGGTCAATCAGATTGCGCAGTATCGAGTTTTCTCCACAGTTGACTTGAAGTCCGCCTACCACCAGCTCCCCATCTGCCCGGAGGACCGCCAATACACTGCATTCGAAGCAGATGGCCGCCTCTATCACTTCCTTAGAGTTCCCTTCACCAATGGGGTCTCAGTCTTCCAGTGAGAGATGGACCGAATGGTTGACCAGTATGGGCCGCGGGCCACGTTCCCGTACCTAGATAATGTCACCATCTGCGGCCACTATCGGCAGGACCACAACTCAAACCTCCAAAAATTCCTCCATACCTCCAAACTCCTTAACCTCACCTACAATAAGGAGAAATGCGTTTTCCGCACCGACCGCTTAGCCATCCTTGGCTATGTTGTGGAAAATGGAGTCCTAGGGCCCCACCCCGACTGCATGCTCCCCCTCCTGGAACTCCCCCTCCCCGACTGTCCCAAGGCCCTGAAATGATGCCTGGGGTTTTTCTCATATTACGCCCAGTGGTCCCCAATTCTGCGGACAAGGCCCGCCCACTCATCAAGTCCACAGTTTTTCCCCTGACGGCTGAGGCCTGCCAGGCCTTCAACCACATCAAGGCGGACATCGTCAAAGCCACGATGCACGCGGTCGACGAGGCCCTCCCCTTCCAGGTGGAGAGTGATGCATCAGACGTCACTCTGGCCGCCACCCTCAACCAGGCAGGCAGGCCGGTGGCTTTCTTTTCCCGCACCCTTCATGCCTCCGAAATTCGGCACACCTCTGTCAAAAAGGAGGCCCGAGCCATTGTGGAAGCTGTGCGACATTGGCGGCATTTGGCCGGCAGGAGATTCACTCTCCTCACTGACCAACGGTCGGTTGCCTTCATGTTTAGCAATACACAGCGGGGCAAGATCAAGAATGACAAGATCTTGAGGTGGAGGATCGAGCTCTCCACCTACAACTATGAGATCTTGTATCGCCCGGGGAAGCTCAATGAGCCCCCAGAGCCCTATCCCGCGGTACATGTGCCAGCGCACAAGTGGACCGACTCCAGGCCCTCCATAATGACCTCTGCCACCTGGGGGTCACCCGGTTCTCCCATTTTATCAAGGCCTGCAACCTGCCCTACTCCATCGACGAGGTCAGGACCATGACCAGGGACTGCCCAGTCTGCGCGGAGTGCAAACCGCACTTCTACCGGCCAGATAGAGCACACCTGGTGAAGGCCTTCCGTCCCTTTGAGCGCCTCAGCATGGATTTGAAAGGGCCCCGCCCCTCCACCGACCGCAACGTGTATTTTCTCAATGTTATTGATGAGTACTCCCGTCTCCCATTCGCCATCCCATGCCCCGAAATGACTTCTGCCACAGTCACCAAGGCCCTGCACAGCATCTTCACCCTGTTTAGTTTCCCCACTTTCATCCACAGCAATCGGGGATCCTTCTTCATGAACGATGAGCTGCGTCGGTTCCTGCTCAGCAAGGGCATCGCCTTGAGCAGGGCGACCAGCTACAACCCCCAGGGAAACGGGCAGGCGGAGAGGGAGAACGGGGCGGTCTGGAAGGCCTTCCTGCTGGCCCTTCGGTCTAGGAATCTCCTGGTCCAGGAGGTCCTCCCCGATGCGCTCCACTCCACTCCTGTGCACCTCTATTAATGAGACCCCTCACGAACGTGTGTTTACCTTCCCTAGGAAGTCCACCTCCGGGGTCTCGCTCCTAACATGGCTGACAGTTCCTGGGCCAATCCTCTTCCGGATGTATGTGAGGAGCCATAAATCGGATCCCTTGGTTGTGAAAGTCCACCTCCTCCATGCGAACCCACAGTACGCCTACTTGGCACACCCCGACGGGCGACAGGACACAGTCTCCCTCCGGGACCTGGCACCCGCTGGGTCCCCACTCACAACTCCCGACCTGGTACCTCTTCTCCCCCCCTCCGGTTGCCTCCCGCACCCCTGCGCCGCCCACCCTCCCGCCAGCGAACCTCACCACAACCCCCATCCTAGCAGTATCCGTCCCCTCACTGGATCCACTACGGGGTGATGATGGAGAGGACAACACGCTCCCGAAGTCGCAGGTGACCATATTGGCGCCTACACCACCACCAGGACTGAGGTGATCGCAGTGGAGGGCCAAAGCCCCTGACAGACTAAATCTGTAATGTTGTTCTTCACCCCCGCCAGACTCTTTTTAAACAGGGGGTGAATGTGGTAAAAACCACTGTGTATTACGGTAAAGGCCACTGTATTACACAGTAATACTATGTGTATTACGGTAAAGGCCACAGTAAATCCCAGCCTGCTGGCTCCTCCCAGCAGATGATGTATAAAAGTGTACGCTTTCCTGCGCTGCTCCCATTCTGGTTCCAGCTGCAGGAGGCACAACATCTTGTGCAATAAAGCCTCGATTGTTTCACCATTCTCGTCTTGTGGTCATTGATGGTACATCAATGTGTCAACCTGCAAATCTTTCCAGATACGCCAATGGCTGGTGGTAAAAGTGGGAGAGGCTCCTGACCAGCCATGCTTGATGTTGCTTGACGCCCCTCCAGGTCTAAGACCCTGGCGACAGACTAGCGACCTGTTCCTGGAATTACTATCAATGGAAACAGACAAAAGTCTACCTTAGTGCACTGCTAGATGAGGGAGGAGAATTGGAATCCAATTTCTTGTCCTCTGTGTATTTTAGTGGTCTCGGCCCTACACCTCTGGGAAATACCTATCAACTGCTTACATTCTTTATTATATACAAAGTATTAATCTTAATCACATTAACTAACTACTTGCATTAGTCTCCAGTCTGAAACTTGTGTGTGTAGATATTGATGAGAACTTATGAAGATGGTTCACGCCACAGAGTCTTCGGGCACGGGCAGCACGGCAGCACAGTTGCTTCACAGCGTCAGGGACTCGCATTCGATTCTGGCTTGGGTCGCTGTCTGTGCGGAGTCTGTACGTTCTCCCTGTGTATGTGTGGGTTTCCTCCGGGTGCTCAGGTTTCCTGCCACAAGTCCCGAAATACGTTTTTGTTAGGTAATTTGGACATTCTGAATTCTCCCTCTGTGTACCCGAACAGGGCGCTGGAATGTGGCGACTAGGGGCTATTCACAGTAACTTCATTGCACTGTTAATGTTGGATTGGATTTGTTTATTGTCACGTGTACCAAGGTACAGTGAAAAGTATTTTTCTGCAAGCAGCTCAACAGATTATTCAGTACAGGGGAAGAAAAGGGAATTAAACAAAATTCAAGAAAATACATAATAGGGCAACACAAGATATACAATGTAACTACATAAGCATTGGCATCGGATGAAGCATACAGGGTGTAGTGTTAATGAGGTCAGTCAATAAGAGGGGCATTTAGGAGTCTGGTGACAGTGGGGAAGAAGCTGTTTTTGAGTCTGTTCGTGCGACTTCTGAATCTCCTGCCCGATGGAAAAAGTTGGAAAAGTGAGTAAGCCGGGTGGGAGGGATCTTTGATTATGCTGCCCGCTTTCCCCTGGCAGCGGGAGGTGTAGATGGAGTCAATGGATGGGAGGCAGGTTTGTGTGATGGACTGGGCGGTATTCACGACTCTCTGAAGTTCCTTGCTGTAATGTAAGCCCACTTGTGACAATAATAAAGATGACTATTATTACTATTATTAGATAGCAACGTTCTTTGCTTCTTTCCAAACTAAGAACACAACCTTGATTTATACCAGTTTGTTTGATAACCTTCTTCCTGTTGGATGCAGTCCAGTCAAATGCTATTGGGTCACTGTGATCACCCGCACAGGGACCAAGGGGGATCGCTGATTGATCTCCCGTGGGCTTCAGAGAATACAAGTTCCCCTGGTGAGCGGGTAGAGTTTACCCAGTTGGAGCCCATTAACGTGACCTTTAAATGTTGCTCCGAGTCCCAGACCGAAGGTCCCGGATAGTCCTGGGCTGGAACGTTTGTTTATTTTCCGTTTAAAATAAACAGGTTTGACCCTTCACTCTGCACCTTCGGGAATTATCATAATAATAGAATTGTTTGGGCAGATTGTCAAGGACATGCGTGGCAGGGCTCCTCTTTTTGGAAATCGACCTCCTGCTCAAGCTTTAGACCAGCATATTACCATTTCATTTTGTAATGGTCTCGTACAATTATCCGACACTCCACCGTGATGGGTGGCCTGTATTCAAATCAGTTCCATTGGCGGAGGCACATCACAGTTTAAACCAATCTCATTGGGCAGCATGGTCGCTAATGGAATAGCACTGTGGCTTCACAGCGCCAGGGTCCCAGGTTCGATTCCCGTCTGGGTCACTGTCTGTGCAGAGTCTGCACGTTCTCCCCGTGTCTGCGTGGGTTTCCTCCGGGTGCTCCGGTTTCCTCCCACAGTCCAAAGACGTGCAAGTTAGGTGGATTGGCCATGATAAATTACCCTTCGTGACCAAAAAGGTTGTTCGCAGGGATTATTGTGTTACGGGGATAGGGTGGAAGTGAGGGCTTAAGTGGGTCGGTGCAGACTCGATGGGCTGAATGGCCTCCTTCTGCACTGTATGTTCTATGTTTTTCACAGTAACTTCATTTGACGCCTACTTGTGACAATAAGCGATTTTCATTCCATGTTCTATGTTCTATTCCTATTACTGCTCTGTCCTTTCTTTTTTAGAAATAAGCTAGATATTCCGACAATGCCTCCTCCTCCTCCTTAAGCCAAGGGAATTCCCAAGGCAAGGCCTATGCTAGCCACAGGGTGCAATTCCTTTTCGATGGCAGACTTCACTAAAACATTGGGGATCCAAAAAGATCCGATTCAAACAAAACCTGAGGCACCCAAAGTGCATTGTCAAAGGACGCAAAATACCCCAAAAGCAAATTTTAAAAATACATATTTTTATTCTCCTCCTTTTTCACATTTTCATCCAAATTTAAACACACCAACAATCAACAATAAGAAATACAACCCCCAAACAACCTCAAATATTTTAAATACAAACATCAAAGAAAAGGAATCAGGAATCCACCATCCACCCAAATATAGTCATCAACAAAATCCACAGTCCAACCCCCTCCCTCACCCAAACCCCCCCTAATGTTCGATGTCATCCAAATCTTGAAATTGCATAATGAACAAAGCCCATGAATTGTAGAACCCTTCCATCCTTCCCCTCAACTCAAACCTCACCTTCTTGAGTGTGAAAAACTCCAACAAATGCCCCCGCCATGCCAGGGCACAGGGTGGAGAGACTGATCTCCACCCCAACAGGATCCGTCTTCGGGCGACCAGCGAGGCGGAGCTTAAAACATCTGACTCCGTAACCGCTTCCAACCCCAGATGATCCGATACCCCAAAAATGGCCTCCAGAGGACCCGGCTCAAGCCTTATGTGTACCACCTTCGAAATTACCCTGAACACCTCCCTCCAATACCCCTCCAACTTTGGACAGGACCAAAACATATGAATGTGGTTTGTGGCCACCCCCCCCCCCACGACATTCACAAACATCCTCTACCCCCTCAAAGAGTCGGCTCATCCTCTCCTTTGTGAGGTGCGCTCGATACACCACCTTCAGCTGAATCAGCCCCAACCATGCGCACGAAGTTGAAGCATTCACCCTCTGGAGCACCTCACACCACAACCCCTCCTCCATCCCCACTCCCAACTCCTCCTCCCGCTTTGCCTTAATCCCCTCCAGCGGTGCCTTCCCTTCTCCCAGAATCGTCCCATAAATCGTCGACACCACCCCTTTCGCCTTTCCCCCTGTTGTCAGCACCTCCTCCAACAATGTGGAGGCCGGTGCCACCGGAAAGCTCTGTATCTCCATCTCAGTTAAATATACTTGCATATATCTAAACATTTCCCCCTGCCCCAACCCATATTTCGCCCTCAGCTCCTTCAATCCCACACACCAGTCCCCTAGAAACAAATCCCTTAATGGCCTGACTCCCTTCTCCTCCCATCATCATCGTTGCTTCACAGCTCCAGGGTCCCAGGTTCGATTCCCGGCTTGGGTCACTGTCTGTGTGGAGTCTGCATGTTCTCCCAGTGTCTGCGTGGGTTTCCTCCGGGTGCTCCGGTTTCTTCCCACAGCCCAAAGATGTGCGGGTTAGGTGGATTGGCCATGATAAATTGCCCTTGGGTTAGGTGGGGTTACTGGTTTATGGGCATAGGGTGGAGTTGTCGGCTTAAGTGGGATGCCCTTTCCAAGAGCTGGTGCAGGCCCAATGGGCTGAATGGCCAACTTTTGCACTGAAAACTCTACCATTCATAAATTCTATGATCTCTGAAAATGCCCATCCCACTTCCCTGGCTCAAATCTGTGATTCCCCCGAATCAGCATTTCCCTTGACCCCGCCCCCAGCCGAAAGTGCTGGCGCAACTGCCTCCAGATTAACAACATCGCTATGACTAACGGACTCTCTGAGTATGTCCCCGGGGCCATCGGGAGTGGCGCTGTTGCCAACGCCCTCAGCCCCGACCCCCTACACAGAATCTCCTCCACCCTGACCCACTGGGAGTCCCCCCCTCTAACCCAGCCCCTCACCTCCTCTGTGTTCGCCGCCCAGTACTTATACAGTCAATTCGGAAGTCCCTACCCCTCTGACTGCCATCCTCTCTGCATCAGTACCTTCCTAATCCTAGCCACCTCCACCCTCCATATAAACAAGGTAATCATATTTTCAACCTCCTTGAAAAATGCCTCTGGCAGGAAGATCGCCAGGCACTGAAAAATAAGCAAAACATTGCGGCAACACATTCATTTTAATTGCCTGTACCCGACTTGCCAGCAACAGAGGGAGGCCATACCACCTTGCCAGATCCGCTTTCACCCTGCCTACCAAACTAGTAATGTTATACCAACGGAGCCCCCCCAGCCAATCCCATGCCACCTGCACCCCCAGATATATAAAGTGAGTCCCTGCCCTACGGAATGGTAGCTTCCCCATCCCTGCCTGCACACTGGCCGAGACACCACAAAATAAACACTTTTCTCCGAATGTAAATGTAAATAATCTTTATTGTCACAAGTGGGCTTATATTAACATTGCAATCAAGTTACTGTGAAAAGCCCCTCATCGCCATATCCTGAAAAAGACCCAAATACCCAAAGCAACTCCAATATACCCCCCACCTACCCACTCGGTTCTGTCTGCATACAAAGATACCATATGCTCTAACACTCCCTCCACCCCACACTATCCCTTTCCACACCTCCAAACTCCTCCATGCGATGGCCAACGGCTCAATTGCAAGTGCGATTAGGGGGGCATAGGACACCCCGCCTAGTCCCACGGTGTAGAGCAAAATATCCCAAATTCATGTTACCCGAGTGGACACTCACCCTTGGCTCCCTGTACAGCAGCCTTACCCAATCTACAAATCGTGGCCCACTCCCAAACCACTCCAGAACTGTCATCAAATACCCCCTCTCTACTCGGTCAAACGCCTTCTCGTCATCCAATGCCACAACCACCTCTGCCTCCCTCCCCTCCGCCGATGCCATAACCACATTCAATGCCCTCCTAACGTTCAAAAAGAGCTGCCTCCCCTTCACAAACCCCGTCTGAACTTCGCCTATTACATTTACTCAAAAGTGTTATGGGCCTATACCACCCAGACTCTGTCGGATCCTTTTCCTTCTTGACCAACAGGGAGATCGATGCCTGCCCCAAAGTCTGTGGCAACACCCCCTTCCCTACTGCCTCCTCAAACATCCCCACCATCAGCGGTGCCAACTTATATTTAAATTTCTTGTAATACTCCGCCGGAAACCCATCCGGCCCTGCTACCTTCCCTGACTGCATCCTCCCAATCACATCTTTTACCTCCTGCTCCTCTATCGCCCCATCCAATATGGCCCTATCCTCATCCCCCAACCTCGGGTATTCCAAACCATCCAGGAATTTCTGCATCTCCCGATCCCCTCCCCCAGCGACCTATACAATCTCTCGCAAACGTCTCAACACCCTATTAATCTCATCCGGAGCCACCACCAACTTCCCTGCCTTATCCCGCACCTGAACAATTTCTCTCGCTGCTGCCTCCCTCCGAAGCGGGCCTGCCAACAGGCACCCTGCCTTCTCTCCATATTCGTAAACCGCTGCCCTTGCCCTCCTGAATTGGCGCACCTCCTCCCTTGTGGACAGCTGACCGTAACTCACCTGCAACTCGTTCCTATTTTCTAACTTCGCTGGATCCTCGTCTGCATAACTCCTGTCTATCTCCAGCATCTCATTGATTACCCTATGGAGCTCCACCCTCTCCTCCTTATCCACCTTTGCCTTAAACAAGATCACCGCCCCCCTCACCAGCGCCTTTAGAGCTTCCCACAGCACCGCCTGCGAAACCTTCCCCATACAATTAAACACCACGTATTCCGCAATTACTTTCCCAATCTTATCACAGAACCCTCGGTCCCCCAACAGCCCGGCCTCTGCACTGCCCCCCCCTTCCTACACCATATCCGCTCAACGCGGCGCACAATTGCCGAGTATTCCGGCCCCTTAACCCCTGCCAACAGCACCTTCCACAGCACAAAAAGGTCAATTCACGAATAAACCTTGTGGACTGAGGAGAAAAAAAAGAGTGGTCCCGCTCCCATGGTTGCAGAAACCTCCAAGGATCCACCCCTCCCATATCTGCCATTAGTCCAGCCTACGGCTTCGCCTCCCCCCTTGATGGGACAAGTTAGGGCGGCCGTGACCTGTCCAATCTCGGCTCCTGCACATGTTCCAGTCCCCACCCACTATCAATTTGTGTGAATCCAGGTAGGGGATGGCCCCACACACCTTCTTCATAAATCCTACATCATCCCAGTTGGGACCATAAACGTTTACCAGCGCCACCAGCCTGCACCCCTGTCACTATCACATATCTGCCTCCCTGGTCTCCAACTACTTTCTCCATCTGGAACTGCACTCTTTTGCTAACCAGGATCGCTACCCCTCGAGCCCTACCATCCAATCCCGAATGAAACACCTGGCTGGCCCAACCCTTCCTGAGCTTCACCTGGTCCTTCACCCTCAGGTGAATCTCCTGGAGCATTGCCACATCGGCCTTCAAATGTTTCAAATGCGCCAGCACCCTTGATCTCTCCACTGGGCCACCCAACCCCCTCACGTTCCAGTAACTATCCTAACCAGGGGTCTCTTACCCCCTCCCTTCTTATCCACCACCATCGTAACACAGGGCCCTGCCCTATGATTCTGACCCGCCCCTATCCATTGTTAACATCGAACCCCCTCCCCCTCTTCCAGAACTCCCCCCCCCCGCACTTCCTCTCAAAAAACCCTCACTCCGCATCGATCCCCCCCCCCTCCCCCCCCCCCCCTACCCCCCCCCCCCCCCCCCCCCCCCCGCCTTTTTCACCTCTTCGGCCCATCGAGACCTGCTTGCCAGGCTCCAATGTCCGCAGCCCCTCCTCCCCACCTCACCGCCATTCACTCGCCGACTTACGTTAGCTTGCGGGGTGGCCTGCACCCAAGGCTTTCCATCCCCTCCCCTCCCGCCCCGTAACAGGAAAGAAACACCAAACCCGAACAT
Source organism: Scyliorhinus canicula (assembly GCF_902713615.1). Classification (NCBI taxonomy): domain Eukaryota; kingdom Metazoa; phylum Chordata; class Chondrichthyes; order Carcharhiniformes; family Scyliorhinidae; genus Scyliorhinus; species Scyliorhinus canicula. The sequence goes on along the minus strand of NC_052158.1, from coordinate 143,998,161 downwards.
CTCAATAAAATAACATAAAACCGTCGCAATAAAAAATGACAATCGACAAACTTAAACTCTGTAGCAGCGTGAAGTAAATGAAGAATTATTGCAGATCAAAAAACAATCTTTAAAACATTTATACACTCTGTCAACTCCCCATTCGCAGTCCACAACCCCTCTTCAGTTCCAGTCCTCACTTCTGTCCACGGCCTCCTGCCTTCACGAATGCCTCCGCCGCCTCGAAATAGAAATCTCTGTCGTTGTAGGAAGAAATTTCCAGCTCCTCTTCGAAGTATTGCCATGCAATTTTTTACTTCCATCTCATGAGGCCAGACAGGGCTGGCTTCAGCCTTAACCTACCATCACTCAAGCCTCTGGAGTAATACTTGAATCCATGAACTTGTGCCCGAGGGTCATGGGTGCTGCCAGCTGAGCCGCGGGTAATACCAAAGTTAGACAGATTTCTGATAGACGAGGGAGTCAACAATTATGGAGGGCAAATATCAAAGTAGAGTTGAGACCACAACCAGATCAGTCATGATCTGGAAGCACATTGGTTAGCACTGTTGCTTCACAGCGGCAGGGTCCCAGATTCAATTCCCGGTTTGGGTCACTGTCTGCGTGGAGTCCGCATGTTCTCCCCGTGTCTGCGTGGGTTTCCTCCGGGTGCTCCGGTTTCCTCCCACAAGTCCCGAAAGACGTGCTGTAAGGTAATTTGGACATTCTGAATTCTCCCTCTGTGTACCCGAACAGGCGCTGGAATGTGGTGACTAGGGGCTTTTCACAATAACTTCATTGCAGTCTTAATGTAAGCCTACTTGTGACAATAAAGATTATTATTATTACCTTATCGAGTGATTGAGCAGTCCTGAAGGGCTAAATGGCCTCCTCCTGCTCCAAAGTCCCAGGACAGCATGGTGGCACAGTGGTTAGCACTGTTGCCTGACAGTGCCAGAGACCCGGGTTCAATTCCGGCCTTGGGTGACTGTCTGTGTGTCTTTTGCACTTTCTCTCCGTGTCTGCGTGGGTTTCCTCCGGGTGCTCCCGTTTCCTACCACAGTTGAAAAATGTGCAGGTTAGATGGATTGGCCATGCTAAATTGACCCTTTGTATCCAAAGATGTGCAGGTTAGGTGGGGTTAAAGAACAGAGTGGGAGAAGTGGGCCTGGGTAGGGTGCTCCTTCAGAGGTTTGGTGCAGATCCGATGGGCTGAATGGCCTCCTTCTGCACTACAGGGATTCTATGGAAGTCCTATATTCAAAGTAAACCCGCTGTGTTGGTTTTTAGAAAAGTATTTTTATTCAAAGCTTTTCAACAAAATATAAACATACAAAATATCAAAAGAACAACTAAAGACCATCAGAAGAACATCACATCACCACCCAACAAACAATCCCAACCCTCCAGCTCCCCTGACAGGACGCCCAAACACATACCACCTTCCCCTTTTTAACCCCCTTCCCTGCCACTCCGAGAGCCCTCCACCTCGCTGAGCCCTCAACGTTCTTTGAAGAAATCAGTGGACAGTTTCCAGCTCCGCATGAACCCTTCTACTGATCCCTGCAGAGCCAAATTGATCTTCTTCAACCACAGAAATTCTGCCAGGTCGTTTACCCACACCCCCGACATCGGCGGCTCCGAGTCCCACCAACATCACAAAATCCATCTCCGCGCTATCAGAGAGGCAAAGGCCAAGACATCGGCCTTTCTCTCCCCCTGGACTCCCGGGTCTTCCGACACCCCGAATATAGCCACCTCCGGACTCGGGGTCACCCTCACCCCCAGAACCTCGACAGAGCATCCGAGAACCTCTGCCAGAACCCTCAATCTCGGATATGCTCAAAACATGTGAAGTGTTTGTGCCCACCCCCGACCCCCCTTCCCCCCTCGCACCAGAAATACCCGTTGGACCCGCAGGGCCTTCCCTGCCCACACAAACCCCAAGATCGACTTATGAACTTTTCTGAAAAAGACTTAAGGGCAAAGATAGGGAGGTTCTGAAACAGGAACAGAAGCCTCGGCAGCACCGTCATTTTTACTGTCCACACCCAACCTGCCAGCGACAATGGCAAAACATCCCACCTCTTAAAATCTGCTTCCATCTCAGCTACCAATTGGGCCAACTTCACCCTGTGCAGCTGGGCCGAGCTCTGTGTCACCTGGATACTGATGTCTCTAAAGCTCGTCCCCACCACCTTAAACGGCAACTCCCCTCACCTTTTTCCTGCCCCCTACCAATGATCGGGAATACCTCACTCTTTCACATATTTAAATTCCCCCATAATCCCTGCAAGGCAGCTTAACGGGTCCGAAATACCTGATAACAGATCATCTATATACAGCAAAGCCCTCTGCTCAACCTCTTTCCCCACCCTTCCCCGCTCAATCCCTCTCTAATCCCTCGATGCCCTGAGTGCCATTGCCAGTGGCTCTATTGCTGAGGCGAAAAGGAACGGGGAGAGCGAGCACCCCTGTCTCCTCCACCCCAAGCTCACTCGGTTCGGCCGCACACACACCACCAGTGCCTTATACAGCAACCTCTGGCTGAATCCGAACCTCCCCAATACCTCGAACAAATACACCCACTCCACCTGATCAAAAGCCTTCTTCGCGTCCATTGCCACCACTACCTCAACTCCTGCCTCCACCGAGGGAATCATAATCACGTTAAGGAACCTCCGGACATTTCCCGAAAACTGCCTTCCTTTCACAAAACTTGCCTGATCCTCCCAAGTCAACCCTGGCATGCAATCGTGAAGCACCTTCGCCAATAGCTTGCCATCGACATTCAACAATGATATCGGGCAGTATGACCCACACTGCTCCGGGTCCTTATTCTTTCTAAGAATCAGGGAGATGGAAGCCTGTGACAAAGTAGGAGGGAGTTCCCTCACTTTCCTCGCCTCATTATATGCCTTCACCAGCATCGGAACCAGTTCCGCTACAAACGTTTTATAAAACTCCACTGGGACCCATCTGGACCAGGGCCTTCCATGACTGAATTGCCCCCATGCCATCTATTACCTCCCGGAACCCAATTGGGGCCTCCAGGCCCTGGCACCCGCCCCTCCTCCACCTTGGTAACTCCAACCCATCGAGGAAACGCCTCATCCCCTCTTCTCCCCTCGGGGGGCTCTGACTCATAAAGTCTCCTACAGAAGGCCTCAAACACCCCCCCCCCCCCTCCGGCTCCAACACCATTTTACCCCATTCACCCTCACTCTACCATTCTCCCTGATGGAACCATCAATTCACCAGACACGAGTTTCCGATATGAGTATAGGCTTTAATCGACTTACTACAGAGCCAGCCTGTTACCTGTTGATGAACTCTCAGTGAACTGCAGGCTGACTCTGGACAAGGGTATTTATACAGCAGCATTAGGGGGAGGAGTCATGGGCGGAGCCAAGGGTGGAGCCCTGTACAATCTCCTGAGCATTCCCCCTCCCTCTAGTGGTCGTATAACGCTACTGCGCTTACAAAGACATAGTGTGAATTATCATATTACATTCACCACACTCCCTTGCCACCGCCTGCTTTCTCAACTGGGTCAGCCTCCCTACTTGTCTTCTCCCCATACTCAAACACTTCCCCTCCGGCCCTCCACAAATGCCCCACCGCCTTCCGTGTAAACGCTGACCCAAACTCCATCTGGAGCCTCCGTCTCTCCATCAACAACCCCTCCTCCAGTGTCACCATGTACCTCCTATCCATCCTCAAGATCTAATCAACCACCTTGCCCTCTCTTCCCGCTCCACCCTCTCCCTATGCGCCCGAATTGAAATAAGCTCCCCTCTAACTACAGCCAAACTTTGACAGATCTTTCTGAAATGTCTTAGAAAGAGGATGAAGTGAATTGAAACAGAAATATGATAGCCTATCTGGTCCTCGAGTTCTATCTATCTGGGGAAGGAGCGGCAGGCAAGAACTGATAGTTCATCACGCAATAAGTTCAAGCTCGTCCACAGCTGTGCCAGTACAAGTAAACAGGGCAACGTTTGCCAAATACATGATTACAGGCTTGAACAGGGAACAAGGTGTGATGTGCTGTTGTGCAAATAGCAGTCAGATACTTGGCCTCAACACTGCATGGGTATTTGAGCCACAATGCTCCCCAACTCAAATGCCAACCTCTTATTGGCCAACACCGCCACGAGTGGAACACCTGCCCCACCCATCCCCTCCTCAGCCTTGTCTGATCCCCCAACCTCAGGTGCATCTCTTGCAGAAACAGCACTCCTCAGGTGCGTGAACACACACGACTGTTTAACTGGCCCATTCAATCCTCACACATTCTATGTGACCAGCTGGTCGGTGGGGGCGGTGCCGACCAGCCATACAAGTTTGCGGGCCAGCCCCCGCTCCGCGTGATGCGCCCCTCCAAGTCCACCCTCGAATATCCACCGCCTTCTCTCCCTTTCCAACTGGGTCACACCAGCCACACCCATGTCAGCAACCCTTCCCCCTCAACCCCACAAACAAAGAACCAACCTCATCCCTCCCCAAGCCTTCCTACCGGCAACACCCACTTCACTTCCATTAACTAGCCCTCCCAACTAGCATGGTGGCCCCCGCTCAAGGCCTATAACCTCCCATTTCCCTCCAATCCAACCTGTCCTCCCAACCACCAACAAAGAAGGATAAAAAGCACACTCACCATAATCGCTCCCCCCGTCGAAACCCACCCCAAACTACCCACCCACGGCATGTTACCATGCACACAAAGCTCCTCTCCAAAGCTCGGTGTCCTCTCACTCCTCACTCCTCCCAGTCCATTGTGCCTCACAAAGTTCATCGTCTCCGCCGGTGAGTCAAACTAAAACTCTCGCTCCTGATGAGTCACCCACAAGTGGGCAGGGTACAACACCCCAAACTTCACTGCCTTTACCCATCTGCACCCGGCTTTCCTCTCCATCAGCTCCACACCCAGGTCTCAGTAGACCTGCGGCTCACTCCCTTCCCAGGTACAAATCCTGGCCTGCCCCGCCCACTGATAAAACTTTTCCTTGTCCAAGAAACGGTGTAACCTCTCACCTCCAACAGCTTCCAAACTTTGGCAGAACTCTCTGAAATGCTTTAGATGAAACGAATTGAAAGAGAAAAACGACAGCCCAGATGGTCCCGGCACCTCTGGTTCTATCTATCTAGGGGAGGAGCTACAGGGCGCGATTCTCCGGTGCCGCGCGGCATCGTGAAGGCCGTCGTGAACTCGGCCGAGTTTCACGACGGGTCCCCACGGCCCCGTTCTCAAGCGATTCAGGCCCCGGAAATGGGCTGGGAGCGGGGCCGCGGGAACCACGTGGGCGATGACGCCAGAAGCGAGCGACGCCCGAGGGACGGCAGAATGACGCCGTTCCGCGTCGTAAAAAGGCCCGAGCAATGTAATCAACAGAGGGAGAGAAGGTGACGGAGCCACAGAGGGCCACCCTGAGGTTCGGAGTGACTGACCTCAAGAACCATCTCGATGAGGTGGAGCAACGGAGGGGCATCATCTGCTCTAGAAGAGGGCATCGCCACCCTGCCAGTATTGTGCGACGGGCCTGGCGCGAGGTGGGCACGGCAGTGAGTGCCGTGGGGCAGACCCTCGGTCTGGGGAGCAGTGCCGGAAAAACTCCATGACCTCACCAGGGCTGCCAGGGTAAGTGCCAAGAGGGTGCCCCCAGGTCACAACAATCCCTCCCCCCTCCAAGTCCCTCATCACCCACCTCCCCTCCCCGGGCACGAGGGGGAGGGGGGGGGGTGAGAGTGAGTGGAGGGTGGTTAACCAAGTTGTCACAGACCCACATGAGTGCTGCGACCCCCTGGAGAGGTGCCATGGTTTAGCTGCAACTTTCCCCCAACCTGTGCCAATATCTGAACGCCCTGATGATACCTGCCTAATTGTCATGATCTATCTATGCCCCCCACAACAGGACAAGGCTGCTCACAACAACCGGGAGCGCAACAGGACCGAGGGGGTTCACCCATTATGCACCCACTAACCGCGTTCGAGCAGAGGGCACTGGACCTTTCTGGGGGATCAGCCACCCGGGAGGTCGCGCAATGCGAGTTTGGCAGTGCAGAACCAAGTGAGATAACCCTGCATGACAACACCCCCCCCCCCCCCCCCCCCGCCCCCCAGCCCATCCTCTCTCCCCTCACACTCAGCCCACTGGAACACCCCCATCCTCTCTCCTCTCACACTCAGCCCACTGGAACCCCCCCATCCTCTCTCCTCTCACACTCAGCCCACTGGAACCCCCATCCTCTCTCCCGTCACACCCATCCCACTGGACCATCCAACGCCCGGCCGAGCGTGTCTAAATAACCCCGTCTTATTCTGTTCCCTAGGGCGTACTGCCGAACATCCAGGGCCGTCTGCTGCCACACCCAGCCGGACATCGGCCACCACCACCGCACCCAGGGCCGCACGCCAGAGGGTGGCAGGAGGTCAGCAAGGAGTGCCATCCTCCCAACCCGGGACCGTCGAGCAGGACGCACACACGGCGACACAGTCAGCAGACTCACATGAGGGAGAAGAAGACATGGGCCGCGTGTGCCCTGCGGCCGGATATGATTGGGACGACGACACTGTGGATATAATGACAGACGAGGACCTAGAGCTTGCGGCACTGCTGTCTCCCACACCATCCACCATCCCAGAGACACTCACCTCGGTTGGCCAATTAAGTGATGAGGTTCCTGGGTCACGGTCTGGTGTGCACCACACAGCTGAGGCGGTACAGCAGGTGGAGGTCGGAGCAGCCGAGGGGCTGGACGGTCGGAGGGCAGCCCAGGCCCAGCATCCAGCTGCTGCCCAGATGTTTCCCGGGTTCCTTGATTTACTCGACCCACCCTTACAGCCGATGCATTTTGAAACCCAGGACACAATGACGGGATGAGGGCCGTCTTCCAGCAGCTGCAGACGCAGTTAGAGGAGTCAAACTGCGTCCAGGAGCAGGGAATGGTGCCGCTCATGGCAGCCACCCAGGCCAACACCGCACGGGTAAGGGTGATTTAGAACTAACTGGAGCAGTGTATGTGTGTGTGTGGGGGGTGGGGGGGGGGGGGGGGGGGGGGTGGGGGGGGTGGCAGTTATGTGCTGACCGTCTGCACGACTGGCGATGCGGGAGTTTGTGTTGGTGTTCAACGGTGACGTTGCGCATGGCGTTTGAATCTTGCTGCCACCAAGGCGTTGCGTGCCCGCTGTCCTCGCAGGTGCCGTCGTGCCACCTCCTGGACATTACCAGCACCCGGGTTGTGTCTGCTGGCTGTGCCCGACATGCCACAAACCTCCTCCTCCACCTCCTCCTGCTCCTCCTCCTCCTTCCCCTCCTCTGTGTTGGCACCACTGCCAGTGGCTTCTCCCTCCGCCTCCTCCACCAGGGCATCTCCCCTCTGCATCGCGATGTTGTGCAGCGCACAGCAGACCACGACAATACGAGCGACCCTCTCAGGCTGCTACTGCAGGGCCCCTCCAGAGCGACCCAGGCACCTGAATCTCATCTTCAGCAGACCAGAGCAGCGCTCCACCACACCCCTGGTTGCTGCATGGGCCTCATTGTAAAGGGTCTCCGCGTTGGTCTGAGGCCTCCGTATGGGCGTCATCAGCCACGACTTCAGTGGATAACCCCTGTCGCCCAGCAACCAGCCCCTCAGCCGGGGGGACGCCCCTCAAACATCGCAGGGATGAACGACTGCGCCAGAATGTAGGCATCATGCACACTGCCAGGGAACCTAGCGCACACGTGCATGATCTTCATGTGGGGGTAGCATACCACCTGGATATTCATGGAGTATGTCCCCCTCCTGTTTGTGAACACCTCCCTGTCCCCTGCAGGCAGGCGCATGGGGACGTGAACACAATCAATGACCCCCTGCACCATCGGTATCCCGGCCACCTTGGCAAATCCACGAGCTCGTGAATCTTGACTTGCTCGGTCCTCGGGAAAGGTGATGTTGCGGTCCGCGATGGCATAGAGGGCGTCGGTCACATCCCGGATGCACCTGTGTACCGATGCCTGGGAGATCCCAGAGAGGTCCCCTCTCGGAGACTGGAAGGAGCCGGTTGCATAAAAGTTCAGTGCCGCCGTCACCTGCTGGCAACCGGAATCGCGTTTCCTCCTCCCGTTCCACGTGGGGCGAGGTGCGCCACGAGGTGACAGATATGTGTCACCGTCTCTCTGCTCAACCGGAGTCTCCTCCTGCAGGTGATGTCCGGCATTGTCTGGAATGAGATCCGGGCACGGTACACCCTAGGCCTCGCTTGTCACCTCTGGCGCCTTGGCTCCACCATCAATGCCTCCCCGTCCTCCTCCTCCTCACCCCCATGCTGCTCGACGACGGGCCACTCCGTGGTCATTCCCTCTGCTCCCGCAGCTGGCCCTGCATCCATCTCCAACTGCAGTGCAGTGGCCCGAACTACTGCGCTGAACATAGCTGTTCTGTTTGAATACATTATGGTCACCTACAGAAGGGTGGTGGGGGGCAGAGAAACGACATGTTAGACGGAGGTTAGTCGACACCTCGGCAGCCGCCTACCACGGGATACCTGTGTGTCCCGGTGGCCTGGTCGTGCTGCTGACACACGGCCAGCCTAACTCCTGGCCACTTTCTGCATCCAACGGGCAGTTAACAATACGTCCTCCTCACCGGTGTGTCAGTGGCCTGTGGCCATAAACCACAGGGCAACCAGCGGCCGTGTCCTCGTGACCGTCCTGCCATGGCAGGGCGGCTGACATGTTGCATCCGGGGGTGGACAACCCAATCCACTCCACTCACACCCTCTCCCCCCTCCCCCCCACTACTCTCTCTCCCCCCCCACTACTCGCTCTCCCTCCCCCCACTTCTCCCTCTCCCCCTCCCACTTCTCCCTCTCCCCTCCCACTTCTCCCTCTCCCCGCCCACTTCTCGCTCTCTCCCCCCACTTCTCCCTCTCCCCCCCACTACTCGCTCTCTCCCCCCACTTCTCGCTCTCTCCCCCCACTTCTCCCTCTCCCCCCCACTACTCGCTCTCCCCCCACTTCTCCCTCTCCCCCCTCCCACTTCTCCCTCTCCCCTCCCACTTCTCCCTCTCCCCGCCCACTTCTCCCTCTCCCCCCTCCCCCCCACTACTCGCTCTCCGCACCCCCCTCCCACTTCTCCCTCCCTCTCTCCCCCTCACACTTCTCCCTCCCTCTATCTCTCCCCCTCCCACTTCTCCCTCCCTCCCTCTCTCCCCCTCCCACTTCTCCCTCCTCCCTCTCTCCCCCTCCCACTTCTCCCTCCCCTCTCTCCCCCCTCCCACTTCTGCCTCCCTCTCTCTCTCTCCCCTCCCACTTCTCCCTCCCTCTCTCCCCCCTCCCACTTCTCCCTCCCTCTCTCCCCCCTCCCACTTCTCCCTCCCTCTCTCCCCCCCCCCCACTTCTCCCTCCCTCCCTCTCTCCCCCCCTCCCACTTCTCCCTCCCTCTCTCCCCCCTACCCCCCCACCACTTCTCCCTCTCCCCCCTCCCACTGGCCGCAGCATTCTCTGGGATGCCTTCCCCAGTTTGCCGAGACTCCGGGACGGTCCGCTCACCTCCTCACTCCTCGTCAGCCAGCACGACTGCCTGGCGACTTTTAAAAGCAGGTGTGGACGGCGACGGCGTGACATGGCGTCACGACATTGGGACTTCCGGAGGTTCCGGAGCGGGGGTTCCGGAGAGTCGCCATTTTGGCTACGTCGGACGACTCTCCGTGGTTTTGCGCGCGAAACCCGATTACAGACATTTGGCCGGTTGGGAGAATAGCGGGAGCGCGTCGGACCGGCGTCGCGGGAAAAAACGGCGCGGCCCGCTATTCTCCGAACCGGCGTGACATCGGAGAATCGCGCCCACAGTGCGGTGAACACACAAGAGATTCAAGGTCGTCCACAGCGGTACCAGGGTAAACAGGGCAACGTTTGCCAAATACATGAGTATGCAAATTCCAGGCTTGAACAAGGAACAACGTGTGATGTGCTGCAGCGCAGACAGCAGGCAGATACTGGGTCTCCACACTGTATGGGTATAAAAATGTTCCACATCCTTCAAAGGGACTCCGACGCTCCCAGGAAAAGCATGGAAAGATTATTTCTCCTGGGTTTTGTTGCAGCTCTTGTGGTCTCAGGTGCTGGGGGGCGATATCACGGGTGAGGGTTTCTCTGGATGAGTCGGGACTGAAGAGGCGGGGGGGGGGGGATGAAATCCATTTTGCGAACTAAATCTGACATTTAATTTCTGTTTTGTTGAAAGGGACAAAGTTTTGCGTCTCCGACTGGAAAGTGAAGAGCACCTGCAGTTTATAAAGAATGTGGCTCGTTCTGCGAAGGTATGTTTCACGTTGTTATTTCACTAGCCAATGTGTAATTAAGTTTGACGGAATGAAAACATTAATAGTGTTATTGATGTGCGCACAGGTTGATTTTTGGCAGCCACATTCGGTTGAGTTGGTGAGCACGAACAGGAGTGTGGATTTCAGAGTGGATGCTGATCGGGTCTCAGATCTTCAGGCTGGACTGGAGAAGATTGGATTGAAATATGAGTTAGTTTCAGATCCTGTGTTGCCTTTCGCTGAACATTATAATCACACAAGTACACCTTTTAATTCAGAGAGAGAGAGAGAGTAACATTGTATCTTTTCCAGGGTATTAATTGACAACCTGCAGACCTTGATTGAGAACCAGTTTGATCGCAAGACATCTCGATCACTCGACTACAGTTATGAAAGTTATCATAACTGGGATCAGGTAAACACCAAAGTGTTTGTAATTTTTTTTAAAAAGTGCTCGGTTAGATGTTTGCCAGGTTTAGGACGTTCAGGCCTCTCGAGATGGTTTTGTCAACCAATTAGATCTGTATCGTCACATTGTTTACCTGCCTTTGTTCCAGGCTTAGTGCAAAGCTACCTGTTTGTTTTCATAGACAGTCTCCTTTTGCCCAACAGTAGAGCAAAATGGATGTTAGTAGGTAGCACTGTACTCTGCTAATGCAACATTCATTCTTAACTTTCAGTTCATGCCTAATATCACAATAACAATGTTTGCTGTTGGATGAGTCCAGGAAAATTGATCCAGATATATAAATTGGACTTGAATGCATGTAGTTGTCAGGGCTGTTCCAATTGATTCCCTTATTTCCAAATTCTTTTACTTTGTGGTGATCATTTTTGATCCATGGATGTTTAATAGCCGTTTACCTTTAAGCCGAGCAGAGGAAGTGAGGAACTCAAAAGTTACAGTATAGCACACAGCGCTATTGGAGATTTAGGGCGGGATTCTCCGTCCTGGGTCGGCCGGATCGCATTCCCCGATAGGATAGAGAATCGCAAGTCGGGGCAAAACACCGACCCCGCTGGTGGCGTGAATGAGGTACATGACCGCACGTCAGCCAGAGCATGTAAACGAATGGGCCTTAATGAGCCATTTGCATCCATTTAGTGGGCCCATCACCCGATGATCCGTCCCTCCATGATTCTCCAGTCCCCGCGGCCTGGAATCACCTAGGCACGGATCACTCTCTCTCTGAAATATTTCTACCAACATGGCCCTGGAGTGCTGGACCTCGCGGTGGGCCAAAGGGGTAACTCCTCCCAAGGAGTTATGGTCGAGATCATCTGAGCCCAAACGAGGACTATCCCCACAGCGATCCCGATAATAGAGAGACCCTCCCAGACCCCTGTAATAAGGAAATTCGCCCCAGTGACCCTTGTAACAGGGATGCCATCCACAGGACCCCCTGTAATAGGTAGACGCCCTCGGGAACCCTCACACAGACCCCACCCCAGAAAAGGGGCTCCTGCCTGGAAGCTGGAGGGCAGTCCAAACAGGGTAGTGAGAAGAATTACAGTAGTAACACTTCTCTTGAAGCTCCATTGACCGCACCAAAGAGAGGTAAGTACGGTATAATCACACACTTAAGTGATCGGAATGCACTCAGTGCTTAGAATGCACTTATCTCTCTTTGGTGTGGTCAATGTTTGTCAATATTGGGGTTTCACCATTTAGGCCGCTGAACCATGAAAGGGGATTAAGGAATCAAAGCTGCAGATGGTTTATAGAAGTTGTCAATCACAGACCACTGCTAAAAAGCTATGAATGGCTTTCAGCTAATGGATCTGTGGGAACCAGACACAGTTCACAGCTGTTTTCCTTCCAGGAATGGACATGTGGAGCTTCAAGGGAAGAGATACAGATGTTAATCTTCTCAATGCCCCTGTCAGCACTGCTGTTTAACTTCCAGACCAGGGTCTCTTTTCTGTGTGTAGGGTTGGGAGTCTGTTGAAGGCTCCCTTTAGGCAGGATGTCCCTGTAGGGGTCCCCCAGTTACAGGAGTCTGTGGGGAGGGGGGGTTCCTTTGGCCAGAGGGCACCTGGAGGGTCCCCTATTACAGGGTTCCCTGTGAGGGGAGGGTCTCCCCACTTTAAGGGTCCCTATGGGGGTCTCCTTATTACAGGGGTCCCTGTAGGGGGTCCCTCTAGTACTGGGATCCCTGTGACATTCCCTCTATTACATGGGTCCCTGTGGGGGTCTCCGTATTACAGGGATTCCTGGGAGGGGGTGGATCACCCCCATAGTTGGGGATATGGGGGGGGGGGGGGGGGGGTGACCCAGGTAATCCAGGGGATTATGGAGTGAGGGAGGGCCATGAGGTTACAGATTGTGGTTGAGTAGAATTCTGCTGCTGCTGATGGCCCAAAGTGCCTCATGGATGCCCAGTCTTGAGTTACTAAATCTGATTGATGTCTATCCCATTTAGCACGGTGGTAATGTCACACAACACGATGGAGGGCATCCTTAATGTGAATACCGGACTTTGTCTCCACAAGGACTCTGCGGTGTTCACTCGTACTAATACTGGCATGGACAGATAGATCTGCAGCAGGCAGGTTGGTGAGGGTGTGTGGAATTTGCACATTCTCCCTGTGTCTGCGTGGGTTTCCTCTGGGTGCTCCAGTTTCCTTTCACAGTCCAAAGATGTACAGTTTAGGTGGATTGGCCATACTAAATTGCCCCTTAGTGTCCAAAAGGTTAGGTGGGGTTACTGGGTTATGGGGATAGGATGGAGGCATGGGCATAAGAAGGTGCTCTTTCTAAGGGCCGGTGCAGACTCGATGGCTGAATGGCCTCCTTCTGCACTGTAAATTCTATGATGAGGTCAAGTATGTTTTTCCTATCGCTTCTCGGCCTTTTGGCTAAGTTGAGCGTGAGGTCAGGTGTAATGGTTGGATCTGGTATGTCTCTCTTGTGGGGACCATGAATTGGATTCAATTTGAATTGGTTTTTGGAGCAGACAAGGAGCTGGATTAGGGGTTTTGCCCCTGTCCACATTCTGAGCTCTGGCTTTGTAACTCTGATAAAGTAATTTTAAAAAAGTATGTTTTTCCTATAGGACCAGGTCAGCTTGGTTTATTATGATGCTACCAAGCCACTCTTAGAACATAGAACATAGAACAGTACAGCACAGAACAGGCCCTTCGGCCCTCAATGTTGTGCCGAGCCATGATCACCCTACTCAAACCCACGTATCCACCCTATACCCGTAACCCAACAACCCCCCCCTTACCTTACTTTTATTAGGACACTACGGGCAATTTAGCATGGCCAATCCACCTAACCCGCACATCTTTGGACTGTGGGAGGAAACCGGAGCACCCGGAGGAAACCCACACAGACACGGGGAGAACGTGCAGACTCCGCACAGACAGTGACCCAGCCAGGAACTGAACCTGGGACCCTGGAGCTGTGAAGCATTTATGCTAACCACCATGCTACCCTGCTGTCCTCCATCCAGAGTACATGACAGTGCTACCAATGGTGCCACGTCTGATAAAGACCCTTCCATTGTGTGTCACAAATCAGTACGGATAAACTGAGCTAAATCAGGAGGGAGAGATTGGAGGTTGTGGCTGAAGGCTTGGTCACAAAGACAATTTGCGAAAGATTTTAATGAGGTGAGAGAGGTTTAGAGAATGCATTGCAGAGTTGACCGAAAGTCCCGCCAACAATGAGTGGGAGAAGGAATGGGAGGAATTCACATTAATGGTTTGGACTTTGGAATCCGAAACTAAAATTCTAAATTTGCAGACGACACTAAAATGGTGGAATAATCATTATTGAGGAGGACTGTCCCAAATTTCAGGAGGATATTTTTAAACCTACAGAATGGGCACATAATTGGCAAATGGAGTTCAAATGAGGTAGCATTTTGGTGCGAAGAATAGGAAGATCCCTTATTATTTGGAAGGAACAAACCTCAGGGATGTAGAGGAACAAAAGGATTGTGGATTACAGATACATCAAAACTAACAGTTGTGTCACAAGCGAGGCCATAAAAATAGCCTGCTTTGCACTGGGCTTTTGAGTGAGGGATGAACATTCAAAGTAGGGGAATTATCCAGTCTCTAGAACACAGTTACTGTACTGCAGATAGTTCTTCTTGCCATATTATAAAATGGATATAGAAACACTGCAGAGAAGATTTACTAGGGTGATACCAGAAATGCAATGGTTGTACACATCAGGAATGGATTGACAGGCTGGCTCGCTTTTCCCTGAAAAAAGAAAGGTGAAGAGTGACCTAACAGATTAGAAAAGGTTCTGGTCGAGTGGATACAGGGTGATGTTTTCCATTTGTGGGGTTGAGCATATCGAGAGGCCCCCAGGGTCACCACAAAATCCAATAAAAAATTTGGAAGAAACTCCTTTACCCAAAGCATGGTGAGAATGGAACTCATTTCCACAGGGAATGGTTGAAACCAAAAGTATGGACGCATTTCACAGAAAACTAGACGAGCATGTCAGGAAGATGAAAAAAGGAGAGTTACAATGGGAGCACATCGAGAAAGATGGAGGGGAGGTTCAAGTTCAGCATATACACTGGCATTGACTGTTTTGAGTTGAATGGCCTGTTTCAGTACTGCATATCCTGTGCAATTCCTTGAAAATGCAAAAGGAGGATTTGTGATTGGAGGAGATTGCAGAGTTGGGTAATGGAGGTGTTATAACTCGCATGGGTCTCAAGGGGTAGGGATGCTTTACTACCCCGTGGAGCTTGCAGAATACGAGCGCCCTTCGATAAATGGGGCGGGGGACCATTAACAATGTTCACTTTGTATAAATAGAGGCGGGCAGTAAGGCACCGACTAGAGAAGATCCGGTACAGAACTACTGGAGTTGTTTTAAATACTAAGTATAAAATAAAGTAATTTTTTGCTTTTGACCAGCTCGGTGTGGATTCTTTGTGCCCTGTACAAAAGGGGGTAAGACATACATGAATGAGCACGGGAGGAATGGGCATTCTGGATAAGATGTATTCACATATTTTCATTCTACTGGCAAAAAGATATGCATGCAAAGTATGAGAAAATATTTTCAGTGTCTGTTAAGGTGCGATAATCGATTGCAGATTGAATCTTGGACTGCTGCCATCGCTGATGAAAACCCAAACCTAATTTCTCGAGTTGAAATTGGACGGAGCTATGAGGAACGACCGATCTATCTCCTCCGGGTAAGATCACATGTTTCATACTCTATTTTTGCCGTGACAGTTTCAGATCTCCCCCGCACGCTGCAGATACGACAGGGGACCTACCCTTTGTGAAGGTGTGATAACGTCTGTGCTTGCACTGATAAAGCAGCCTTAGGGAAAGATATTGTGAGTGCGCCAATCTCTTGTTACAGGTTGGCAACAGAACAGGTTCTTTGAAACCTGCCATCTTCTTGGACTGTGGAATCCATGCCAGGGAATGGATTTCCCCAGCATTTTGCCAGTGGTTCGTGAAAGAGGTCAGTGACGCAAACACATCCATAGCACTTTCAGGAATTTTGTTGAATTGATATTGCGAATCATGCTCCAGGGACATTGAATGAAAATGGCTTATACATTCCACAGGCCGTTAGAAATTTTGGAACAAGATCTACCCTGGACACGCTTGTCAATGAGTTGGATTTTCTGGTTGTTCCTGTAATAAATGTAGATGGTTATACCTATTCTTGGACAAAGGTAAGAATCAAATGGGCAAAATAATTTGAAGGTATTAGTTTCTGTTGCATGTGTAATTCTGATATACGGGCACCAATCATATAGTCATAGAATTTACAGTGCAGAAGGAGGCCATTCGGCCCATCGAGTCTGCACTGGCTCTTGGAAAGAGCACCCTACCCAAGGTCAACACCTCCACCCTATCCTCATAACCCAGTAACCCCACCCAACACTAAGGGCAATTTTGAACACTAAGGGCAATTTAGCATGGCCAATCCACCTAACCTGCACATCTTTGGACTGTGGGAGGAAACCGGAGCACCCGGAGGAAACCCACGCACACACGGAGAGAACGTGCAGACTCCGCACAGACAGTGACCCAAGCTGGGACCCTGGGGCTGTGAAGCAATTGTGCTAACCACCATGCTACCGTGCTGCCCAGTTATTAAGTCTCGGCACATGTGAACAAATAGATATCCATGGACAGAAAGCCTGAAGACTATAGCAGCTGTGTGTTCTACTTGAAGCAAAAGCTAAACTAAAATTGCTTCGTATGACACACCTCCTTTCTTGTGATGTGCTGCTATCCCTTAATGGCATATTACAACAGTTCTAACTGCATTGGATTGCAATTTCCTTGTTCCATTCTTATATATCCAGTCAAAGCTTAGAGAGACGCTTGCAATGGCCTCTTTTCCTGCAGTCATGGCATTGGTCATGAAGTCCAGCCAGGATTTCTCCTTGGGTACAATCCCGTTGATGTCACTACTAGAGACATGGATGAACGGAGCCACAAAACCGCTAATTAAATTTTAACAAAAGAATAAAACATTTTTTAAGCATAAAAAGTCTGACTATATTACCATACTCCTTCACCCCACCTATATATTCACAGATGTAATTTTAAGGATAACACAAATTGCAAAGTGTATCTTGTGCTATAATGGTCTCGGTAAGTACACAGTCCATATAAATCAACAGGTCAGCTGTGGTCAGACACACCAAGTGGCAGATGCCACTCAATAGAACCTCTGTGGATTTCTCATCAAATCCCTCAGATGTTTGTCATTTTAAAGAGCCAACTGGGCTCACTGGAACTCTGACTTCCACACAAGGGTTTCCAAACTTTATTCTTGAAGAAACACTTCTTGGAATTTTCTCCCAAACAAGGCTTTCTCTTGGGTGCCTTTACCAAGAATCAACTTCCAGGATTTCAATCTCTCCATTCAGTATTCCTCTGCCTTGGAATTCCAAGGCAATCTCTCAGGTATGCAGCCATGCCAACAGAACACCACTGCTTCACAGGGTGTATTAAGGTGTTACCAACCTTAGGATTACTTCAAAAGTCTGGCTTCCTGTTAGCTCTCTTCCCCAGGTCTGCACCTTTCAACTCTCCCTTTAACTGGGAGCCTCTCTCTGCTCCTTCAAAAAACAAAGAAGAAGAAAGAAAAATTACAGCACAGGAACAAGCCCTTCGGCCCTGCAAGCCTGTGCCGATCCAGATCCTCTATCAACAGTACCTTGTTCCGATTCCAGTTATCATCACCTTTGACTTCAGTTATCCTGGGACTTCTTTCATTCCCTGGTTTTAGAACTATCTGTTCTTTAACTTCTGAGACTTACTTTCTGCCCCTTACTCCATTGCCCTGTCTCTCTGCTGACCGTTTCTGTGAAAGCTGCTTTTATCTGAGGTACCTGTTTTCAACTGAACCACAAGTGTTTAAGTGTATGGTGTGGCCCCTGGTTGTGAAGAAACAGCTCAAACTTTCTTTAAATCCCATTTGTTTTCACATTGTAAAACCTTTAATTACAATTCAGGCACAGTTTAAAATGACTAAAATCCACAGGCATGCAGGCACCTTTGGTTAACATGAAGCTCACTAATGTTTTAACCCTTTCTTATACAGAAGCACAAAGTTAAACTTACTTGAAGCAAAACCTTGTTTCTCGTATTCACAAATACAAATATAGGTTACCTCAAACTATCTCTCTTTCCTGACATTTGGGCTGTGCCCAAATTATCATCTACCTGCTAACGCTCAGTGGCATCACCTGAAAAAACATCTGATGACAGAAAGCCAATGACTCCATTTCCCTCTCTGTTTGAAGACGAATATGACTGCTCATAACCTTTGGTATTCTATTGAACTCTGAGGCGAACTTCTGACCCCATATCCTCCCTGTCACTCATCCCACCCACTTACACCCAAAAAATATTCCCGAGTCCTTAATTACTTATATTACTAAAGTGTTGGTGGTCACAAAATCTTCAATGACTGTTTTCAATACTCTTACTATCATTGTAATAGATACATAACAGAACGAGGCCATCCAGTCCTCCATGCCTGTCCTGGTTCCTTGATGAAGCTATCTAATTCGTCCGACTCCCCTTTTCTCTCCCAGTACCACTGTAATTTCCTTCTCCCACGCAACCACAACTGGCCAATATTTGGGAATGTGCAAGTTCTCAAGGTACTTCACAGGAGTTTTACCAGACAGGATTTGACACAGAGCCCCATCAGAAGCTATCAGGACAAGTGACCTAAAGCTTGGTCAAAGAGGTAGGTTCCGAGGAACAGCTTAAAGAAGGAAAATGAGTTGGAGAGGCGGATGGAGTTAGGGAGGAAATTTCAGGGTTTATCGCACATCATGGTGCCAAGTAACGTGCAAAGAAAACAGGGTGATATTTACTGCGCTCTCCAATTCTAAATACTGCATTGGAGTAAAATGGAAAATGATGTATTCATCTAACACAATGAGGATGAAGATATTATCCATCAGAAGGTTAAAAAAAAGTTCCAAATCTTCAAATCCCAGCAAAAAACAGTAAGACTGGCATCAGTACCCCTAGAGTTCTATTTTAAGATGTACTCGAGTTCTATTTTAAGGCATACAAGACCAGTTTGGACAAGTTTTACTGGTGGCCTACATTTCCATGTTTTACTACATTTTCCTTTTGCTTTTGTGCTTGACCATAATGCCTAACCACAGGAT
Source organism: Scyliorhinus canicula (assembly GCF_902713615.1). Classification (NCBI taxonomy): domain Eukaryota; kingdom Metazoa; phylum Chordata; class Chondrichthyes; order Carcharhiniformes; family Scyliorhinidae; genus Scyliorhinus; species Scyliorhinus canicula. The sequence continues at coordinate 143,979,228 of NC_052158.1, read as the reverse complement.
CGACTTTGGAGGAAGACACGATCCAGGAATCCTGGCTCTGCTTGTGTGGGCACTGATCCGAACAGAAACTTCAATGCCCAATGGGGTGGTAAGTCACTGCCACTCCTCAATGTGAGGCAGTGTGTTTTTAAATTAAATATATATTTGTGATTAGCGAAATTAGACGTTGAGGATATATAATTCTTTAAATATTGCTTTTCACTCACACAATGTCAGCGCCAAGTGCCCCATTGAAAATTGTTACAGCAGACAAAGGGGGCCATTGGACCTGCACTGCCAATTTAATCTCCAGTTGGACTTTGGGCAGTTGAGTTGAACCCTTTGGAAATTAGGTATGAGATGTGTTTTCCCTGGAGGTTGCGTCACATGGGGGTAAGTAATTGCCAGCCAATGGAAATTCATCCAGCTCATGGCTGCTGCCAATGCCTGGTGGGTGGCCTCTTGCAGGGGTCTAATAACGTTTGGCATTAGACTCCCTAAAAGCCTGTGAAGCAGCCAGTGAAGTCGCGCATGTCACGTGACTGTGATCTTAAAGAGACCCTGCACACAACTACAATAACCAACATATATAACCTTGGCATTGTCAAATTGCTGCTGCATTATGAGCAGGTTGATGATACAGACCCATGTCCACTGGAGGAAGAACAGAAAATACTGGGCAATCTCTGCAGGTCTGACAGCGTCTGTGGAGAAGGGAGCTAACGTTTCGAGTCTGAATGACTCTTTGTCATCTGGAGTCATTCAGACCTGAAACGTGAGCTCCCTCCCCTTTCCACAGACGCTGTCAGACCTGCTGAGATTGCCCAGTATTTTCTGTTTTTGTTCAGATTCCAGCATCTGAGGTAATTTGATTTTAGCTTCATGTCCACTGGAGATTCATTCAGACAGAAGCTTCAGCCATCAGACAGAGGAGCCTTTCGGTGGATTAAGCTGGGCTACAGTTGATCCCAAGTCTCCAGTTGTCTAACCCGTACTGGACATCTCATGCCGCAAAAATCTCAAATACGAAGAGGGTGAGGAGGGTGTCACAGGGCCCTCTCCCTCCATCTTGTACATTTAGAGCCACCCTCAATGCTGCTCTGGACCCACACTTCATATGATGGGCCTTGGGAGACAGAGGAAGAGGGGTATGATGGAAGGGAGTGGACTGGGTACCCATGAGATAAGCACTCATTTTCCCACCTCTATGCCTGACATTATCATACATCACGTGTGGAAGGGGGTGTGGTGGATAGGGGGCTGTGAGGCTGGGATAAGGGTGGAGGATTTGGCTCTTTCTCTCTGATCCACAGCTTATGGTAGAGGTGTATAATGTTAAAAAGGAGAAGGTGACAATTGTAACTTTTCAACACCTGCCTTACCTGCAGCCGATGGAACCTCAAGGGACCCATGTTCTGAAATTTACTGTGGACCACATGTAGAATCTGAAAAGGAAGTCAAGGCTATTGCAGGTTTTATCCGTAGCCACAGTTCAACCATCAAGGCATATCTCACCATCCATTCATACTCGCAGAAGTGCTTATTCCCATACTCCTACACCTACGCGTTGGCATTTGACCATGAGGAACTGGTAGGTGACCGCATCTCAGAAGTGAACTCTGAATTAATTACGGGCATTTATGTAAATTACTTGTTTATTATACGAAGGGACTTGGCTCCCTGCTGCTTGCACAGGATACACTGGGGATAAAACGTTCTCCATGTTGTAGTCACTGCTTCATTATGGCCCATTGCATGCCATCTGGAAAATGCTACTTTCATACATGACGTAGGATCATTCTACACAGAATGAAGTCACTCAGTCTATTGTACCTGTGTTTGCGCTCCGTCAGAGCTACAAATTAAACTCGCTCCCCTGCTCTATCCCGTAATCACGCATATTTGCCAATTTCTAGCACATATTCAATTTGCCTTTAAAGTTTCTCTTAGTCCACAAGCTTTTTAGATGCATTCCAGATCATGGCAACTCGCTGCATTAAAACTCTCATCATCTTCCCCTTTCTATTAACTTAGTTCCGTGACCTCTTGTTAACGACTCTCTTGCCAGTGGGAACAGTTGCTTTTTTAGCTACTTTCTCAAAGACACTCATAATTTTGAACATCTCCATTCAATCTCTCCTAACCTTCTCTGCTCTGCTCAAAGGAGACTAATCACATCTTCTCCAACTGAATTTCCTCATGCCCGTTACATTTCCGGTAACGTTTCTTTTGCATCCCCTCCAATGCCTTCCTTCTGTATTCTCTACCTCTATTAATAAAGCCCAGGATCATGTGTGCCATGTGACCCACTTTCCCAACCTGCCCTGCTACCTTTAACGATTTGTACACATACACCCCAAGTCTCCCTGCAGTCCCTTTTAACATTGCACAATTTAATTAAGAGTGAGGTGATCATAGCTGGAGATACAGGAGGAGAGTTACACCCTCCAAATGTAAGTTGGTATTACCATAGAATTTACAGTGCAGAAGGAGGCCATTCGGCCCATCGAGTCTGCACCGGCTCTCGGAAAGAGCACCCTACCCAAGGCCAACACCTCCACCCTAGCCCCATAACCCAATAACCCCACCCAACACTAAGGGCAATTTGGGACACTAAGGGCAATTTTGGACACTAAGGGCAATTTGTCATGGCCAATCCACCTAACCTGCACATCTTTGGACTGTGGGAGGAAACTAGAGCACCTGGAGGAAACCCACGCACACACGGGGAGGATGTGCAGACTCCGCACAGACAGCGACCCAAGCCTGAATCGAACCTAGGACCCTGGAGCTGTGAAGCAATTATGCGATCCACAATGCTACCGTGCTGTATGTATTGAGAAACCCATCTCTGTTCCTGGGAATGCCCTTGAAATCCACGTCTAAATAATTTACGTGGGCTCTCCTAATTTTTCCTTCCAAAATCTATTGTTTCATGCTTCACCTGCATTAAATTTACTCTGCAATGTATCTATGTATCAGCAATGAGTTAGCCAAGAAACACATTCCAATATATCCTGATTGTAGAGAAGCAGAGCAGCATATATAATAATAATAATCTGTTCTTGTCACAAGTATGAAGTTATTGTGAAAAGCCCCTAGTCGCCACATTCTGACGCCTGTTTGGGTAAGCTGGTACGGGAATTGAACCCGCGCTGCTGGCCATGTTCTGCATTGCAAACCAGCTTTCTCTATTTGCCCCAGAGGGTGTGGGTTTTGTCCCACAGTGTGGCAACGAGGTGGCAGTCGGCTTCTCCACCTAATGTCTGTCATTGCACCACTTGATGTTTAAACCATATGGAGATGAAAAACCAAGCGCATTGCAATCCAGTGAATTGTCCCCAATGTCTTGCATTGTCATATTTATTATCTTTAACAACCAGATTTGATATGTGGTGTTTCTATTTCAGAATAACCTAGCTTCGAATGCAGTTGATGCTTTGACAAGTCTTTATGGAACTCCCTTTGAGTTTGGGCCTGGAGCAAACTCATTGTGTAAGCACCCTGTTTAATGATCCTAGAGTGAATATTGACACGGCTCCCCGGTTGTACATTTTGTGACATCGGTCAGTCATCCAATCCCGATTTGGGTACTAATGCTATAATAATGCTGCGCTGTGTTAAAATGCTCTATGTTACTGAGTTACGCATTTAGCCAACTAGAGAATATGGCCACAAGTTAACACACTGATCTCCTTCATTAATTGTATTGCCAATAGAAAATAATGCAGCCAAGTCATCATTATTGTCTTCCCGGGTCCTGGGGCAGAATCCTGTGGTGTGGGAGGGGGCGGCTGTTCATTCTGATGCGCTGTTAAATTATGTGTAATGGCGTTGGGAGAGCTTTCCGAGGTCTGTTTTGGATATTACAGAAGGTGGCCTTGCTTAAAAGTCAAAAGGTCAAACGACATCATTTAAAAGTAAATAAAATTGAACCTCACGCAGACAGTGCATTTTTACAGCCAATACATGGGCTAAGCGGGTGAGTGTAAATCATGCTCGGCCAATCCTCCATGAGCAAGGGTGGCATTAAAGCCACAGCACTATGGCAGAGCAAGACCTAAGGAGGCTGCTGCCAATGTTGCAGCCACATATGGTAGGATATTTTCCTTATTATGTTGAGAAACTATGATCCTGTGGCACTGCCTTGGGTTCAGGGCTTGAAGGTCCCGTGCAGCTTGACTGCTGCACGGAAATCCTTATTGAGCCATGGGGGTCATCTACTCAGGTGGAGATTTCTCCTTTGAGAAGGGGGGAAGCTGGTCAGGGGCAGCAGCAACAAGTCTGGCATCAAATACATTAGGGAAACACTGAAGTGGCTGAAGGCCAATGAGGGGAATATGGATGAGGACAACAAGACACCAATACCCGGTACAGCACAGCATTTCAACAGCTTGTAACTATTTGGAGATGACAGAGGGTCACTGGAGGAAATGGCTTTGTCTTTCAAAGGTGGTAGTCACTTCAATATTTGACAAAATTGTAGGGAAGATTCCATCAAACTGCCTAAGGGGTTACCCAATGCCTCTCACCTTGAAAGTGACTACTACCCTGAATTTCTATGCTTTAGGGTCTACCCAAGGGTCTACAGGGGATAGTAATCCACTATGTACCACTGCGTTATAGGTGTCACGGCCATTTTAGTCAGAAGGGTAGAGGCATTCATGAGGTTCACAACTGACGAGGAGAGTCAGGCAGAGCGAGTGAGGGGATTTGGGCTCATTGCAAACTTTCCAAAGACCCGAAGTTAATTCATCACTGTGGCCGTAAAGACCAGCCAAGCGGTCTTTGTAAAGGTGAAGACTTCTGCTCATAAAACATTCAGAAAGTCTGTGATTACAGGCAGCACATTCCATAGATGTTTGCGTGAAATATTGGGAGTTGCTATGATGAGTACATTTACTTGCACACCCATGGCTATTTACCAAACCTGCACATCTGGATGGCAGGTTGGCAGGAGACAATGGATATCCTTTGAAGAGGTGGCTTCTGACATCCTTGAAACCCTGCAGAGGAGAGCTTTAATGCCAGCCACATATCCACAAAGACAGCTATGGAGTGGACCAAAGGTCTATTGAAGATGAGGTTATTTTGAGCCTGGATCGATCTGTGAGCGCATTGCAATATCCTATGGATACAGTATCTTTGTTGTTGCTCTGCATAATTTTGCTCTGTTAGGAGGTGAGTTTGTAGAGGGTCACCAGGAAACATTGAAGGATGAATCTACCAGTGACTGAGATGAGGACTCTGAAGAGCGAAGCGTGATGTGGGAGAATAAGGGCAGCAAGTTTGTGGAGTTCGAGAGATGAGGGAGGCTCTGATCCTGAAGCACTTTTAATAGTGTGACACAGACTTCTAAATACACTGCAAAGGAGCTGCCCTACAACCTTTGGCCAGCGTACGAGAATGTCCTTACTAACCTTCTTTGGTCTCTTTATGCACACATCTGTCTCAAGGGCCCCTGAATCTCAAGATGGATATGTAATTGTTTTGCAGCCTTATAGTGAAAAACAGCCTTATCCCATTCACAAGCATCACACAAACATCTCGTGAAAAACAATTTAATCAAGAGCAGCTGAACAACACTACACTCAAGATTCATAATAATAATCCGTATTGTCACAAGTAGGTTTACATTATCACTGCAGTGAAGTTCCTGTGAAAAGCCCCTAGTCGCCACATTCCGGCCCCTGTTCGGGTACACAGAGGGAGAATTCAGCATGTCCAATTCACCTAACAAGCACGTCTTTCGGAACTTGTGGGAGGAAACCGGAGCACCCGAAGGAAACCCACACAGACACAGGGAGAACGTGCAGACTCCGCACGGACAGTGACCCAAACTGGGAATCGAACCTGGGACCATGCTTCCACATCAAAATGTGTCTAAAATGTTTTTCTCACGTTTGTTTTTTGACTGCTGCACGTTGGTGTCCCATCGTCGCTGTCAGCTGTGCTCGAGGCAGGCTGCTGTCCCTGATGTTTAATTGGCCTGGGTGACTATTGTAGACATCCTCTGCTCATCTGGAGCTGCGAGGACCCAGGTATCATGAGGGAAATTGCACAGTGACAGGAACCTCCTCTGTCGCTGAGGCACTTTGAGGAACAAGGGGTGGAAGATCTGCTGTCACCTTTAAAAGTATAAGGCGAGGAGCCCCTCGATGCAGAGAGCTACTGCTTGTCCACTAATGTGAGGTTTTTTTGGAACTCTCTGCTCACTGTAGATGAACTGGAACCTGGTCGCAACTCCAGGTGCTCTGTCCTTCTGTCGCACTGGTAATGACCATCTAAGTTAGTTAACAGTACGTGCTTTCCAATTTGAATGTTTACCCAGGCACCCTTGACTGAGCTACAGTGTCTAGTTTTCCAGGCGAGTTGCCATTCTCTGGATGGAAGGAGCCGTGCATTCCACAGAGAGGGAAAGAGCAGCATGCAAGGCCTGAAGAGACTCCTTCCCTGTCCCTGCCAAACCGTGGAAAATCCTTCAGATCTCCTGCTGGACATCTCTAATGTTTACTGCCTGACGGAGAGCCCCAGAGCTTGTCATTTGCCTGCAGCTCAGTATCTGTTTTGTCTCCCCAAATCCTCTGGGATCAGAGACGTGGAATATCACAGCCCTCAACAGCTGCTCTGACTGCACCCAGTTTGTGCAACTGTTTTGCTGGATGTGGGCGATGCGATGTGGGCGATGCACTTGAGGTGCCAGTATCTGAGCTGCTGCAAGGTAAAGGGCAAGGCTGGAATGGTGCACTCTCTAAAGTCCGTGTTCCTCGTGTCCGCTTCTGCTTCCCACAGATCTGCTGAGTTCATCCAGCGTTTTCTGTTTTTATTTCCGATTTCCAGCACCTGCAGTGTTTTGCTTTTATTACCTGATTCAATTCACTGGTTCACAAAGGAATCAACTCAATCGAAGCACATCAAAGGAGCAGCTCCAACTGCTCATGACCTGGAGGAAATTCTGCAACCTACTGAAGACACCTACACATCCTAACTGAGAGTTTATCTCCTCTCGACTATTCAAGAGCTCACCTGGTTCGTTTGCCAGCTCCCAAATGCTATAAATTTAAGGTCACCCACATCTCTGATGGTCATGTCCCAATTTATTCCCAAATCCTGTTCATGCTTCACTGCTATGTCCATGGACCTACATTGGCTCCTAGGGCACTGGATACCTTCATTTTACTATTCTCATCCTTGTTTTGCGGTGGGGTCATGGTATTATCACTGGACTAGTAATCTCAAGGCTCTGGGGATAAGGGTCCGAATTTCAGATGGTGAAATTTGAATTTAAGCATGTCTGGACTTAAAAGTCTAACGATGACCATGAAACCATCGTTCATTGTTGTAGAAATCCACCTGGTTTACTTATGGCCTCTGAGGGAAGGCAATCTGTCATCTTTACCTGGTCTAGCCTACATGTGACCCACAGCAATTGACTTACCTGCCCTCTGAAATGGCCAAGCAAGACACTCAGTTCAAGAGCAATTAGGGATGAGCAATGAATACTGCCCCAGCCAGCGACACCCAGATCCCAGGGATGAATTACAAAAAAGTCTCCCCGAACACTGGAGACGTGAGCAATCAGATGCCTATGGACCAGATCTTGGGACATGAAGATATTTCAAGAGAAACCTCTTCAGTGATTAGAATGTAATGATTGGTATGACAGGGAGTAATTAAGACAGATATCATGGATGGTTTTAAGGAAAAGTTAGATAAGTACACACAGTGAAAGAGATAGCAGAATGCGGAGATGAGGTTTGCAAAGATTGTGTGAGAAGAGTGCTTAAACACCAGCATAAATCAATGAGGCTGAAATTTACATAATGCAATGCCCAACATTACGTTGAAATATTTTGTTTCTTTTACACTTACTGCTTGCTCCTCCCACGGCAGCACGGTAGCATTGTGGATAGCACAATCGCTTCACAGCTCCAGGGTTCCCAGGTTCGATTCCGGCTTGGGTCACTGTCTGTGAGGAGTCTGCACATCCTCCCCGTGTGTGCGTGGGTTTCCTCCGGGTGCTCCGGTTTCCTCCCACAGTCCAAAGATGTGCAGGTTAGGTGGATTGGCCATGATAAATTGCCCTTAGTGTCCAAAATTGCCCTTAGTGTTGGGTGGGGTTACTGGGTTATGGAGATAGGGTGGAGGTGTTGACCTTGGGTAGGGTGCTCTTTCCAAGAGCCGGTGCAGACTCGATGGGCCGAATGGCCTCCTTCTGCACTGTAAATTCTATGATTCTATGATTAATATCTCCCGAGGCTGACCATCGTCCCCAGACTGGTGTGACTCCCAATCCAGGAGCCCAGCACCCACATATAAATAATCCTGGGGACCTGAAATATGATCATCTATTTAATATCATCTGTGTGCTGATAGAAAGTGTCCAACAGCATTCACTGGGCTACATTGGGCAGCACGGTAGCATAGTGGTTAGCACAATTGCTTCACAGCTACAGGGTCCCAGGTTCGATTCCCGGCTTGGGTCACTGTCTGTGCGGAGTCTGCATGTTCTCCCCGTGTGTGCGTGGGTTTCCTCCGGGTGCTCCGGTTTCCTCCCACAGTCCAAAGATGTGCAGGTTAGGTGGATTGGCCATGCTAAAATTGCCCTTAGTGCCCAAAATTGCCCTTAGTGTTGGGAGGGGTTACTGGGTTATGGGTATAGGGTGCAGGTGTGGGCTTGGGTAGGGTGCTCTTTCCAAGAGCCGGTGCAGACTCGATGGGCCGAATGGCCTCCTTCTGCACTGTAAATTCTATGGTCTACATGTGTTTATTGCACACTCTGAGGGTGATCCAAATGAATGAATAGCAACTGATCTTGGCCAGTTTCATCAATGCAGGTTCCACCCATGTTATAATCATTGACATTATACAGCACGGGGCAGATGGACAGCACGGTAGCACAAGTGGCTAGCACTGTGGCTTCACAGCGCCAGGGTCCCAGATTCGATTCCCCGCTGGGTCACTGTTTGTGTGGAGTCTGCACGTTCTCCCCGTATCTGCGTGGGTTTCCTCCGGGTGCTCCTGTTTCCTCCCATAGTCCAAATCCGTGCAGGTTAGGTGGATTGGCCATACTAAATTGCCCTTAATGTCCAAAAAAGTTGAGGAGGGGTTATTGGGTTATGGGGATAGGGTGGAAGTGAGGGCTTAAGTGGGTCGGTGCAGACTCGGTGGGCCAAATGGCCTCCTTCTGCACTGTATGTTCTATGTTCTAAGTTCTATGTTCTACATTAGGGCTGGACTGTCTGGAAGCGTGGGTTCAATTCCCGTACCGAATGTTGTTCATGAAGGACCCGCCTTCCCTTGCCCGTCTCCTGAAGTGTGAGGATCCTTGGGTTAAATCACCACCAGTCAGCTCTCCCCCTCAAAGTGGTCATCTAGGACTATGGCAACTTTACTTAATCAAAAGGGAAGCATCTCTATCAGGAATGCGGTGGAAAACCCAGCCTTGTATATTTGTACATTTTATAAGATACATTCTCTAAAATGGTCTAATTGATTTTTAAAATTCTTTTACACTAGATATTGCTTCTGGTGGTTCAGATGACTGGGTGTATGACCTTGGCATCAAGTATGCGTTCACCTTTGAGCTGCGTGACACTGGCAACTATGGCTTTCTGCTACCTGAGTCTCAGATCAGACCAACGTGTGAAGAAACAATGTTGGCAGTCAACCATATCGCCTCTTATGTTCTCAACCATCTGTATTAAACCAGTGGGCGAATGGACGAAATGATAAATGTCCGCTGGCTGTCTTTCAAGTTTAAGGTTTAGAATTTAAATCTCCTTTAATCTTTCAGGTGGAAGGGTTCAAGGTTTTTTTAATACAAAGTACAATGCACCAGCACTCTTCAGTGCATCTGAAGGTACATTCTACATAGGATAATATTTGCCTTGGAATACGAGACAATGACTGGTTGAATCGACAGTGCCCTTGGTACACATAAAATCATAAAATACTGAAGGAAGCCATTGGCGCATTGTGGCTGCAAAAGCTTTTGCAAAGATCTGTCCAATTAGTCCTATTTGTATTCTCTTTCTCCAATAGCCCTGTAAAGTTTTCATTGAGAAGTATATATTGAACTGGATCTGCTTTCAATACCCTTCCAGACCATAATTTTCTGGGTAGAGAAATTCCACTTCAAATCTGCCCTTTCACCATATGGGTCAATAATATGGATACGATAAAAGGGCAAATTGTTTAATGCCTATGTCAGCCTTGTAATACAATACGGGAAAAGCGGGTAGAATGCATAAAATCCCAAGGTTTCACCAGCGTGGAAGTGCTTAGATCCGGTAAATGGAGTTCACAAGTTTTCATTACGGCCTTTATTGGAGTATGTTGATGTACATGTCACTCTCCATGCCACCTTATGGCGGAATCGTATCGACATTGAAGTTTTTCTGGTGTTGGGTACAAATGCGGTTTGTGACCCTGATGGTATTGGCTAGCAGCACAGGGTCACAATGTCCGTCCAATTGAGGAGAGCTGGGGTGTGGCGGGAAGGGGATAGTTCCAGAGGTGAGCAGCTTCATTAATGGGTGCAAAACTCTAGCCAGGGGCCAGTCAAACTACTGTGGTGGGCACTGCTGAGGCAGGCAGGAAAATAGAGTGATATGTATATATAGAGACATGCAAAGGGTTAATGATTACATCTTGGTGGAACGCAACCACGAAGGGGGCAGCACTAGATCCCACTATAAATATGAGAACTCAAAGGATCTTGGGTCTCTTCCAACCAGGAGTGACTAGACTGCAGAGTGTTATCGTTGGTCACAGCATAGTTAGCACATGTAGTTTAAATTAGTTAATACTTTAATATCGATTACTTGATTACTAGTTATAGTTCTGTAGAGTGTGCAAACTCAATATTAATCATTATTCGTTATTCAATAAATCTGTTTTGCTTTAAGTTAAAGAATGGTGTTTCTTCAGAATCACGCCATCAGACCATACTAAATATACAAGCAAAGAGCAACGATATGTTACCAAAGAGTAATCTAACATGGGCAGCACGGTAGCACAAGTGATTGGCACTGTGGCTTCACAGCGCCAGGGTCCCAGATTCGATTCCCTGCTGGGTCACTGCCTGTGCGGAGTCTGCACATTCTCCCTGTGTCTGCGTGGGTTTCCTCCGTGTGCTCCGGTTTCCTCCCACAGTCCAAAGACGTGCAGGTTAGGTGGATTGGCCATGATAAATTGCCCTTTGGGGGGGTTATTGGGTTACGGGGATAGGGTGGAAGTGAGGGTGAAGTGGGTTGGTGCATACTCGATGGGCCAAATGGCCTCCTTCTGCACTGTATGTTCTATGTTCTATGGGACCAGATCATTGGCTAACTCGCATAATCCAGTATGATTAGAAAAAAGAAAAAGGTAAGAAGCTATTCGACTTGAGAAGCATCATCAGCATACAACAGAACTTTGAAGAAAACAGGATCGATGAATAAAGCTCAAGCTCCTTGACACCTAAGGATCACTGATAATCAATACTCACCAGAGAGTAATATAACAGAAGAGTGCTTCAAAATTGAGGCACTCTCTGCAACAGTTGTTAAAAACAATTCAGAACCACGGTGTGGAGAGGTAACTCCTCTGATCTCGGGATAGCTTTTGCATTGGCTGTATTCTTCTTGCTGGGGTGATTGAGAGGAGGTGCCATAAACCAGTTCCCAGTTAGCTCGGCTAAAGCTACCATTGCTCAATGGGCAGCCACTGGTACGCTGACGCCCCCCTCCCAAGATTGTTCGGAGGCGGGAACACATTGAATAGCCAACCCAATGTTCTATTATCCGAATTTCCCCCAGTCCTATCTTCTAATCCATCTCTAAAGGGCTGGGGAATTCCACCCCCCTACGTTTTAGGAAAGGTTGCCACCCATTTTGTTGTTAAAGTGCTAGTTTTTTGTTCGGAGGTAGATAAACGTATGTTGATTGCAGAAGAAAATTGTTATTTTGAGACATTGTTGGGTTTGGCTTTTCATAGTTTTCTTTTGCTACATATTCGAGGATGTGGACTGGACTAATAATCCAGAGGTTATGGCCTGGATTTGCCGAGAAATTACCATCTAGTTTGGGGAAGTTTTGAGGTGGTAAGCAGGGTAAAATGTATTCTTAATTATGATCTCTTCAACACCATTGCATCGGAATGAACCTTGGAAAATAAAGTAGCCTTTAACATTAGATGTCTCTTTCCTGGTCTCTCCTCTGTAGTGGTGTGTTCTCAATCACTCAGAGGGAAGGATGAGCAGGTTTTTTGGGGGTGAGGACAGGTGCATTAGGTGTTCGGGGAGCCCAACGAACCATGCCCATATGTTTTGGGCATGCCCGGCACTGGGGGAGTTCTGGCAGGGGGTGGCGAGGACGGTGTCGAGGGTGGTGGGGTACAGGGTCAAACCAGGCTGGGGACTCGCGATATTTGGGGTTGGGGTGGAGCCGGGAGTGCAGGAGGCAAAAGAGGCCGATGTTTTGGCCTTTGCGTCCCTAGTAGCCCGGCGGAGGATCTTGCTGCAATGGAAAGATGCGAGACCTCCGAGTGTGGAGACCTGGATTAATGACATGGCGGGATTCATTAAGCTGGAGAGGGTCAAATTCACCCTGAGGGGGTCAGTACAAGGGTTCTTTAGGAGGTGGTAGCCTTTCCTTGACTTTCTGGCTCAACGATAAGGAACTAGGTCAGCAGCAGCAGCAACCCGGGGGGGAAGGGGCGAAAGGGGGGGGGGGGTGTCTCAGGGGGGTATTGTTTAAGTTAATTTGTTTATTGTTAATTTATTTTGTTGTTTATTGGGTTTGGGGGGTTCGTTACATGCGTTGTTACGGGTGCCGGGGGGGGTGTTTATTATTATTATTATTATTGTTCTGTTGCTATATATTTTTCAAAAAAAATTCCAATAAAAATTATTTTTAAAAAAATCACTCAGAGGGTGCAACTTATACAATCTAGAGATATGGATGGTCAAAGTAGAGGCTCCAACTTCCTTTCTCTCATATGACTGGCCACAAATCTCTCCCACTCTTCCCACTGGTGTGTGCTGGAAAGATTCACAGATTGCAGGTTGCTACATCTTTGGCCACATTATGAACACATCTTCCTTCTTCATCAAGTCCTGGAGAGGGACTTGAACCCAGATCTTCTGACTCCGAGGCCGGGACACTACCCCTGCAACACAAAACCTCCCCTCTCTTATATAAATAGGTTAAAGGCCTAAACCCCCAATAAAATTTGTAACCAGTGAGTTTACGGCTAATCTCTCAGACATATTTCCCACAACCTCCATCCCAAGGCGCTTCCAAATAATTTGCCTTTAGATAAAGGAGTCTGCAATTTAGGACTCAGGTCAGGAGAAAGTTCTTCAAAAAGGTTTCAGTCTTAATGCCAACACCTTTGCTAACAGCTTCACGTCCACATTTAACAGGGAGATTGGACAATACGACCCGCAGTTAAAGGGTCCTTTTTTTTCAAGAGCAGCGAAATCGAAGCCTGCCTCAGCGTCTGCGGCAAAGCGCATTTCTCTGAGGGATCTCTAAACATCCCTAACATTAGAGTGGCTAATATTATGAATTTTTGCAAAGTTCCACTGGGAACCCATCAAGTCCCGGTACCTTCCCCGACTGCATCAGCTTCATCCAACTCTAGCGAAGTTTCAAGGTCCTCTCCTATCTCCCCCTGAACCTTGGGAAACTCCAACTTACCCAGGAATTCCACCATTATTTCCCATCTCGTGGAAGGTCTGACCTGTATATATTTTGGTAAAAAGTATTAAATACCTCATTTATCTTTTCCTGATCTGAGATCAGCCCCCATGTCCTAACCTGGGCAACCTCCCTCTCAGCTTCCTGTTCCTCAGTTGATATGCCAGGTGCTGACTTGCCTTCTCCCCATATCCATAAATAGCCCCTTTAGCTCGCCTCAGCTGTCCTACCGCTCTGTAGTGATTGGATCAAAGTGCATATGCAATTTCCTCCTTTCTGCTAATAGTTCTTACGAACTATTTCTATGATATCGTCTACTAGTTTATCCCACTCCCTCTTTTCCTCCAGCTATACATGGGCCTTAAAAGATCGAGGGTTGGATTCTCCATCGGTGGGATCCTTGGCTTCTCCCCCAGCGCACTCACGCTCGCTGATTTCTCAACAGCGTGGGGGTGCCCACAATGGGATGGAGGATACCACTGCTGGCAAGGGTGTGTCACACCAGAAAACTGATGCGTCGGGACGGAGAATCCTGCCCATAATTTCGCCTCTAATTACAAACTTCAGTGCTTCCCATAGTGTCGAAGGAGAGACTTCCCCATTATCATTGTTCAAAATATAATCCTGGTTAGCCCCGGAGATCCTTGCACAGAACCCAATGTTCGCTAGCTGACCCACATCTAGCCGCCACCCCTGTCGATGGCCCTTACCTCCTCCAAACTCAAGTCCATCCAATGTGGGGCATGGTCAGAAATGACCACTGCCAAGTACTCCGATTCCTTAACCCCTGCCATTAGCGATCGGCTTTTGATAAAATAGTCAATCCTGGACTAAGCATTATGTACTGAGGGAAAGAACGAGAACTCTTTTTTCCCCCGGGTGACCGAACCGCCAATGGTCCGTTCCCCCCCCCCCCCCCCTTCCATGAAGCAATTAATGCCTAGAACGATCTAGCACTCAATTTATGTCTCCTCCCATAATAAGCTGATGGATGCCTTGATCCGGAGTCCTTGCCAGCAGCCATTTCATGAACATTGTATTATTCCAATTGGGGCGTAAACATTCACCAACACCACCGATATCTCTTCTAACACTCCTGTCACTGTAGCATACCTTCTCCGATCGAAACAGGACCCTTTTACTGATAAGGATTGGCTGCGCCTGATCTTGCTCACACGTGTGCGACTCCTGGAGGAATGTCACATCGGCTCCCAAGTTCTTTAAATTTGCCTGGGTCCCTGAAGCCCCACACATTCCAGGTGACCACTTGCCCCCACCCCTGCAGCCTCGAGTCAGTCATTACCACCACAAAATGTCATAGCTTCACCGATGATTCTCAGGCCGCAGGCTCACCTAAGATGGCGACCCATCCCACCGAAATGGTGGAGCAGAAAAAAATAACTTCACTGTCAGTTTCCCCTGCCCCTCCTGTCCCTGCTCCACCAGTCTCTTCTAACCCCCTCCCCATTCCGCCCCCCCCCCCCCCCCCCCCCCACCCCTTCTGGACCCATCAAGCTTAACCAAAGTTGACCGACCTCCCACTTGAATAGAGGGATACGGACCCCGGGAGTGTAGAAGATTTTAGTTTAGATGGGTAGCATAGTCGGCGCAGGCTTGGAGGGCAGAGGGGCCTGTTCCTGTGCTGTACTTTTCTTTGTTCTTTGTTGACTAAGGCTCCATATTGTTGTGAAGGACACTTAATAAGATTAAGGCACATTTTCAATTGTCAGAATAACAGCAAATTCAAGCTGGCCAAAGGTTGCTTTTGCATCTTTGTCCTGAGGGGGATTTCGTCATCAAATTAAAATTCTCATTAAATTTTCTTCATTTACATTTGTAAAATGGCTTGTAAAATATAATTCGAACCAAAGCAAACCCTGAACAATAGAACAGCAATGTTGAACGGAGGTTATCTTGGTGTCAGTCTTGAAACAATGGTAGATCTGTTGAGTTTCTTTATTTTAGAACAGAATTTACATTCTAAAGCCTTTCACAAACAAGGAAACAAAACTGTTGGTTGAAAGAATTTCTTTCCAGTGAAAACGAACAAAGAGGCCAGTAATAGTCTTTGGCACATGCAGCATTGATTTGCATCTGACATCTCCTTACATTGTGCAGCGCAGAAACCCGAGAGCTGCTCTGAAGCCTGTGTGCAGGTGTGTGTTGCAACCTCTGTCGATAATCTAATGTGGGCCTGAATTCCCTGGCCATTTGCTGGTGTTGGGATACCTGTCGGCAGCGCATCCCCGCTCGCGGGTTTCCCAGCGGTGTGGGGTGGCTTTCAATGCGAAATCCCACTGACAAGTGGGAGCAGAGAAGCAATTTAGCGCGGCCAATCCACCTACTCTGAGCATCTTTGGGTTGTGGGGCCGAAACCCACGCAGACACGGGGAGAATGTGCAAACTCCACATGGACAGTGACCCAGAGCCGGGAACAAATCTGGGACCTCGGCATCGTGAGGCAGCAGTGCTATCCATTGCACCACCGTACTGCCCTTGTTGCCCATTCCTAATTGCCCTTGAGATGGTCAAACATTCCTGTTGTGCTGGCATCATCCCAGTGCATGCGCAGAGGGGTTCTTCTCCGCACCGGCCATGGTGGATGTTGACAGCGGCCGGTGCGCAGGGCAAGAGTGCCCCCACGGCACAGGCCCACCCGCGGATCGATGGACCCCGATCGCTGGCCAGGCCACCGTGGACCCCCCCCCCCCCCCCCCCCCGGAGCCAGACCCCTCCACGCTCCCCCAGGACTCTGCAGGCTGTCCGTGGAGCCAGATCCCGCCGATAAGGACCTGTTGTGCTTTACGCTGGCGGGACTGGCTGAAAACGTGGGCCGGAGAATCGCTGGGGAGTCGCTGCCAGCAACCGCCGTCCGGCGCGCCGCGATACCCGCCCCCGCCAAAACCCCGGCGCCGGAGAATTCGGCAGCCAGCGGGGACGGGATTCACGCCGACCCCCGGCGATTCTCCGACCCGGCGGGGTGGGTTGGAGAATCCCCCCCCCGTGTCTTTCAGCATTCTCGTTACATTTTTTAATGTTTGAATTTGCAAGGGGGCGAAATCTCGGGTGAGAGAAATGTGTAAGAATTAGTGGCGGTTGAGGCATCTAACCTCTCAGGATCCAGCAACATGGATGGAAGGGTGGTTGAATGACAGAAAATTGACTGAAGCAGAGGAGAGACAAAGTGAGCTGTGAGTTTGATGGCGAAGAATTGGGAATAGTGAAGGGAGGAAAGAGGAACTAATAATGGAGAGCGCTAATGGGAGATTGAAAGGGCAAAGATGCAATGGGAACAAGGAATGACGGAACAGACTCAATGGGCCAAGTGGGCTACTTCTGCTCCTGTGTCTTATGGTCTTATGGTCTAATGGGGGGGGGGGGAGAGATGATGAGAGAATGGGAAAGGAGCATTGGAGGGTGATAGCCCCTGCTAAGCTGGAGACATTGGCAACTCTTTTCCCCATCACATCACCCCATGTCTATATCGGTTCCTAAAAGAAAGAATTAAACTAAAAGGCACAGATAGAAATTCTAGACCTTAAATTCAGTCGACATACATTTTCTGAGAACCCAACAGATATTTTCTTTTCACCCTGTGGATTAATAGGGATGGTTGAGAACGTAGGTTGCAATGTAGTTGATCGCCAACATGGTTTCTTCGCATGTTGGCCTGATTTGGGACTCGGGCAACAAGAAGCCGTATTTGCCGGTGTCTCGCAGTTCAAAGGTGAAAGAATACTTAATACCCAGATCATAGGCCCAGTCATCTGAACCTCCAGCAGAAGGATCTATATATAAACAAAGAAAAGCCCAAGCTTATGATTTTTTACAGAATATGGCAACTGGGAAACACAACATATAGCACTGACACATGGATAGGTCTTACAGGCCTGGGATTTCCTTCTGATGTTCTGTTGATCAAATGACTGTGAAGCAAAGCACAATTCTGTCACTTTCCGTTAGAACAATCTGGGGTTGAAGTTACAAGCAGATCAGCCACAATCTTATTGAACAGGCTCGACGGGCCGAGTGGCCTATCCTGCTCCTAATTCGTATGTTCTTACTGCACTGAGCATTGTGCAGGAACAAAAGCCATGGTTAACTTTCTCCTCCCTAAAGCAGGGCCAGTGAGGCCAAGTGAAGCTTTTCTTGTCATTCTGTCCAATGTCACCCAATTCAGCATGGTCTGCTGGTCAGACCTGGAACGTTTGCTGGTCAGTGTAGTTCCGCTACTCACTGGTTTAATGACTCAGTGCCTGATTTTAACTGCTGTTAAATGTCATGGGGCCACCCTTTTCGGTGCCGATGCAACGAGAAAATAAATGAGATCAGAATTGGGGAGATCGAGGCCTGTATTTAACAGCACTTAGTAGCAAACATGAGCTCTCACGAGCGTCTCACCATTATTGGATGGCTCGCTGTCCCGTTCACCAGGATCGTGCCTTAGCGTCTCGCCGATAACAAGGGGGAGCTGCCCACTCCCAGCCAACACACAAGCACGGCAGCGGCCAAAACTGCTCCTCGCTTTGGCAATGCCAATCTGGCCAGGTTTCTCCATAGAGTGAATGAGAGATGGGCACGCTGTTCCCTCGAGGGAGTCGGAGGGCCAGCAGCAGGGCCACCATTACCGCCTGGGAGACAGTGGCAGCCGCTGTGAGAGTGGGCAGCGTGACCAGGAGGACCGACGTCCAATGTCGGAAGAAGACGAACAACCTCCGCTGAGCTGCAAGGGTCAGTTACCACCTCTCTCCTGGTATCAGTTCTGCCTGCCACCCCTCAAATTCCCAACAACCCTCCACAAGTCACTGGCTGACACCTCGCACCATCCTCACATCCGAACTTTCTGCTTGTTCCTCAGCAACTCCTGGCTCCCACCGGCTCAACCCCTCCATGTCCAGTTGCAGTATCCACACATGCCACCTTCTATAGACACCTCCTGATCCATCAAGTGCACAGCTCACAAAGCCCTCTCTTTTTCCCAGCAGGAGAAGATAGCCCATAGCAAGCGGGAAAGTGCCAAGGTTGTAGGGTTGGGGAGGGGGGGGGGGGGTGTACCAGTGATCCTAGTCCTCACTCTCTATGAGGAATGTGCCCTCAAGATCACGGGGTTGATTGAAGAGAGTGCAGCCACTGATAGTGAGGTTGGCCTGTGCCATAAAGGTGAAGACCCACTTCGCCCAGATGGCCTGTCTCAAGTGAGTTGTTCATGTCAGACAAAATGATCAATCCCTCTCATTGATCACATGTCCGTTGTCCTGCAGGACCTCCATCTGATGGGGCCGGGCCATCAAAGTCATCCCACCCCCCCCCCCCCCCACCCCACCCAAGATAACACCTTGGAAGAGAGCTCCGAGAAGACCACCATTGAGGAGTCACAGCTATCACCCACCTTCCACCAGCACAAAGACAAACACCTCGGTAGGCGACATTAGTGGACATGCTTCTGGGACACAGTCTGGTGAGCACCACACAGTTGCTGATGCACATCAGATGGTGGCGGGAATATTCAAGGGAGACAGCAGTCGGAGGTCTGCTGGATCCCAGGAATCTACTGAGTCCCAGTCAGATTCCGAGCCTCGAGGCAAGGTTATCCCAGATTCATAGAATCATAGAATTTACAGTGCAGAAGGAGGCCTTTCAGCCCATCGAGTCTGCACGGGCCCTTGGAAAACCGTGCTAAGCCCACACCTCCATCCTATCCCCGTAACCCAGTCACCCCACCTAACCTTTTTGGACACTAAAGGCAATTTATCATGGCCACATCTTTGGACTGTGGGAGGAAACCGGAGCTTCCGGACGAAATCCACGCAGACACGGGGAGAACGTGCAGACTCTGTACAGACAGTGACCCAAGCCGGGAATTGAATCTGGGACCCTGGAGCTGTGAAGCAACCGTGCTACCCACTGTGCAACCGCGTTGCCTAAATGCAGATTCAATGTAGATGCTTGGACATGGCCATTAGATTCAGGAGGGGAGATCAGTGACATTCTCGCGATTGCATAGCTAATTGGAGGAGTCCCAAAGACTATGAGTGCAGGAAATGATGCGTGGCACTGCGGACAACACTGTTAGGGTGGTGACCGCAGTGGAAATCCTGTAGTACGAGGTCAGTGTCTTGAGTGGTGGTGTCCAAAGCATGGCTCAGTCTGTGATGAACATGGCTGAGGGTCTCGACATCATGTCCCAGTCGCTGAGGGACATGTTCCATACACAGGTGGTCATTGCCAAGGCACTGCAGAGCATGTCCCTGAGGGATGTGTATCAGAGGCAGGTGGATATGGCCGGGACACTGCAGAGCGTGGCCCAGTCACTGAGGAGCATTGCTGAGGGCAGCAAAACCATAGTGCGGACAACTGGGAGGCGCCAGGACTGGAGAGCCAGATGACACAGAGGTCTCTGAAGCTCACACCAGCTGCCCCTCCAAACCATGGAGAACCTCAGGGTATGGGCACCATCAGGGTGGACGAAGCTCTGGAGACCAATCCAGGGCCTTCCACCAAGGAGACTACCGCACTTTCCAGTTCTGAATCGCTCGCTCCTAACATCCGGCACATCTCAAGGACAGCGGACAGAACACGGTGGCATGGCAACGACTGTGGCACTGGTAAGTCAGCCAAGGCCCTTTGGCTCCAGGCCCTCCAGAGGATGTCAGGGCATCAAAGGTCACAGGGCGTGGAAAGCAGCAGGCTGCTTCCACCTCTGATCTGCATGCTCTGGGTACACAGGGACCTCAACGGTACCCTTATCCCCCATGAACCAACTAGTCAACCTGGGGTGGTCCTCAAAGATGCCGGGCATCTCTGAGCATCTCAGGATGTGGCTGTCATGCATAGTCCCTGGGATGTGTGCACACACGTGCCTGATATGAAGGTGGCGGTCTCACACAAGTTGAACATTCAGGGAGTGGAACCCTTTCCTGTCAATGAAGGGCACTCCCTGATGCCTCGATGCGCGCAAGGCAACATGTGTACCATCAATTACCCCCTGGATCTGGTGGAGAATCCTGCAGGACGGTCATCTTGGTGGGTCTGGTCCAGCTCCTAGATGATGTAGTCAGCTGACTGGGCATAAAGGGCATCTGTGACCTCACGGATGCATCTGTGGGCTGTAGCTTGGGAAATGCCGCAAAAGACCCCAGTCGAGTCTTGGGATGTCCCCCGGCTGCATAGACGTTCAGGGTTGCAGTGATCTTCACAGCCACCGGGGGGGGGGGGGGGGTTCCTCCGCCTCCACAGAGTGCCAAGTCCGCGCAGACGTGGGCAAGGAGCAATCTTGTATTTTTGTTGAGATGGAGTCTCCTGCGGCTCATGCTGTCGGTCATCTCCTTGAAGAATCAACAATGCCAGCACACCTTAGGTCATCGCTGGCATCTCCGGCTGGCTTCCTTCTTGGCCTGGCGGACATCCGGGTCTTCAGGATGTGTGGTGGCCGCATGCACGTGGGGTGCTGCCTCCAGCTTGCGTAGACACTGCTGCCTTCCCTGCCGTCTGGTCGCCTGGGCTGCCACCAGCGGGACTGACATGACCATCCATATTTTGTATATCTGTAATGAATTGGGCAAGGAGACCGACCATCCGTTAAGGCTTCCACGACGTGTCCCTCATATCCCCCAAGCCTCCCCTACCCTTACGTTTCCCGCCTTCTCTGAGTGACAGCCACCGAGCCGGTTGTGCTGGAAAACCTGCTCTGCACGCTCATTCCCGGCCACAGCAGGAGCCCATAGACCCCATATCCCAGACCCCTGCCCGGAACATTAGGGAGACTGTGTTCAGGTGCCCCCCCCTGATCCACACACTTACCTTGTGCTGAAGGCCAGCTCTTGAGTGTTTGATTGTTGGCTGCTGCCTCTATGGTGCTGATGCTTCTAGAGGTCATGCAAGGTAGCATAGTGGTTAGCACAATTGCTTCCCAGCTTGGGCCGCTGTCTGCGCGAAGTCTACAGTTCTCCCCGTGTGTGCATGGGTTTCCTCCAGGTGCTCCGGTTTCCTCCCACAATCTAAAGATGTGCAGGTTAGGTGGTTTGGCCATGCTAAATTGCACTTTGTGTCGGGTGGGGTTCCTGGGTTATGGGGATAGGGTGGAGGTGTGGGCTTGCGTAGTGTGCTCTTTCCAAGAGCCGATGCAGACTCGATGGGCCGAATGGCCTCCTTCTGCACTGTAAATTCTATGATCTAAACTGTTCAGGCTTCAAAGTTTGATTGAAATGCGATGCAATAAATCATTATCTGAGACATGACATGTGTATCCACAAGAGGCCACTTGAGAGCTGTGAAGTGCTCTCACAACTAACAAGGCCTGTTCCTTATTCACACTAGCTTTCAGCTGTGAAGCTAGAGGCTGCTCACAGTCACAGGAAGTTAAAATGAAGTTAACGTATAACCAAGAACAGGGTTCGGTCCTTGAAGTTTTTGATAGGATAGACAGGGCGGCACGGTACCACAGTTGTTAGCATTGTTGCTTCATAGCTTCAGGGTCCCATGTTCGATTTTCGGTTTGGGTCACTGACTGTGCGGAGTTTGCACGTTCTCTCTGAGTGCCCTCCTTCTGCACTGTAAATTCTATGATTCAATGATTCCATGATGTGGAGATGCCGGCGTTGGACTGGGGTGAGCACAGTAAGAAGTCTTACAACACCAGGTTAAAGTCCAACAGGTTTGTTTCAAACACTAACTTTCGGAGCACTGCTCCTTCCTCAGGTGAATCATTCCAATGCAGGCAACAGCTGTAGTTGCCCCTGTTATGGGTCTACACAATATTTAAAGATGTCTGAAAGGTCTCATGGTCGGGGGTTACCCCACCCACGCCCACAAGGGCGACCCCCTGCTTGGAATGCTTCAGACCTGACCAAGCCCAACCCCAACCCCCTTAAGGACCTCCCCCCCCCTCCCCGAGCACTGGGTCAGCAATTCCAGTGCCCCTTGAGCTGCATCCCCGAGATTGGCAATGGCTACTCACCTCCTCAGTCCCCCTCAGTAGCTATTGCGCCAGCTTCTCATTTTCACAAAGGAGTAATAAACGACACCCACGCGATTTCTCGCTGGAGAGCCGGTTAGCTGCTGGGAGGCTGTTAAATTTGACTTCAATCTCGCTAATGTGGTGGAAATTACGGTTAATGATATGCTTGCCAAATCATTTGCAGGGTCTGGTTTAGCACAGTGGGCTAAATAGTTGGCTTGTAATGCAGAACATAGGCCAGCAGCGCGGGTTCGATTCCCGTACCAGCTTCCCCGAACAGGCGCAGGAATGTGGTGACTAGGGGCTTTTCACAGTAACTTCATTGAAGCCGACTTGTGAGAGTAAACGGTTGTTATTATTTGGGCATGAACCAGAACTTGCCATTTGAAGCGGGCCAGTTAGATAGCAAACTGATTTGCGGCCGGCGCAAATCTCGATTGTGGCATTTCCCGTTATTTAACCGCGCGAAAAATTTTTTTTTTTTTTAACCGCGCGACCATATGCACTGCGGGCGCAACTCTGTGGTTAAATCACACCCTAAATTTGTTTCTAAATTTGCGTCACAAATTAAGCCTGTTTAATCACACTTTGTTTCGATGTTTTCAATTTCCTTTGAGATTCTGTCTCCATTGATGCAGTGTCCCTTTATGGGGCTGCATTTTAATTTGTCCCTCAATTCGTTGATTTAGTTCCCCAAAAGAAGCACAAATTAATCCTGGAGTACTTTGTTCAGTTCTGGACGCCACACTTGAGGAAGGATATGTTTTCCTCGGATG
Organism: Scyliorhinus canicula; assembly: GCF_902713615.1. NCBI lineage: Eukaryota > Metazoa > Chordata > Chondrichthyes > Carcharhiniformes > Scyliorhinidae > Scyliorhinus > Scyliorhinus canicula. The sequence continues at coordinate 143,955,832 of NC_052158.1, read as the reverse complement.
GAGAGCAGCTTAGATTTACGAAAATGGCGCCTAGACTCCAAGGATTAAAACACAAGTAGGGATCCGACAGACTAGGTTAGAATTCCCTGGAATTTGGAAGGCCAGCAGGAAATCCAAACGAAGTTTACACGACATTAAGAGGAACTGATAGAATAGATGGTGGGAAATTATTTCTGCTGGTTGGGGAATCCGAGCAAGCGGACAAAGCCGAAGGGCTGGCTTCATCTGCCCCGCCCACTGCAGGAACGCCATGGAGAAGTCCATTAACCTCGGGTGGGATTCGCCGGTCTCCGGGTGGATCCGGTTGGAGATTCCAGCCCTGAAAGTATGCACCTGGCTTTTCAGTAAGTCAGGAAATATTTCAACACACCAAGAGTGATAGAAATTAGGAATTCTCTTCGCAGACAGCAGTTGATGCTGAGTTAGTTGTAATTTTAAATTTTGATTTTGATTTCAGTTGGTCAAAACTACAAAAGGATATGGGACAAAATTTATTTTATGGAGTTAGATCACAGAATCCCGATTGCGCGGAAGGAGGCCGTTCGGCCCATCAAGTTTGCACCTATCCTCCGAAGAAGCACCCTGCCAGGCACATGCCCTCACCCTATCCCCATAACCCCACCTAACCTTTTGGACACTGAGGGGCAATTTAACATGGCCAGTCCACCTAACCTGTACATCTTTGGACTGTGAGAGAAAACCGGAGCACCCGGAGGAAAGAACATACAAACTCCACACAGACAGTCACCCAAGGCCGGAATCGAACCCGGGTCCCTGGTGCTTTGAGGCAACAGAGCTAACCACTGTGCCACCGTGCCGCCAGATTAGTTATGATTGCATTGAATGATAGAACAGGCTTGAGAGGCTTGATAGCTTCCTCTCGTTCCACTGTTCAGAAACACTTACATATTATGATTGATGCTGGACCATACTCATATCGAGTTCCATGAAGACTGCTCAAGGCTTCAACCGCATTGAAAGCTATAATATTCTGAAATAAAATACAGGACAAAAATACAATTATTAGTAAAATATGATGCAGGAAGTCTCACTTTGCTGCATCTCGATGCTCCATTGCCAATATTTAGAAAGTTGTTACATAGAATGTGCTTCACAGGAATAGACCATTTGGTCCATGCTCATGTTTATACCTCACACGAGCCTTTACATAATCTCCCTTTTGTCAAAGGTCTTACAAATTTGATTGAGTATTTTGAGGAGGTGACTAGGTGAGTAGATGAAGGTCGTGCGGTTGATGTCGTCTACATGGACTTCAGTAAGGCTTTTGACAAGGTTCCACATAGGAGGCTGATGAAGAAGATAAAGCCCATGGGATCCAGGGCAATTTGGCAAACTGGATCCAAAACTGGCTTTGTGGGGGGAGGCGGAGAGTGATGCTTGAAGGTTTTTGTTATGACTGGAAGCCTGTGTCCAGTGGTGTTCCACAGGGATTGTTGCTGGGTCCTTTGTTATTTGTGGTATACATTAATGATCTGGACGTGACTGTAGGAGGTATGATAATTAAGTTTGCAGACGATACAAAGTTCGTGGTGTGGTAAATTGTGAGGAGCAAGGCCTTAGATTACAGGACGACACAGATGGGCTGGTTAGTTGGGCAGAAGAGCGGCAAAGGGAATTCAATCATGAAAGTGTGAGGTGATGCATTTTGGGAGGACTAACAAGGCAAGGGAATATACAACGAATGGTCAGTACAGGGAATCAAAGGGACTTTGGTGTGCAGGTAAACAGTCTCTGAAGCCAGCAGAACAGGTAGATAAGGTGGTTAAGAAGGCCTCTGGGATACTTGCCTTTATTAACCGAGGCTTTGAATATACAGGCAGGAAGGTTATGCCGGAGCTGTATACAATGCTGGCTAGGCCCTAGTTGGAGTATTGTATACAGTTCTGGTCACCACACGATAGAAAGGAAGGGATTGCACTGGAGAGGGTGCAGAGGAGATTCACCAGGATGTTCCCTGAGCTGGATCTTTTCAGTTACCAAGAGAGACTGGATAGAATCATAGAACCTACAATGCAGAAGGAGGCCATTCAGTCCATCGAGTCTGCACCGGCCCTTGGAAAGAGCACCCTACCCAAGCCCACACTCCACCCTATCCCCGTAACCCAGTAACCCCACCTAACCTTTTTGGATACTAAGGGCAATTTAGCACGGCCAATCCACCTAACTTGCACATCTTTGGACTGTGGGAGGAAACCGGAGCACCCGGAGGAAACCCACGCCACACTTTACCCTGGAGCAGAGAAGGCTGAGGGGAGACCCGATTGTGGTGTATAACATTATGAGGGACATAGATGGGGTAGATAAGAAGGTACATTTCCCCTTAGTGGAGCGGTAAATAACCAAGGGGCATAGATTTAAGGTAATTGACAGGAGGTATAGAGGAGATGTGAGGAAATGCTTTTTCACCTAGAGAGTGGCTGGGATCTGGAACGCATGGCCTGAAAAGAGACGGGAACCCTCACAACGTTTAAGAAGTATTTAGATAAGCACTTGAGATTCCACAGCGTACACGGCTAGGGACCAAGTGCTGGAAAATGGTATTGGAATAGTTTGGTGCTTGATAGTCTGTGTGGACGTGATGGGCCAAAGGGCCTCTTTCCACATTGTAAAACTCTATGACTCTATGACATTGACTGAATTAACCATAATCCTTTTACTTTCTTTCTCATGTCTTTATCTAACTTTCCCCTTAAGTGCATCTCTGCTGTTTACTCAACTGCTCCCTATCGCAGCGGGTTCCACAGTCTACCCACTCTCTGGGGAAAGAACTTTCTGATAAACTCCTTGTTTGATTAATTAATGACTATTTAATATTTATAGCACCAAACTTTTCTACTTGTTATTGAGTCCCCAGGAGCAACTATGTTCATGTTGACACGTGGCAGGGAGGTGGGTCTGGAGCGGGGCTAGTGGGGGAGGGAGTTCATGCAGAGGCCTATCTCGCCTGACAACGGTGCTGGAGGAGATGTTAAAAATAGCACAAAGTGTGCTGTTAAACATTCCCCTGTCATTAGATATCTTTTTACTTTGGGACGGATGGTAATCATCAACGATGTTATTCTCATTCTTTATCCAATAAAACTGCCCGAATGTTAGGCATTGTTGTGATTGTTAACAAGTTGAGGATTTTCAATACATTTTGACGTGGATTGCTTCATTATCTGAGCAGTCGTGAATGGTGCTGAACATTGTGCAATCACCTGCGAACATCCCCACTTCTGACCTTATGATGGAAGTCAGGTCATTGATGAACCAGCTGAAGATGATTGGGCCCCAGGCACTACCCTGAGGAACTCCTGCAGTGATGTCCTGGAGTTGCCACAATATAGTTGTCATGGGCAGGCAATCGGGAGTGGGCAGTCCATGTTTTGAGCCCAAGTTGAGATAAAGTGGGTAGATGTGTGGCAGGTCCCCCACCTGTCCAAACCCAGCTCATGGGCTCTGGTGTCCACCTTCTCTTCTTCATGGGCTTGCCCGCTGTCCTGGCGGTGCCCACCTACCGAGCTATGGTGCTCCTGGGTCTTCATGAGCTGCCTTCTAATCTGATTGGCTGGCATTCTTGAGGAATGCTCTTCCATAATGGTGTAAAAATCCCACTCGTTCCTCGTTTAGCACATTGTAGTTGCAGGGCAGACATCTTTTTTAGGTGTATTGGCTGATGAACTTTCAGTAAGGCAAGCAGCCCACGTCCGTGTGGAGTTTGCACATTCTCCCCATGTTTGCATGGGTCTCTCCCCCATAACCCAAAGATGTGCAAGGTAGGTGGATTGAACACGCTAAAATTGCCTCTTAATTGGAAAAAATGAATTGGGTACTCTAAATTTATATAAAAAAAGAGAGCTACAGCGTGAAGAGTAAATAAACCAGCGGTGGCTGCTTGCCACCTGGGGCCTCGTAGGGTAGAAAAGCTTTTAAGTTTTAGCTTAGCTGAATTTGATTGCAGTTGGAGATCGATAGTAAAAGATAAGGCAGCTCTCTCACAACTCTGCTCGAAGCAATTGGTTTAGAAGGCTAGGGAGGGATCATCTCTGTCAGCCTTGCTAGAAGAAAAGCCGTACCATGAAGTAATGTTAAGAAAACAAGTTCAGAGATCTGAAGAGAAGCTAGTTAAGGAGGCTAGAGAAGTAAAGAGAGGTTTTAAGGAATCTGAGGTTAAATAGAGAATGATACAGTAAAGGGAGACAAAGCTGAGAACAAGTCTAAGCCACCAGAATGATATCCCGATGTTCAGGTTTGTGAGATTTTACTATAGCCTCTGCACAGTTGCACAGTGGTTACCACTGCTGCCCCACAGTGCCATCGATCCGGCTTCAGTTCCGGCCATGGGTGACTGTGTGGAGTTTGCATGTTTTCCCCATGTCTGCATGATTTCCTCCGGGTGCTCCGGTTTCCTCCCACAGTCCAAAGATTTGCAGGTTAGTTTGGGCTGCAAGGATAGGGTGGGGATTGGGCCTAGGTAGGGTGCTCCCTCGGAGGTCCGGTGCAGACTCGATGGGCCAAATGGCCTTCTTCTACACGGTAAGGATTCTATGATTCAATGAAACCCAAAAGTGGGTGGTGTAAAATCCTGGACTGGATTCAGTGTTAAAAGTGGGACAGAGGTTGTGTTTAAAAGTGTCATTTGGAAAACGTGGTCTGGATTTCGGAAACCAAACCACTCAGGGAAAGTATAATCATGTGAGAAGTTTTGAAAGTGTATTTTTGGGATCTATAGCATCCTCCCCCCCCCCCCCTCCCCCGTCTTGGCCCTTTCTCATTTATTATGAGATATCTTGTTCTGCGGAGGCAAAGAGAGGACATTGTGAGCTGCATGCTTGATAGGTCATGCGGGTCTATAACAGGTGACACGGGTGAGCACTGCAACTGGACATGAAGGGGTTGTGCTGGCGGGTGGCAGAGGGTTTTGAGGGGCAAGCACGAAGATCAGATGTGGGCAGGGTGCAAGCTGCCAGCCAGTGGATTGGGGGAAGGGGGTTTGGGAATTTTTGAAGGGTGGCAGGTGAAACTGATGCCAGGAGAGAGGTGGTAACTTACCCTTGGAGGCTGTTGGTCTTCTTCTGACATTGGGCCACAGTCCTCCTTGTCATTCTGCCCGAACTGACAGCCACTGCCACTGGTGGGGAAATTACTGGAGTCTATATTCGGGGATGGGTGTAACTGCAAACCTCAAACGATTTTGGTTGATCAGGGAGAGCCAGCATGGATTTGTGAAGGGAAGGTCATGCCTGACTAACCATATTGATTTTTTTGAAGGGCTGACTAAGGTAGTGGATAGTGAATGTCCATGGATGTTATTTCCTGAAGGTATTTGGTAAAGTTCCACATAAGAGACTGTTTACTCAGGTGGAAGCCCATGGAGTTGAGGGAAAATTATTCATGGGTGTAGGAAATTGGTTGAGTGGCAGGCAGCAGAGAGTGGGCGTAATGGGTAATTACTCTGATTGACAGGAGGTAGCTGGTGGTGTATCACAGGGATCTCAATTATTCACACTATTCATTAATGACATGGATGATGGCGTAGAAAATCATATTGTATGACATAAGGTTAGGTGGCATCACAGGCAGCCTAGATATTGCATAAAATTGCAAGGAGATATTAACAGACTAGGTAAAGAGATGGAATTCAATGTGTGAGGCTATCCATCTGGACCAAAAAAGGATAGAGCAGGGTACTTTATAAAACGAAAGGGGTTAGGTACAGTGGATGCCCAAAGTGACTTCAGAATTCAGGTGCATAGATCCTGAAAATGCCATGAACAAGTGCAGAAAATAATCTAAAAGGTTGATGGAATGCAAACCTTTATACCCAGAGGATTGGAGTATAAAGATACAGAGGTTATATTGCAGCTATACAAAAGCCTGGTTAGACCCCACTTGGAGTACTGTGAGCAATTCTGGGCAACACATTTTTTTTTTCATAGAATTTACAGTGCAGAAGGAGGCCATTCAGCCCATCGAGTCTGCACCGGCTCTTGGAAAGAGCACCCGACTCTATCCCCATAACCCAGTAACCCCACCCAATACTAAGGGCAATTTTGGACACTAAGGGCAATTTATCATGGCCAATCCACCTAACCTGCACATCTTTGGACTGTGGGAGGAAACCGGAGCACCCGGAGGAAACCCACGAACACACGGGGAGGATGTGCAGACTCCGCACAGACAGTGACCCAAGCCGGAATCGAACCTGGGACCCTGGAGCTGTGAAGGAAGGATATATTGTCCTTGGAGGGAGGGCAACATACGTTTACAAAAATGATACTTGGACTACAAGGTTACGAGGAGAGATTACACAGATTAGACCTGTTTTCACTAGAAATTAGAAGGTCAAGGGGCTCAAATTCTTCGAGATATTACATTAAAAGACAGGGTAGATAAAGACACACTATTTCCACTGGTTAGAGATTCTAAAACTAGGGAGCATAGTCATAGGGCGCGATTCTCCCAGACAGGGAGAAATCGTAAGGCTGGCGTCAAAACCGGGCGGGTTTGACGCCAGCCTCCCCCTCCCCGACCGGGAACTGATTCTGGTCCCCGGTCGGGGCTAGCATGCCGCGGCCGTGAACTCCGGCATCGCGGCCTTAACGAATTTCGTTAAGCCCGCTTGCCAGAGTTTGCGACGGCTGATGTGTCGCATGGCGCCAGCCGCGCATGCGCGGATGACGTCATCGCGCATTTGCGCGAAACCCGCGCATGCGCGGGCCGGGATGCCTCTCAGCCGCCCCGCGAATGGATACAGCGGGGCGGCGGAAGGACAAAGAGTGCGCGGGAATCGGACCGCTGCCCGCGATCGGTGTCCCACCGATCGCGGGCCCATGGCACCCTTGGCACGGCCGTGGTACTGCGTGCCAATCGGTGCCATGGTTGCCAAGATCGGGACTTTACGGCCGTTTTTACGAACGGCCAGACCAGGTGTGTTTGCCGTTCGTAAAAACGGCCGTAAAGGGCTTGGACTTTGGCCCATCGGCCAGCTGAGAATCGCTGCTCGCCGTAAAAATACGGCGGCAGTGATTCGTGTCGGGCGTGGGGGTGGGGGGGGGGGGGGGGAGAATAGCGGGAGGGCGTCGGAGTAGCGTGGCCGTAAAAATTTACGACCCCCGCTATTCTCCGCACCATCGTGAGTGCGGAGAATTGCGCCCAAAATGTTAGGACCAGACCGTTCAGGAGAGATGTTCGGAAGCACTCTTTCACTCAAAAGGTGGTAGAGATTTGGATTTTCTCCCACAAACAGCAGTTGAAGCTGGATCAGTTTCATTTTAAATCTGAGACAGATAGATTTTTGTTGAGAAAGGATTTTGGGCGCAATTCTCCAACCCCCTGCCGGCTGCCGAATTCTCCGGCGCCGGAGTTTTGGCGGGGACGGGAATTGTGGTGCGCCGGTCGGCGGCTGCTGGCAGCAGCCCATCCGCGGTGATTCTCCGGCCCGCGATGGGCCCGTATTCGGTAGGTCCTGCCAGCGTAAATCGCAACAGGTCCTTACCGGTTGGTCCTGGCTCCACGGGCAGCCTGCAGAGTCTTCGGCGGGGTGCGGGGACATCTGGCCCCGGGGGGGTGCCCACACGGTGGCCTGGCCCGCGATCGGGGCCCACTGATCCGCGGGGTCCTGTGCCGTGGGGGCACTCTTTCCCTCCGCACCGGCTGCTGTCAACCTCCGCGATGGGCAGTGCGGAGAAGAACCCCCTGCACATGCGCTGGGATGATGCCCGCACGCGCTGGCGCTACCGCGCATGCAGCAACTCGCGTTGGCCGGCGGAGGCATTTCTGCGCCGGTTGGCGTGACGCCAAGCCCTTCCCCGCCGGCTGGCGCGGCGCCAAACACTCCGCCGCCGGCCTAGCCCCTGAAGGTGCGGAGGATTCCGCACCTTTGGGACGGCCCAACGCCGGAGTGGTTCACGCCATTCCTCGGCGCCGGAGTGGCCCGCCCCGCCGGGCAGGGGAGAATCCCGTCCTTTAGGCCATATGGACGAAAGGCTTTTATGTGGAATTAGGCCACAGATCAGCCCTGATCTCATTAAATGGGGGGAAATTTGAAGCTCTGAGGGCTGAATGGCCTACTCTTGTTCCTCTGTCCCTACTTGGAAGGTGAGTAGGTGGGTTATCGCAGTGCCCTAGTCCAGGCATTGCCAAACATAGGGGTGCGGCACGCGGGTGGGTCGCGGGCAGGTGTCGCAACGCTCCCGATCGCGCAAAACCGTGCGCAACAGCCGCAACAGCCGGCTTTTAACAATGCCGACTGCGAGCTGCCTTCAAAAAGGCCAGGAACAGATAAAGCAAATCAGCCACACTGCGCATGCATGCCCAATCGTTAGTGACCATTTTAAAAAATATGGTCGCAGCCATTTTTTTTTTCCAAGTTCGGGGGGCCAAAGGGACAATGGGACCATTGGGGCCAAACGGACCCAAAACCATTTCCTCCATTTTTGTCAGCAACAAACAAGGTAAGAGAAAATGGTGGGTCGCTCAGGTCGGCTGGCGTGGGTCATGAAGGTCGGCCGGCGTGGGTCGCAAAGGTCGGCTGGTGTGGGTCGCCAAGGTCAGCCGCCATTGGTCGCGTAGGTCGGCCGGCGTGGGTGGCGAAGGCCGGCCCGCGTGGGTCGCGAAGGTCGGCCGGCGAGGGTCGCGAAGGTCGGCCAGCCTGGGTCGCGAAGGTTGGCCGGCGTGGGTCGCGAAGGTTGGCCGGCGTGGGTCGCGAAGGTCGGCCAGCCTGGGTCGCGAAGGTTGGCCGGCGTGGGTCGCGAAGGTCGGCCGGCGTGGGTCGCGAAGGCCGGCCGGCGTGGGTCGCGAAGGTTGGCTGGCGTGGGTTGCGAAGGTTGGCCGGCGTGGGTCGCGAAGGTCGGCCGGCATGGGTCGCGAAGGCCGGCCGGCTTGGGTCGTGAAGGTTGGCTGGCGTGGGTCGCGAAGGTTGGCCGGCGTGGGTCGCGAAGGTTGGCCGGCGTGGGTCGTGAAGGTTGGCTGGCGTGGGTCGCGAAGGTTGGCCGGCGTGGGTCGCGAAGGCCGGCCGGCGTGGGTCGTGAAGGTTGGCTGGCGTGGGTCGCGAAGGTTGGCCGGCGTGGGTCGCGAAGGTTGGCCGGCGTGGGTCGCGAAGGTCGGCCGGCGTGGGTCGCGTAGGCCGGCCGGCGTGGGTCGCGAAGGTTGGCCGGCGTGGGTCGCGTAGGCCGGCCGGCGTGGGTCGCGAAGGTCTGCTGGCGTGGGTCGCGAAGGTTGGCTGGCGTGGGTCGCGAAGGTTGGCCGGCGTGGGTCGCGAAGGCCGGCCGGCGTGGGTCGCGAAGGTTGGCCGGCGTCGGTCGCGAAGGTTAGCTGGGTTGGGTCCCGAAGGTTGGCCGGTTGGTCAAAATGGAAAAGAAGTTTGAAAAACACAGTCCTAGTCAATAGTTATCTCTCAATCAATATCAGTAAAAGCAGATTATCTGGTCATTATCATGCTGCTATTTGTGGGATCTTGCTGTGGTGTGTTTCCTGCATTACAACAATGACAAAAGTAAAGTAAGTAAAGTGGCCATCGTCCCAGGTGACCATAGGCTGCTTTCCCCTGTGAGGGGGAGAGCTGACTGGTGGTGATTTAACCTGAGGATCACCCACACCTCAAACGAGGGATGAGGTTGGGAAGGCGGATCCGTTTCACAAACTAGCTTTCCTGCCAACTGAGCTGAACCGGCCCCCACAACAATGTCCACGCTGCAAAAGATTCATCGGCTGTGAAATGCTTTGCGATGTCTAGAGGCCACAAAGTGAAGTACATAAATACAAATCATTTCTTTTCGTCTTCAGAGCTGGCTGAATCTTGAACAATTCAATAAAACAATATTCAGTTCTGTCAGCAAGACAGATGGAGAACATCCAAGTCCTGGATATGGGATTTGATACGGGATAGTAATTACATAGGCTATTCATTAGAAACAAAAAGATTAGTCATGAGCATCATTTTAACTTAAACCGCAACTGCAGAAGGGGATGTCGGAATGATGTCAGGAATAACCTCTTCACCCAGTTACAACCTGGATCATTTTAATCTGGGCCGTCCCATAGGATTCAGGACCCCAAGGGTTGAAATCTTGCCTGCTGAGAGCTGCCAGCCAATCAGAGGCCACTGAGAGTGGTGCCAGCTGCCAGTGATGATCTAAGGAATTCACCAGGGATTGTCGCTGATTCCCTGGACCCAGGTGAGTGTCAGTACGATGGGGGTACCTCAGGGAGGGGGGTGGGTATGACTGGAGGCGGTGGGGGTAATGAGAGTTGGAAGTATGGTGCTGGGTGCCTGTATCAGGGACGGCGAGGCCTTGTGTAGGCCTTAAGGAAGTAAGGTGGTGGGTGCCTGTATCAGGGATAGGGAGGGCCTTGTGTAGGCCTTAAGGAAACACGGGAGAAACGTTCAGTCCAGGACTAAATTGAGCTCAGGGATAATTGTTAATTGGTTGTTTAATGAGCCTAGCTGGCATCCCACCATGAGTGGGCTCGCTCTTTTGCAAGTGCCCTTTCCTGTCTCCGACTTAATTGCGGGATGTTTTCCTGCTGCTGCCAGACTGACGTGCGGCCCCTCCCATTATTAAGTGGGCCCCACTGCCATGTTTCTCACTGCAATGGGTGGGATTAAATTCCGCCCATTTTATCCAGAGATTATGACTGATCTGTGCCACCTCCTCGAGAAGACCTTCAAAGACAATCAAATATATATTTAGCACTGCCAATAGCTGTCAGCAACAACAACTTGAATTTGTGTAGCCCATTTAAGTGGTGAAACACGCGAGCCACAGACGTGTTATCAAACAAAATTTGACATCGAACCATATAGGAAGATACTAGGAGAGGTGATCAAAAGATCGGCGAAAGAGGTCAGTTTTAAGGACCGTCTTAAAAGACATGGGAAGATTTAAGGAGGGAATTCTAGAATGTAGGTGGCTCAGCAGTTGAAAGCCCTGCCAACAATGCGGAAGCGAAGAATACTGGGATCAACAGATCATTAAGTACATGGGAAGAAAAGGGAATAAAAGAAAATACATATTTTCGATTGGGAAGAGGGCGAAAGATTTATTGCTGGGACATGGATCGAACCAGCTCTTGGCTTCCACCCTATTTTGATTGGGTATTGCAGTGGAAACTACACCCTGTGGTTCCTGTGTGTGCGAATACATACACCTGGTGCTGATGTGGCATTTCAGCTTAAGTTGCAGTTAGAGTAAACATACAAACTTATCCATGTTGCAATAATTTCTTTCACCTAAATCTTTTATGTCAACACCAGAGGGTGCCAGAGAGCCATGTGCTGAGCAGGACAAGGGCAGGAGATGTTCATTGTGCGATGTTAATGTTAATAAGGAAGTCAGGCTGTGTAGGTGGGGGGAAAGGTGAAATAGCAATTTTACAATTCACCAGGCGTTGCCTTGACGAATGCACTGGGATATCCCCTCTGCTTTAAGTGCATAGTTTGCAAAGAGTATCCTCCTTAGAGCAGAAAGACTGAGGGGAGGATCTGATTGAGGTGCACAAAATTATCAGGGACCTAGATAGGGTGGAGAGGAAGAAACTTCTCCCCTTAGCAGAGGGGTCAATAACCAGGGGCACTGATTTAAGGTAAGGGACAGGAGATTTAGAGGGGTTTTGAGGACAAGCCTTTTCACCCAGAGAATGGTGGGAATCTGGAACTCGCTGCCTGATAGGGTGGTGTAGGTGGGAACCCTCACAACATTTAAGAAGCAGTTAGATGAGCACTTGAAACGTCAGAGCAAACACGGCTACAAATCAAGTGCTGGAAAATGGGATCAGATTAGAGAGGTGCTTGAATGGGTGGAGCAGTCACAAAGAGCCTCTTTTCTGCTGCAAAACTCCGTGGATGGGATTTTCCTCGCCTTCCGTGGTGTTCTGCGGCTGCAGAGGGCGCCGTGCCAGTGGCTGATGGCAGGTTCTGCTGGTACTGCCACTGTCAACGGGAATATCCCGCCCTACGATTTTACGGCTCTGTGGTGAGGTCTATGTAAACACCCCTAACTACTGCCACCCAGGGCTGGTTTAGCACACTGGGCTAAATCGCTGGCTTTTAAAGCAGACTAAGGCAGGCCAGCAGCATGGTTCAATTCCCATACCAGCCTCCCCGTACAGGCGCCGGAATGTGGCGACTAGGGGCTTTTCACAGTAACTTCATTTGAAGCCGACTTGTGACAATAAGCGATTTTCATTTTTTTTTCACCTTCCATTGAAGAGATGGATATTGTTGCAATGACAGCACATTGCTTTGAACCTGATGAGAATGATCACAAGCCAGGGTCTTTGCCTCTTCACAAACCCCACAAATCCTCACACCCGCCAACAGTGTAGAGCTTCACAACCCTGCCGAATCTCTATAAATGGCAAGGAGGGCTATACAGGCCACCCCCCCCCCCCCTCCCGCCCCGGCCCCCGGTATGGTGATGCCTGCTAAATGCTTCTGTCTTCTGCAAAGGCAAAGCGTTGTTTGAGATAAAAATTCCCCGGAGAGAAATAACGACTGCACAACAATACTTATTCCAAGATCTAGTGGGATTAAAAGTAATATCTTGCCATCTGAAGATAGAACATGACGATGCATACATATTCTTTGCACCCGAGTGTGCAAGTTCTTTATTCAGAGTGCACAGATGACACTCTCCCCATGGTGTCTTCCACTATGTTGCATTTTATTTTGTTTTCTCTGTTATAGGATGAGGGCATCACTGGCTGGGTCAGTAATTGTCCCCCATACCTCATTGCCCGTCAACTGAACAGCTTGCTAGGCCGTCGCAGAGGGCAGCTAACCACATTGCTGTCGGCCTGGAGTCACATGTAAGCCCAGACCGGGTAAGGATGGCAGCCTCATGTCGCTGATGACCATTATGATTGTTATCGTGGTCACCGTCACCCAGTGCAGTATTGTCGTGCAGATATTTAATTCATTGAATTTAAATTCCACCAGCTGCTATGGGCCTCTGGATCGCTAGCCCAGGGACATTACCGATCGACCAGCCCCCCTTAAACCCCTTCAAATAATCTCATCACAATTGAAATATGCTTCTCGAATTTCATTCACTAATAAGCGTCACATACCAGTTCTTTGTAGTTGGATGTCAATAAGTATGTGTAAGAGTAAGGGAAGAGACACATCTGGGAGTATGAGTGGATGGTCAGATAAGCCTTGATGCTTTTGTAGTTCCGGATGAAGTTTGCAACGGCCTTGACTTCCTGCTCAGATTCTGCGCGTGGTCCACAGTAAATATCGGCACACGGGTTCCTTGAAGCACCAATGGCTGTGTATAATAAAAGAAAGGGTTTGTATCTATGTAGGTCGCAACCTCAGGATGTCTGAAGCACCTAAGGTGAATGAGGAGCTTTTGAACTGTAGGCACTATTGAAATGCAGCAGCCAATGTAAGCTGCCATAAACAGCAGTTAAATGTATAAGCAGCTCATCTGTTTTAGGAACCGGCTGAGGGTTCTTAGGAGGACAGAATTGGGGAGGCTCCTGCTTCCCTCCCCCTCCCCATCCCAATTGGGATCTTTTATATCGGTCCGTGAGAGCCCAGACCCTTGCTTCCCAACACAATGGTCTGCCACCGAACATTTCCCCACTGTGTTTGTTAACTAGTTGCAGAAATTCCCCATGGCCCTTTCTCAGCTGTCAATGTTGCCCTGGTCACTGTGCCCTGACGCGCTCCCTCTGTTGATGCTGGCCCCACTCCCGTAGCTCAACGCTGTTGGAGACCTGCTCTCAGCGGATCCTCAGGCCGTTTGCCATCTTGCTTCAGCGGGAGCTTCAAACTTTTTAAACCAAGCGCTTATGTCTCCGCAAATGATGCTATCTGCACCAAAGGGAGGAATTTTAATGATGACTTTTACTTTAAAAAATTAATTATATTTATAAACACAACAAAATATCCTAAGGCACTTAGAACATAGAACATAGAACATAGAACAGTACAGCACAGAACAGGCCCTTCGGCCCTCGATGTTGTGCCGAGCAATGATCACCCCACTTAAACCCACGTAACCCGTATCCCAACAATCCCCCCATTAACCTTACACTACGGGCAATTTAGCATGGCCAATCCACCTAACCCGCACATCTTTGGACTGTGGGAGGAAACCGGAGCACCCGGAGGAAACCCACGCACACACGGGGAGGACGTGCAGACTCCACACAGACAGTGACCCAGCCGGGAATCGAACCTGGGACCCTGGAGCTGTGAAGCATTGATGCTAACCACCATGCTACCGTGAGGCCCCTTCATAGGCACATTGTGAAACATATTTTGGGATTGACAGGTGGACAGGCTTAGGAGGCCTCTCCACCTTGTTTTCCTTCTAACAGGCAAACCTTCAAACCTACTCTTTGGTCATCTGACTTAATATCTCCATTTTTGGTTTTGTACCTCGCTGGCTTGGGTTTCCTTCCGCAAGGGGGGCATGGGAAAGTCGGGAATATTTCCATCACGGCCTGCACGCCTCGGGATGCAAAATGTTGCCCAGCCCCGATTGCTCTTGAGAAGGTAATGTTGAGCCACCTTCTTGAATCTCTGCAGTCCATGAGGTGTAGGTACGCCCACAGTGCTGTTAGGGAGGGAGTCCCAGGGTTTTGACCCCGGGACAGTGACGGAACGGCGAGTATATCTCCAAGTCAGGATGGTGTGGGGCCTGGAGGGGAAACTTGCAGGTGCTGGAGTTCCCCTACATCTGCCGCCCTTGTTCTTCTTGGTGGTTTGGAAGATGCTATAATTGGAGACTTGGTGAGTTGCTGCAGTGCACCTTGTCGATTGGACACACTGCAGCTACCGTGCTTCAGTGGAGGAGGAAGTGGAAATTGAAGGTTGTGGATGAGGTGCCAATCACACAGCCTGCTCTGTCCTAAACAGTGTCAAGCTTCTTGAGTGTTGTTGGGGCTGCACTCATCCATGCAAGTGGAGTATATCCCATCACATTCCAGACTTGTGAATGTGTTAAAAAAAAGAACCTCTTTTAAAAAGAAATTCATTCATAACGTTCTAATATGTTTCAAAAAGGTAATTTCACTGCAAGCCAGTAAAAGTGTCAATCACCCAGACACTTTTAAGTGTCAATGATAAAAATCACAAACCCTTCAAACCACATAACTTTACACATTATGGAATTGAAAGCAGAGGTCAGGGATGCAGGTATTTCAACACGCTTGTACTCTCAGACAAACCTCATTATTTATGCTTGGCTGGTCCGAGGTAAAGGATGGCGTCAGCCATTCGGGAATACCAAAGCAACATCTTCATTCTTCCCAATATTCATTTGAAGGGAATTTGTGCTCATTCAGTCCGTAGAATCCATGGAATCCTTACAGTGCAGAAGGAGGCCATTTGGCCAATTGAGTCTACATCAATCCTCTGAAAGAGCACCCTACCTAGGCCTACTCTCCTACCTTATCCTATAAGTGGAGAGAGGTGGTGGTGAGCTAGAATGAGGTCTTCGACAATGCACGTGGGAAAAGTAAAGCTTTTGAGTGATGTCACTGAGGAACAGCATATAGCTCATGTGGGGAGGGGGTGTGTATGTGACAAAGATGTTTCATTCGGGTGACAGGGGTGGGAATTGGATTGGAGAGTTTCACACATGGAGTTCCGGAAGAGATGGGAATGGATTTTGGAGATGGTAGCCCATTATGGGGCAAGGAAAGGCTTTTGGATTTGTGGTGGTCGTTTGCAACGATGGTGGAGGTCAAGAGTTTTTTTTGTGGAGAGCAACAGAAACATATTCTTGTCATCACCTATGATACCAATTTTACATTGGGGGTGGGGGTGGGGGAGAGAAGAGAGTATTGAAGAGAAGGAAAAATTCCTCCTTTATTCTACTCAAGACCCTCTACATTCCTCGTTCTACTGTCTGCAGTTTTTCTCTGTGGCTCTCTTCGACTTCCCTCTCTCTCACCTTCCTGTACATCCCTCCTCCCCCTCTTTATTTTACTTTCCTCAGTGTCCCCTTATTATCTCCTCTTCCTCTTTTCTTTTGCATCAAATCGTTCTCCTCCCCTCACAAATGTCTTCCCTTTATCCATGTCCCCTTTCCTTGCCTACCCTCCCACCTTCCTCTGCATCCCTACCCTTCCTCTATTTCTCCTCCTCCACTTTCACCTCCGCATTCCCTCCTTTTCTTCTCCACTCCTTTCTCCTCCTGTGTGCACTCTCAGCCTACCCCTGTCACCTCCCTTCTCTATTCACTCCCCTTCGTCCTCCATTTTACTATCTTCACCTATTTACCTCCTCTATCAAATCTGATGTTCAAAATCTTGAGGTGGCCAGACAGAGTAGTCGGAGAGGAATTGTTCCCTCTTGTAAAAGGATGGAGAACGAGAGGGTACAGCTTTAAAGTGTTTTTACAAGAAGCAAATGTGAAGTGAGAAAAATCTTTTTCATACAACGAGTGGTTGGGGTCTGGAATGCACTGCCTGACAATGTGGTGGAGGCAGGTTTAAGCGAGGTATTCAAGAGGGCATTAGATAATGATTTAAACAGAAACAATATGCAGGGTCACGGGGAAAAGACAGGAGGGAGTCTTAATGCTCATTCAGAGAGTTGGTGCAGATGCGATGAGCTGAATGGCCTCTTTCTGCATCGTAACAATTCTGTGAATGTGTGCTTTTATGATACTATCTCTTTCCCTCTACTATCCCTTGCATTTCCACCTTTGCTGCTCCCCTCCTCAATCCCAGCCCACCCTCTACCCTATTGCCACAGGGTCTTGTCCTTCTCCTATTTCATATGTTTTTAAAATGTTTTTAAGACTTGTGGATCGAAAACGCACTCCTTGCACAGGATTTTGGGAAGCGTCTAGCCAATGTTATGATGCCATCCATTTCTTTTAATCTGTTAGAAAGCACGCATTGCCCACACACATTGTGTGGTTTGTTAAAATACAGCCACTTACAGCACCATCTGGCATCAAAGTTTCGGTTTGGATCAGTGCCCACACAATGAGAGCCAGGATTCCTGGAACGTGTTTTCCTCCAGAATCGATCCTGTCGATATACGTTGCAAACAAATAAATGTGTAAGTTCCTCACTGCCATCATGTCAGATGAGCAATTCCTCACATAGCCAAATAATAGCAAACAATAGAAGGTTCACTCGATTGATACCTGGGATGGGAGACGTAGGATGTGATCTACCGACCGCCTTGCGCCCGTAAAGGTGGCATGGCCGGTAGATGCCACGAGATTCCTCTTCTGGGATCCACACGGCTCACCACGCCTCACAAGATCCAATGCAGTTGTCGCGATCGGAATCCGACCCATTGTGGGAGGATTACTACTTTGCAGATCTGCATATTAGTGTGACAGCTAGTCTAATATGCTCTCCCCTGATCTAGCCGGGGCGTAGGGATCTAACTCCTTCACCTTGGAGAGCTCGGGCGAGTGCTGTTCAGTGCTGGTCTCCACAAACAGGGTCCAGATGGGACAGCACTCATGGTGGTCTCTCAGGTGATCAGAGGTGCACAGGTGGTTGCCTTCTGGGTGGGTTAATACCCTGGCACTGCGAGTGCCACCTTGGCACTGGTACCCTGGCAGTGATACCTGGGTGCCCAGGTGGCACTGCCAACTGGCAGGGGTACTGCGAGGGTGCCAGGATGGAATTATTCCCACACCGGGGGGTGCCCTGTGTGGGGGTCCAGAGGACCCCCTTATGGGTGAGTTGGGGCTATGGGAGAAATTTAAGGTTCGCGTTGGGGGATCGCGAGATTGGGACGCCATTTAAAAGTGACGTCCCAATCTCCTTCTGCATCGAGGAGCTCCCATTCGGGTAGATCGTACCCATAAGATTCTGAGGGGACTTGACAGGGTGGATATGGAAAGGATGTTCCCACTTTTTGGGGGATACTAGAACTTGTGGGAACCATTTCAAAATAAGGAGTCAGTTATTTAAGAAGGAGATGAGGAGAGACCTTCTCTTTCAGAGGCTCGTGAGTCTCTCGATCTCTCTTGCCCAGAGAGTGGTGGAGGAAGATTTTATGGTCAAGATAGATAAATTCTTGACCAATACTGGCATCTACCTGGAAATGTGGAAAATTGCCCAGGTATGTCCTATAAACAAAAAGCGATAACAATTCCAACCCAGCCAATTATCGCCTCAACAGTCTAAACTCAAACATCAGCAAGGTAATGGAAGGGGTTGTCAATAGTGCTATCGAGCGGCACTTACTCAACAATAACCTGCTCACTGACGCTCATTTTGGGTTCCACCAAGGGCGGTCAGCTCCTGACATTAATACAACTTTGGTCCAAACATGGATAAAAGAGCTGAATTCAAGAAGTGGGGTTAGGGAGACTGCATTGACCAAGCGTGGTGTTAGGGAGCCCAAGAAAAACTGGAGTGAATTGGAATAAGGGAGCAAACCTTTCATGGGATGGAATAATACCTGGCACAAAGGAAGATGGTTGTGTTGGTTGGAGGTCAATCATCTTATTCCCGGGACATCACTACAGGAGTTCCTCATAATAATGTCCCAGGCACAACCACCTTCAGCTGCTTCATCAATGACCTTCCTCTCATCATTAGGTTAGAGTTGAGATGTTCACTGATGATTGCACAATGTTCAACACCATTTGCATCCTTCAAGCACTGAAGCAGTTCATGCACATGTTCAGCAAGACCTGGACAATGTTCAGGCTTGGGCTGATAAGCGGCAAGTAAAGTTCACACCACACAAGTGCCAGGTAATGACCATCTCCAACAAGAGAAAATCTAACTATCGCCTCCTGGCATTCAATGACATTACTATCAATGAATTCCCCACAATCAACATCCTGGGGATGATACCATTGACCAGAACCTGAACTAGACTAGCCATATAAATATTGTGGCTACAAGAGCAGGTTAGAGGTTGGGAATTCTTCAGTGAGTAATTTACCTCCTGACTCCCTAATCCCTGTCCTTCATCTACTATGTACACGTCAGGAATGTGATTAAATACTCTCCACCTGCTGCTGATGCCATTACGAATGCTCTTATGTATCTGGGTTCTGCAGCAAATCCTGACCTTTTCAGATTGAGTTTTTGCTTTCCACCCTTGACCCCCAGATAGCTCAGGTGTAAGGAACTGGCTAGATCCTTGTCTGTTTTGTGTTTCCCTTTTTAATCCCTGTCTGCAACATTGCAGATTTTGGTTTAAACTGCAGACTTTGGTCAAACTGAAACCACCCCGGGTCTAATGTACTTACCGAGGACCCCCTTGATGCTCTGTGGCACAGCCCATGATATCATTTTGATGGACTTGGCAAGCACCCACACTCTGAGATTGTGGGACATCTTCTGTTCTTGTTCGGGATTGGTGGAGCTTATCAGAGAGTTGCTGGAAGATTATGAAAACCCAGGCCAGCTCCATTTTGTCTCTCAATTCTGTGCTGACCTGGAAAGCAGCACACAGCAAGGCTCTCTCGCTATCAGCCTCTGGCCTGGTGATTTGAATGCTTCCAGCCAGACTGGGGAAGTAGCTTCTACCTTTAATGTCTACAGCCAGGTCGGTGAAACTGTAAAACTCTGTTTGAAAGGTCTGGCGATTTAAATGCTTCCAACTAGGCTGTGAAAGTGACCTATGAGAGGAGCTGTGAGCAAGTAGACATTTCTATCCTGATTAAGAACTATGAATGCAGTGCTTCACATCCTGTCTCCCCTGTTGGATTCTTCCTGAGGGTTCCTCTTAAAACCCTCAAGCTGAGAGCAGTAGTTTCAACTCAGTGAGGCTGATAGTCCATCTGGTGGACGCAAGCTAGAATTGCACAGACCTGAGGGGGGCCGTCAGTGTGAGACTGAGGTCAGTCAAGTGAAAGTGACTCCTCACAGAGAATTCTACAGGCTGCCAGTTCGAATTGAAGCCAGGCATTAGAAGATCCTAACCAACCGATGATTGGAATGCTTCGCGACCGTGGAAGTTTGGCAGCTACAAAGGCCGCTACCTCAGCAGCAAAGAACCATCTCAAGCCCTTTTTATCCCTGATATTTTCAATCCTTTCCCTACCCCCATCTTATGTTTGTCATCTGTGTGTCTGGGTGGAGGGTGGCATGGGGTTTGGGGAATAGTTAGATTAGCAGACCATTGGTACTGTTTGTGTCAGCCATGTTGGCTGGGGTTTGTCACGGGGGGGGGGGGGGGGGGGGGGAGGGGGGGGGGGGTCGGTTTATATTGTTTTGTTCTTCTTGAAACCTGTTGTTTAAAATTGTTAAAATTATAAATGCCTCAATAAAATATTTTCTCAAAAAAAATTAGCAGACCATTGTTCCATTCTTACCAATACATATTTATCTTTTTTCCTTGTTATAAATAAACAGTCTTTTAATGTTTTACTTATAAATCTGGTGCCTGTAACACATTGGACCAGTCAAAGGTTAAGGATCTCAGGGAAATATGCAAAGTATTGTTTAATTCACTTATGTTGGGACTCCGGGGTCTGCGGTGCTGGAATTGGCCACATACCCACCCAGGGTGTCATAACACAGGGCCTTTGTTTCTTAATCCTGGAGCCCTAGCGACTGTCTTAAGAATTACTCTGGGCCATCCACAGAGGCTTGACACTTACCTTGGTCCAGCTGTAGACATAACCATCCACATTGATAACAGGGACAACCAGGAAATCCAGTTTATTGAGGAGATTGGTCATAGCCGAATCAGATCCATAGCTTCTCACAGCCTGTGAAAGCATAAGTTTATTGAATGGCATGTTTCTCCACTGCTCAACGGAAGTGGCTGCGAACGTGTTAAATAAATGTTGCACTGACCTCTTTCACGAACCACTGGCAAAATGCTGGAGAAATCCACTCCCTGGCATGGATCCCACAGTCCAAGAAGATGGCGGGTTTCACATGCCCTGTTCTCTTGCCAACCTGTAACAAGGGATGGGCACATGCACCATCATTCCTTCAGGCTGCTTTATTGGTCCAACCACAGACTTCATCAGGTTTTCACTTAACACTCGTCTCCAGACGTTTCTCAGGGGGTGGGATGGAGAGATTAGATACTATGGCCAGAATTCTGTGGCTGTTGGGATTATCTTTTCCCACCTGCAGCGCAAACCCACCCATGGGTTTCCCGGCGGCGTGGAGTGGCTTCAATGGGAATTCACATCGACACCAGGCGGGATAGAGAATCCCGTCACCGAGAAAAGGCGTGCCACCGAGAACCACACGGCTAGGGGACCGGAGAATCCTGCCCTTTCACAACAATAATGAATCTGGCAGAAGTGATCTTACCCGGAGGAGATAGATGTGCCGTCCCTCATAGCTCCGTCCAATTTCAAACCGCGAAATTAGTGTGGGGTTTTCCACCGTGATCTTGGCAATCCAGCAAACAATCTACAATAGAAAAAATATTTGTGGGCACACCTGGAACATCAAAACAACCACACGGACTGCAGCGGTTCAGCAAGGCAACTCATCTCCACCTACAGCCACGTCCTTAATAGTAACCAGAGGAGCTCCCTTCCCCCGAATTTCAAATGTTACACCTTCAGAATGATTTTACATGTGGAAAACCTTTGCTCTAGTTATTGTTATAATCATATTTTTACCTCATCCCACCGATGATATTTTTCATAGTTGTAGCCGGTTGAATTCATCTTGTTTCCATCAAACTGCTTCGCCATCAGGGACTGCACATCCTCTATTAATATACTGAGCACAGTAAGATTAATTTTCAAATGATAAATCTGGGTTGTAAAGCCAAAGGGCCGGAACTTTCACAATTCGCCGAAAATTATAGATTACGCGCAGCACAAATTGAGTTTCAGCCATCTTTTATGTTGATGGGAGAAACATTGCGGTGCCAGGCAGCTGTGCCCACAAAGCGGGCGATAGCCCAGGTCGAGTTAAATCAGCACGAAAGAATTCTCTGAATTTTCTCTGTTTGCAAACCTTTGAGGAAACTCTTAAGATTGTGCAGCAAGGACATTAAGGGGGCATGTGGAAAGCAAACTTTTCATTTTGCTGAGGAAGTGGCTGCTGCACACCAGGTAAATTAGATCATAGAATTTACAGTGCAGAAGGAGGCCATTCGGCCCATCGAGTCTGCACCGGCTCTTGGAAAGAGCATCCTACCCAAGATCAACACCTCCACCCTATCCCCATAGCCCAGTAACCTCACCCAACACTAAGGGAAATTTTGGACACTAAGGACAATTTATCATGGCCAATCCACCTAACCTGCACATCTTTGGACTGTGGGAGGAAACCGGAGCACCCGGAGGAAACCCACGCACACACGGGGAGGATGTGCAGACTCCGCACAGACAGTGATCCAAGCTGGAATCGAACCTGGGACCCTGGAGCTGTGATTGATTGATTTACAGATGTGGACCAGGCATATCTGGAAAAATGTATTAATTTCTCTTCCAATTTCCACCCCTCCATCACCTTCACAAGATCTATCTCTGATACTTCCATTCCCTTTCTTGGCCTTTAGATTTCAATTTCTGGGGATAGACTATCCACTAGTATCCATTACAAACCCGCTGACTCCCAGTTTCCTTAACTATTCCCACCCCACATCCCGTAAGGACTCCATCTAATTCTCCCAGTTCCTTCGCCTCCGTCACATCTGTTCTGATGACACCACTTTCCAAATCGGTACTGCTGACATGTCTTCATTCTTCCTCAATTGTGGTTTCCTACCCACTGTGGGCGACAGGGCTCTCAACTGTGTCCGACCCATCTCCCGCACCTCTGCTCTCACCCCTTCCCCCTCCCTCCCAGAACCAGGATAAGGTTCCCCCTTGTCCTCACTTTTCATCCCACCAGCCTCTGCATTCAAAGAATCATCTTCTGCCAGTTCCGACAACTCTAGCGTGATGCTACCACGAAACACATCTTCCCCTCACTCCTCCTGTCAGCATTTCATGAGGACCGTTCCCTCTGTAATACCCTCATCCACTCCTCCATCACCCTCTTCCATGGCACCTTCTCATGCAATCGCAGAAGGTGTAACACCTGCCCCTTTACCTCCCTTTGCTCACCATCCAAGGGTCTAAACACTCTTTTCAAGTGAGTCAGTGCTTCACATGTACCTCCTTCAATCCGGTCTATTGCATTTGCTGCTCCCAATGCGGGTTACTCTATATTGGAGAGGTTAAATGCAAACTGGGTGACAGCTTTGCAGAACACCTTCAGTCCATCTATAAGCAGGATCAAGACCTTCCTGTCGCTGCCATTTCAACTCACCATCCTGCTCACCCGTCCACATGTCTGTCCTTGGCCTGCTGTAATGTCCCAGTGAAGTCCAGCACAAACTGGAGGAACTGGACCGATCAATTAGGCACGTTACAGCCTTCTGGACTTAACATTGAGTTCATCAAGTTCAGACTATGAACTCTCTGCTCCATCTTCACCCCATTTTTATTTATCTAAATTTATTTTCATTTCTTCCATCGATGTTTTTCCCTCGTTATTGTGCTCCCTCCCTCACCCCACTTAGACCATCTGTTCCCTGTTTGTGTTGCTGTTTGACACACTGCTCACCTTTGCTCTGCCGTTAACACATTCTAATTTCTTAATGTGCCACTATCAGTGCCCTTCTTGGCCTCGATGTGGTGATGCCGGCGTTGGACTGGGATGGGCACAGTAAAAAGTCTTACAACACCAGGTCAAAGTCCACCAGGTTTGTTTGGAATCACTAGCTTTCAGAGCGCAGCTCCTTCCTTCTTGGTCTCAATCATCCACATTTACATTCTGTTTTGCCTTTCTGTCCACGACATCTTTGTCAACCTCCACCAATCGCTGGCCCTCTATCCAGCCCCACTGCTCCACACCCCCACTCACAACAGTATAAATCTGACTCTATTTCCAGTTCTCTCCAGCTTTAACAGCTGGAGTCTGCATTTATCCTCAAAGTCATCCAGACTGGAAACGTTAGCTCTATCCGCCCTCCACAGATGCTGTTAGACCTGCTGAGGTTATCCAGTATTTTCTCATTTTGCCTTTAGAAATGCTTATTTTTAGAGACTAACCAATTTTTAGCTGCATTAATTAAACGACACCCGGTTGTCATTCTTAAATGAGTTTGAATGAAACGTGAGCAAACAATGGCATTCGAGAAAACTAGGGCTATTTTGAACTCAATTTGTGCCAGATCACCGCGAACGCCCAAAGCAGAAACATTACCCCCACCCGTCCCCTCGGGTTTCTGCTTGGTAAAAATCAATACAGGATCTGAAACTAACTCATATTTCAATCCAATCTTCTCCAGTCCAGCCTGAATGTCCGAGGCCCGATCAGCATCCACTCTGAAATCCACACTCCTGTTCGTGGTCACCAACTCAACCGAATGCGGCTGCCAAAAATCAACCTGTGCGCACATCGATAACACAATTAATGTTTTAATTCATTCAAACTTAAATTAAATATTGGCTAGTGAAATAACAACGTGAATCATACCTTCGCAGAGCGGGACACATCTCTTATATACTGGAGATGCTCTTCATTTTCTGGTTTCAAACGCAAAACTTTATCCCTTTCAACAAAAATGGTACGTCACTTTAGCGCATGCTGTTGAAATTCGCATCTCCGTCTCACGGCACACTCACAACAACAACTTGCATTTATCTAGCAGCCATCACAAAGTAAGTGACCCAATGTGCTTCATAGAAGCAATCAGAAAAAAACATAACACTGATCCAAGGGAGAGATTATAACTGGTGACCAAATGTTTGATGAACAAAATAGTTTTCAAGGATATCTTCAGGAGATTAGAGGGAGGTCGAGAGGCAAAGAGGTTGAGGGAGGGAATTTTGGAGTTTAGGGCTGAGTCAGCTGAAGGACTGGCCATTAATGTTAGGACAAAGGAAATGGGGGATGAAATGAAATGAAATGAAAATCGCTTATTGTCACAAGTAGGCTTCAAATGAAGTTACTGTGAAAAGCCCCTAGTCGCCCCATTCCGGTGCCTGTTCGGGAAGGCTGTTATGGGAATCGAACCGTGCTGCTGGCCTGCTTGGTCTGCTTCCAAAGCCAGCGATTTAGCCCTGTGGATGCATGTGAGTCAAGAATTGAAAGAGTGCAGAGACATCAGTGGGTTGTCGAGTGAAGGAGCTTCCAGAGATAGGAAGGGCTAAGGATATAAAAATAAAGGCAATAATTTTACCAGTTTAGAGACATTCCTTACCCAGCATATTTACCAACAGTAGCTCCAACTGAAAAAGCTGCAACAAAACCCAGAAAGAAAAACGCTTTCATTGTTTCCCTTAAGTGGATGACACTTGGTCAGGTTAGGCTTGTATCCGATACAGTATCCGCAGCAAATTCGCAACAAGTGCAGAGCAGCACGCCTGAAATCTGTCTTATATCTTTGGCAATATCCACGCGCTTTCCGATGTGGGTATTTCTGAAATGGAACTTCCCTGTGGTTGATTATCTGAACAGTGACATTCTCATCAATACATACAGTGAACATCCGGTACTGCAACAACTCATTGTCATGTTTCTGATGAAAGTTATTTTTCACAGGCACCACTAGCCTGGAGCTTCTCACTCCAAGAGATTTTGCATCACTACATACAGAAAGTTTGGTGTAAGAATATTAATTTTCCACCAATTAGTAACAAGCAATGAGACCTTGTGCTGTAAACATGTACCCACAACTTGTGAGCCGAACCTCAGGGAAAGGGAACGTTCTGTTTTACCACCTTTAGACATAGAACAGTACAGCACAGAACAGGCCCTTCGGCCCTCGATGTTGTGCCGAGCAATGATCACCCTACCTAAACCCACATAACCCGTATCCCAACAATCCCCCCATTAACCTTACACTACGGGCAATTTAGCATGGCCAATCCACCTAACCCGCACATCTTTGGACTGTGGGAGGAAACCGGAGCACCCGGAGGAAACCCACGCACACACGGGGAGGACGTGCAGACTCCACACAGACAGTGACCCAGCCGGGAATCGAACCTGGGACCCTGGAGCTGTGAAGCATTGATGCTAACCACCATGCTACCGTGAGGCCCTCTTTTCCTGACATCTCTTTGTGCCAGTTAGCATGCAACAAGAATTGTAGCTCTTGGGCGGGATTCTCTGTCCTGTTGCGCCCTTTTTCTGGTGCGGCGTCCCCCCACCGTGCCGGCAGCGGGATTCTCCGTCCCGCCTGCCGGCCAATGGGGTTTCCCATTGTGGCCACCCCTACGGGAAATCCGAGGGTGTGAGTGCGCTGCTGGCAAAGCGGAGGATCTCGCTGATGCAGAATCTAGTGCTTTAACTATGATTTACCCTCTTCAGTCTTTGTGGCACATATAATTGCTTCATTGCTGCATCATTGGTCACCAATTGGTCCAATCAGTTTGCGGTGATATTGCTTTGTGTAATCTTCACGTTCAGTCGACAAGAGTTGGCAATGCCACTGTTATCCGCATGTTCTCAATCGCTCATTAGTAGCAGCAATAAGTCAGTTGGTAACCCCAATGGGATCTCTCAAACTCTCCGTTCCGTACTGCCAGTTAGTGCCACTCTTGACATTGACACAGAAAGTTGACTGGTCACAATTAGAGATCCATCGGCCTGAAGTTTGGCTGTGGTTTTGATGCCCAGCGCTAAGTGTTCAGGAGTCACTGCATTGTTGCTGGGGTATTTCTTGAGGCATCATGCAAAATCGAGCTTCTGTGCACTTACCAGTGACAATGATTCTTGTGGTAAAATGCATGACCTGCATGTCCTGCTGAGTAAATGGTCAGGTGAAAATCGACAGCAGCTTAGCTTAACCAAGCAAAAATAAATGAGGTGAGTGTGATTGGCCTTGACATTGAGGCAGTTTTCGTCTGAGGCATCAAGGAGGCCTCAGTAAAATTGAAATCAGTGGGAATCAGGGAAAAAAAGCCCTGCACTAGTTAGAGTCATCCTTGCCACAGATGGTTGTGGTTGGTGGATGGAAACCATCTCAATCCCATCGCTATAGGAGTTCTTTAGGGCAATGTCCAAGGCTTAGCCAGCTCCAGCTTCTTCATCAATGACTTTCCGTCCATCAAAAGGTCAGAAGTGGAGATGTTTTACAATAAGTGCACAGTGCCCAGTGTCATTTCTGACCAAATCAGAAAATGAAGCAGTCCCTCCCAGCAGGCGACAAGGCCTGGACAACGTTCAGGCTTGGGCTGATTAGTGCCAGTAACATTTGTGCCACATGAATGCCAGGTAAATGACCATCTCCCACAAGAGAGAACCCAACAGCGGATGGAGACGGCATCTTGTAGGGGGCACAAGATTAGAAGCACTGGTAACGGCACCTCTGCCGTTCTCGCCGGCTCGGTACTCCACAAGCCCGGTGGTGGTGGCAGCTGTAAGGGTATGAGGGCAGTGGTGGAAGCATATGGGAGTGGAGGGAGCATCGGTCTGGGCTCCAATTTGTGGCAATCACCGGTTTGTGCCAGGGAGGGTGGATGGGGCTTTCGGAGGTAGGAAACAACAGGGATTGAGAGGCTAGGGGATTTGTTTATCGATGGGAGCTTTCCTTATTTGGAGGATTTGGCAGAGGAGTTTGAATTGCAGGGTGGGAATGGGTTTCGCTATCTGCAGGTGAGGGACTTTGTCCGAAGGCAGGTTTCGATCTTTCCGCTTCTACCGCCACAGGGGATACAGGACAGGGTAGTGTCAAAAATGGGTGTGGGGGAGGGGAAGGTCTCAGAAATTTATAAAGACCTCATGGAGTGGGCGGGAACCCAGATAGGGGAGGTAAAGTGCAAATGGGACGATGAGCTGGGTAAGGAGCTAGAGGTAGGCCTGTGGGAGGATTCTCTGAGCAGAGTCAACACGTCCTCATCATGTGCCAGGCTCTGCCTGATGCAATTCAAGGTGGTTCACCGGGCACACATGACGGTGGCCCGGATGAGCAGGTTTTGGGGGATAGAGGACAGGTGTGTGAGGTGTGCAGGTGGGCCAGCAAGCCATGTCCACATGTTTTGGTTATTTCCGAAGCTTAGGGGATTCTGGCAGGGATTTGCTGATATCATGTCTACGGTATTAAGGACAAGATTGGCACCGAGTCCAGAGGTGGCGATTTTGGAGTGTCGTAAGGCATTTATGATTTTATAATAACAGAAGTACAGAAACAAATGTAAACAGAATTCCGTCCCCCACGCAGCCAACAACCATACAGCCAACATGGCTTATACACACATTTCCCCAGTCCCTCCACCTCCTCTCGCTGATCCCGCCTGAACTAAACTAAACTAGCTCCCATACCCCCGGCCCCCCGTTCCCTGACCCCACCCCGCCACCTGCCATATCTGCAAACAGGTTTTAGTTTCCCCCAAAGAAGTCGATAAACGGCTGCCACCTCCGGACGAACCCTAACATTGTTCCTCGCAAGGTGAACTTAATTTTCTCAAGCCTGAGAAACCCAGCCATGTTGCTAACCCATACTCCCAATTTCAGGGCTCCGAGTCCCTCCAGGATAATAGGATCCGTATCAGGGCTATCAAGGAGGCAAAGACCAAATTGTCAGCCTCTCTCGCCCCCTGGACTCCCGGGTCTTCCGACACTCCAGAAATCGCCACCTCTGGACTCGGTGCCATCCTTGTCTTTAATACCGTGCACATGATATCAGCAAATCCGTGGACATGACATCAGCAGACACAGTTTGTTAAATATTAATAAGTGCTACTTTACCTTGCCTCCCCAGCCTACACACACACACCAGACAGACAAATATATGGGGTGGAAAAGGGTAAGAAAACGTAAGTGAAAGAGAAAAGAGTCTTTGCTTCAGACGATGGTTCCTGGCATGCTTTCTTAACAGTGAGCTTGTAGATTACAGTCTCTGTGTTGCAGTCCGTGCTGGTTTTCCTGTAGTTTTTAAAAGCACCATCCTCACACCTTTCCTGGAGGGCCAGAGACTTTGTTTCCTCAAACCATGCTTTCAGTTCTTGGTTCATTTTCAGACCTCTGTAGTGCAGAAAAGGTAGTACTCCCAGGCAGCAGGCCTTCTGGATTAGTCGATTCACACCCACGTTTCTGAGGAGAGTTAGAAAACTCTGAACTTTGCCGACGCAGCCCGTCGTGGTTCTCCTGTAAACAGATTCATCCAAGCTTTCCATCCGTGGGATTCTTTGTCGGCGGGATCCTCCGTTTTGCCGGGAGCGCACCCATGCCCTCGGGTTTCCCCACGGCATGGGGATGGTCACAATGGGAAGCTCCATTGGCCGGCTGTGGGAACGGAGAATCCCGCTGCTGGCGGGGGTGCGCCGGAAAACGGGGCTGGCGAGACGGTGAATCCTGCCCCATGACTCCGTATATTGTTGAAACATTTTGAATTTGGATAGTAGGTCAGCTGCATTTCAATTCAAACTGGGGAATTTGGTAAATGTTCTAACAATATCTCGTTGACCTTCCTTCTTCTGGAGTGTCTGGGATGAGTGTCGCTATAACCACTTTAGTGTGCTTTTCCCAGGCTCTGCGCACCAAAGCTGAGCTGTGACGGGAATGTAACATTTGTGTTTCATAGACATAGAATTTACAGTGCAAAAGGAGGCCATTTGGCCCATCGAGTCTGCACCGGCACCGGCTCTTGGAAAGAGCATCCTACCCAATGTCAACACCTCCACCCTATCCCCATAA
Organism: Scyliorhinus canicula; assembly: GCF_902713615.1. NCBI lineage: Eukaryota > Metazoa > Chordata > Chondrichthyes > Carcharhiniformes > Scyliorhinidae > Scyliorhinus > Scyliorhinus canicula. The sequence goes on along the minus strand of NC_052158.1, from coordinate 143,926,267 downwards.
CCCAGTAACCCCACCCAACACCAAGGGAAATTTTGGACACTAAGGACAATTTATCATGGCCAATCCACCTAACCTGCACATCTTTGGACTGTGGGAGCAAACCGGAGCACCCGGAGGAAACCCACGCACACACGGGGAGGATGTGCAGACTCCACACAGACAGTGACTCAAGCCGGAATCGAACCTGGGACCCTGGAGCTGTGAAGCGATTGTGCTATCCACAATGCTACCGTGCTGCCATTGATCATTACCTGCGCAATACATCACTTCATGAGATGGACTCCATATGGGTTATTAGAAAATGGAAAGTTTGTTCCAATAGCACATTGTATGTTCCACAATGAAGGCTTGGCATAGATCCAATATGCTAAGCTAGAATCAGCAGCAAGAGACTATTTGTGATATTGAAGTTCATTATCCAGTGACAAAGCAAAGATGCGTTGGCAAACTTCCATGCAAAACAACATGCTAAGAAATGATAACGTTTACGCTACCGTTATGTATCCCATCAAAAATGTTAAGATAATTTTTTCATTTATTCTTTCACAGGATGTGGGTTTTGCTGGGTGTTTCCAACTCCAAAGGGCCCTTGCACTGAATAGCGTGCTAGGCCCAGAGGTATAGCAGTACAGGGCCCCGGCCAATGTGGGGCAACATACAGAGAGGTGATGTTGTAAAGGAGCAAAGCAGCAGCCAGGTTTCCTCCATTTGATCTGGCGGGCAGCCTGAGGCAAAAATGAGGTGCCGGCCTAACATCGGGGTGCGAGTCTGCGAATCCTTCAGTGAGGCGAGGAGGACACTCTGGCCGATGGCCATCGAGAGGAGCAGCAGGGCGCCTCTTGACTTCCAGGCCAGGGCTGAGGAAGGCGAGCGGGCAACCTGCCAAATAAACGGAGACCACGAGGCCAGATAGCCAGCAGCCAGGCAGCCAGCCGGAAGCACACGCAGTCATCGAGGGCCAAGGCCTGAGGCCTGGCAACCAGAGCGAGAGCCAAGAGGTGAGTAGAGGAGCGAAGAAGGCCAGACACGTGCCGGTGTTGTCTGGGGGAATCAAGGATAAGCGGTCAGTGGGAGCGCAGTGACTCGACCAGAGCCGGAGGCCGATCACGCAGGGCTGAGAATGAGAGAGCTGGGCAACCAACATCTTCTTACTTCCTGTTGTTTTTGCATGTTGAATTTACTGCATTTTTTGGTGTCAGTATACATTATGATATCAGGGTTGGCTTGACTATCCATCTTTCCCAAAGCTGCACCACAGCATTCCCAAATATTATTGCCAGCAGCCAGTTACGGGGTCAGGAGGGCATTGACATCATTGTGGGTGGGGCTAAATATCAATGGGGTGGGACTCGACATAATTGGGAGCGGGTTACCTCATAATAGTTTTATTTATTAATAAATTTAGAGCACCCAATTCATTTTTTCCAATTAAGGGGCAATTTAGCATGGCCAATCCACCTACCCTGCACATGTGCAAACTCCACACGGACAGTGACCCAAAGTCGGATCGAACCTGGGACCTCGGCGCCGTGAGGCAGCAGTGCTCCCAATGCCCCACTGTGCTGCCGTCACCACATAATAATAATAATCTTTATTAGTGTCACAAATAGGCTCACATTAACACTGCAATGAAGTTACTATGAAAGACCCCAGTCACCACACTCTGACGCCTGTTCGGGTACACAGAGGGATTGTCCAATTCATCTAACAAGCACGTCTTTTGGGACTTTTGGTCGGAAACCGGAGCACCCGGAGGAAACCCACACAGACACGGGGAGAACGTGCAGACTCCGCACAGACAGTGACCCAGGCCGGGAATCGAACCTGGAACCCTGGCGCTGTGAAGCAACAGTGTTAACTACTGCACTACTGTGCTGCCTGACATCACCAGTGGGCAGGGTGTGACGTGGGGCCTCCGCAAAGAGGGAGACCACGGGGGCCCCAAAGTATCGGCCCACATCTGGCTCGGCCATTTCAGAGGGCAGTTAACTGTCAACCACTTTGATCGGATCTGGAGTCACATGTTGGCCAGACCAGGCAAAGAGTGGCAGACTTCCTTCCCATAAGGACACTTGTGAATAGATGGGTTTTTACGAAAATCGACAACAGTTCCCTGGCCACTATTGCTGAGACCAGCTTTTTAATTCCGGATTTCGTTACCTGAATTTAAATTCCACCAGCTGCAACAGCATTAGTCTGGGCCTCTGGATTATTAGCCCAGGGATGTTTACACTCTCCCACCATCTCCTCATTGCTTAACAATTCAAATCCACAATTCATGCCCAAAAGCTATCTGCGTTCTGTGTTCCTTGACGTCCTCAAAATCTTGATGCTCGGCACAACACCGAGGGTCGAAGGGCCTGTTCTGTGCTGCACTGTTCTGTGCTCTGTTTGCACTGTGATCGGGTTTGCATTTTGCTAATGGTGTATTGCAGATTGTAGACATGATTCTGTCCTGTGTGAGAGAGAATTGCTCAGGGTGTTTACTAACAGAGAAACAGAGTCTTGGGCAGTAATGATCTAAGTTGCGATCTCTTGCCGGGAGCACAAGATCGCAAGCAGATCTCTTGTAGCTGATGAAATGCTCGCAGAGTTTGAACCAATCTCAGGGCTGAACTACCTTTGATAAACCTCTTCGGCTTTGCATTTATGTTTCACGTTAGCAAGTTCCAATCATCCAACATCACAGCATGTCAGATGAGAACCTGCTGCATGTGAAGAATTTACTCATGAAAAAAGTAGCAAAAAAAAAAAGGGCTTGCATTTTTATAGCGCCTTTCATGGCCTCAGGTTTTCCCACAGTGCTTTTGTTCTGTTTGAATTGTAGTCACTGTGGTGGTCTTCTAAGCACACCAATTACGCAGCAAGGATTAGTGAAACAATAACGTGGGTTTTTCTGAGAAGATAAGACTATCTACAAATATGATAACTTGAATACATTTCTGACTTCTATCATCTGTTTCTATGGACTGGGTGCAAGTCATGGAACTAATCACTCTCATCCTGCCAAGGTGGCAATGATTAGCAGCAGCTCAAGATCTGCTCCCGATCATACAGATGATATGTGCGTATCGTAACAGTCACTGTTCAAGTATTTAAACCACTGAAGGCAATTTCTACAGTGTAGAAATAGCAAATAGCAAAGCTGATCATGACCAAATAACTTGTTTCATTGATGTTGGTTGAAGGATAAATATTGGCCGAGCCACCGGGAAGAGCTCCATCACTCTTCTTGAGAATAGTACCGTTGGATTATTTTCCAACCAGCCAAGAGGCCAGACGGACCCTCATTTTGAAGCAACAACTTCCTGGCAAAAAGGCAAGAATGCTACCCATTAATGACCTTGAGACTCATACATTACACACTTTACACCTATTATCAGTCCTCATTGAGGTCTTCCTGTAGAAGGTGGAAGATCCATGGTGATGCCAACCTAGAACCATAGGATCCCTACAATGCAAAAGGGGGCCATTTGGCCCATTGAGTCTTCACCAACCATCTGAAAGAGCACCCTAACTAGGCCCACTCCCATGACCTATCCCTGTAACCCACCTAAAGTTTTGGACATCAAGGGCCAATTTATCATGGCCAATCCACCTAACCTGCACATGGGAGGAAACCGGAGCACCCGGACGAAACCCACGCAGATACGGGAAGAACGTGCAGACGCCACACAGACAGCCACCCGAGGTTAGAATTGAACCCGAGTCCCTGGCGCTGTGAGACAGCAGTGCCAACCACTGTGCCACCTGTGCCATTGTAGTTTGTATCGGTTATGGTGGCTCACTCTGGACTGGTGCACTTGGAGTCTGAGCAGAGAGCCAGATTGACAGAATACAGACAGGTACCCAGCACAGAAACAAAGAGCATGGGACCTGAGAGTATGGGATAAAGAAATCGACCCTAACTAATTTATTGATGAGCCATTGACTCCAATCCTTAGAGCTTTGGTGAAATGCGTCCAGTTTATCAATGGGGATTTTCACTTACTTTTTAACGATTCCCGACTCTTGCTGGAGCTTCTCTACTTTCTCGACTGCTCCTTCATTTTCCTCTCAACTCACGACTAAGTCAGCGGGCATTCCCGTCTTGTACCCCTATACAACTTAAAATACCCCAAATTCATCCCATTCATCCTCATACTTGCCGTGGGGGATGCATATAATAAGTGTACCCATTCAACGAATGTTGGCCCAAACCCAAACCTCCTCATAATCTCGAACAAGTACCGTCACTCCACTTGGTCACAGGCCTTCTCCACATCCATCAATACAATCACCTCTGGCACCCCACTCTGGGACGGGGTCATAACCACATTCCACAGCTTGCTAACATTACTTGACAGCTGCCACCCCTTCACGAACCCTGTCTGATCTTCCGGGACCACGTTCGGCACACACCCCTCCAGCCACCTCACCAATACCTTGGTCAACACCTTCATGTCTGTATTCAATAACGAGATGGGCCTATAGGACATGCACTGTGTCGGATACTTAGCCTTTGGAATTAATGAGGTAGCTGCCTGTGTCAGCGTGGTAGGCAACTCCCCCTTCATTGAGCATATTCAAGAGATAAGGTGTTAGTGCGGCCACACCTGGAGTATTGTGTTCAGTTTTGGTCTCCTTACTTGAGAAAGGACGTACTGGCGCTGGAGGGTGTGCAGAGGAGATTCACTAGGTTAATCCCAGAGCTGAAGGGGTTGGATTATGAGGAGAGGTTGAGTAGACTGGGACTGTACTCGTTGGAATTTAGAAGGATGAGGGGGGATCTTATAGAAACATTTAAAATTATGAAGGGAATAGATAGGATAGATGCGGGCAGGTTGTTTCCACTGGCGGGTGACAGCAGAACTAGGGGGCATAGCCTCAAAATAAGGGGAAGTAGATTTAGGACTGAGTTTAGGAGGAACTTCTTCACCCAAAGGGTTGTGAATCTATGGAATTCCTTGCCCAGTGAAGCAGTTGAGGCTCCTTCATTACATGTTTTTAAGGTAAAGATAGATAGTTTTTTGAAGAATAAAGGGATTAAGGGTTATGGTGTTCGGGCCGGAAAGTGGAGCTGAGTCCACAAAAGATCAGCCATTATCTCACTGAATGGCGGAGCAGGCTCGAGGGGCCAGATGGCCTACTCCTGCTCCTAGTTCTTATGTTCTTATGTTCTTATGAGGTGCCAACTGCACCAAAAGCTGCTTATCAAACTCAACTGGGAAACCGTCCGGTCCTGGTGCCTTTCCCAATTGCATAATCCATACATACACCATTCCCTCCTGCAGCCTCAGTGGCATTTCCAATGGCTGTCACTTCTCCTCTCCCACCTGCGGAAACACCAACCCAACCAAAATTGGCATCATATGCGTATCCTCCCCGACAGGCTCTGATCTATATAAACCCTGGTAAAAGGCCTCCAATGAATCATTGATATCCTTGGGGGCTGTCACCCTGCCACCCTCACCTGCCCAATTTCCCATGCCGCTGTCTGCTGTTTCAGTTGGTCGGCGAGCATGCGACTCTCCTTCTCCCCAAACTCACATTGAACCCCTCTTAACCAGTGGAGCTAACTCACCATCTTCCTCCTTGTTAGCTGATCAAACTGCCCCTGCAATTTCTTCCTTTCTGCCAACAATTCCTGAATTGGGGCCACCGAATACCTTTGATCCACATCTACAATAACATCCAACAGCCTCTGCCTTTCCTCCCTCTCAACTCTTTCCCTATAGGCTTTAAAGAAGATAATCTCCCCCAGAACCACCTTCTTCAATGCCACCCAGATCGGGGTAGCAGACTCCTCCCCGTTTTGATTGATCTCCACATAGTTTCTTATTGCCAGTGCCAACTTTTCACAAAACGTCTTATGAGTCAAAAATGCCGAGTCAAATCTCCACCTCCGTCTCTGCGCCCGCCCCGTCTCAAAACTCAAATCCACATAATGCAGCGCAAGGTTCAAAACTACTATTCCTGCATACACCGCCCCCAGCAGCAGTTGGGTGGCACGGGAGCATAGTGGTTAGCACTGTCACTTCACAGCTCCAGGGTCACTGGTTTGATACCCGGCTTGGGTCACTGTCTGTGTGGAGTCTGCATGTTCTACTGTGTCTGCATGGATTTCATCCAGGTGCCCCGGTTTCCTCCCACAGTCCAAAGATGTGCAGGTTAGGTGGATTAGCCATGCTAAATTGCCCTTAGTGTTCAAAGGGGCTGGGTGGGGTTGCTGGGTTACGGGTATGGCGCAGAGGTATGGGCTTAAGTGGGGTGCTCCTTCCAAGGGTCGGTGCAGACTCGATGGGCCAAATGGCCTCGTTCTGCACTGTAAATTCTATGTCTAGAACTGCCTGCCCCACCACAAAGGAATCGATGCAGGAATATACCCGATGAACATGTGAGAAGTAAGAATACTCCCTCTCCCCTGGTCGCCTAAACCTCCATGGTTCCCCCGACATCTGGTCCATCTATACCCCCAATTCCCTTGACACCCCGAACTGTCCATTGACTTGGAACTAGATCTGTCTACCCTAGGGTCTAATGCACATTTCAAATCACCCCCCCCCCCCATAATCAACTGATTGGTCTCCAAGTTGGGGGGACGAGTTTGAGGGGACCAGTCAGGGGGATCGTTTGTGGGGACCAATACTGAACGGCGCTCGGCTGCGGTCGCCTCGGCGAGATCGGTGGATGCCGGGTGACCATTCGATCTGGCACGAGCTGGGTTGTTATGGACGCCTCGTCAACTCTTACCAGTGGCTAAGAGACAGCACCAGAGCCATAACTTTTTTAAGTTTTGAGCCGGTGCGGAAAGATCAATTTGTTCCAGGAATGAAATATAAGAAATGGGACTTGGGTATTTTAAAAACATACTTTATTAAAAGAAAAGAAAAGAAAACAATATTTATTTTTAAACTTCAACTCTAAAATTGACAAATTACATGTAGTTTCCTAACCTTAACACACTAGTTCCCATTAAACAGCACTTTGAATAAACATGCAGGTCTCATTCCACTTATACAGACAGGCAAATGCGACTAGCAATTAAAAAGCAATTTTTCTTTTGTTAGGGAGTCTTGTTCAGAATCTTTTTTCAAAGCCTACCCAGTGACAACTTTCGTGACCTCCCCTGTTGATTTCCAGAGCCTTATCCTGACCTGTTCAAAACACGATAATTTTTGTCTCTCTCTCTAAGCTTCTCCCAGCTGCTCAAACAATGGTTCTCTGAACCTATGAATTGTCATCATTGCTGTTTGAAGGGCAGCATGGTGGTGTAGTGGGTTCGCCCTGCTGCCTCACGGCGCCGAGGTCCCAGGTTCGGTCCCGGCTCTGGGTCACTGTCCATGTGGAGTTTGCACATTCTTCCCGTGTTTGTGTGGGTTTTGCCCCCACAATCCAAAGATGTGTAGGCTAGGTGGATTGGCCATGCTAAATTGCCCCTTAATTGGAAAAATGAATTGGGTACTCTAAATTTAAAAAAATTGCTGTTTGATGGCCCACTCCAGCTTGTGCAAAGCAACAGAGTCATGTTATTGATATGCAACTAACCTCCCATTGATGGATAAAGAGGCCATCAGACTCTGTAATGGACTAATGTTATGTCCTGAAGAACAATGCATCCTGGGCATTCCCACTAGCGAGTTTAAGTCTGACTGGGACAGTGTAACTCGGCTACGTGTGGATGAATCCCTCTGACTCCATGCGAACAGTCTTTTCCCTCAATCTGTTTAACCAAGAAATTACCTACTACATCTTCAGTATAATTTTGGACCCAAATTCCTAAAATCTCCCCTGCATAAATTCACTTAGCCATGGGAGGCTGGGTCCTGTCCACAACAGGGCAACATCTCACGATATCTGGTTCGACCTGGTTTGATCTCGCAAGGCATGGCGGCCATCGGGAATCCCGGGGGAAGGTCTATCTACCGGCTGGATCCCGCTCCCATGCAGGCGGGACGAGGCTGGTAGATTATGTCATGTTTCACTGCCCTTTCTGAGAGTTATATTCAGATCATGGGCGAAATTCTCTGAAGACCTGCGTGATGCCCATTACCAGCGGGCAAAAGCAGCGCCGGTGATTCCGGCGTCGGGGCCTTCTTTTAAGCCCTAAACCTCCGTTCCCGAAAGGGCCAGCAGCGGACTGACGCTATACGCGTCAGTTTCACCCGCTGTGGAAGTGGCGCGTCGGTTGATGTCGGGCGACATCATCAACGTCGCCCGGCGTTTGGGGGGGGGGGGAGGAGGAGAGTACCGGCGTTTGTGGGGGGTGGGGGAGAGTACCGGCATTTGTGGGGGGGGGGGGAGGAGAGTACCGGCGTTTGTGTGTGGGTTCCTCATTCGATAAGCCAGCACAGACAAGACGGGCTGAACAAAACCCTTACCCCTCTACCCCTACCCCTACCCCCCACTCCATCCACCCCCACCCCCAGTGCTACCCCCCCACCCCCACAAACGCCGGTACTGTCCTCCTCCCCCCCCACACAAACGGCGGTACTCTCCTCCTCCCCCCCCACACAAACGGCGGTACTCTCCTCCTCCCCCCCCCCACACAAACGCCGGTACTCTCCTCCCCCCCTCCACAAACAGCGGTACACTCCTCCCCCCCCCCACAAACAGCGGTACTATCCTCCTCCCCCCCTCCACAAACAGCGGTACTCTCCTCCTCCCCCCCCACAAACGCCGGTACTCTCCTCCTCCCCCCCCCACAAACAGCGGTACTCTCCTCCCCCCCCCCCCCACAAACAGCGGTACTCTCCTCCTCCCCCCCTCCACAAACAGCGGTACTCTCCTCCTCCCCCCCCCACAAACAGCGGTACTCTCCTCCCCCCCCCACAAACAGCGGTACTCCCCTCCTCCCCCCTCCACAAACAGCGGTACACTCCTCCCCCCCCCCCCACAAACAGCGGTACTCTCCTCCTCCCCCCCCCACAAACAGCGGTACTCTCCTCCTCCCCCCCCCCACAAACGCCGGTACTCTCCTCCTCCCCCCCTCCACAAACAGCGGTACACTCCTCCCCCCCCCACAAACAGCGGTACTATCCTCCTCCCCCCCCCCCCACAAACAGCGGTACACTCCTCCCCCCCCCACAAACAGCGGTACTATCCTCCTCCCCCCCCCACACAAGCGGTGGTACTCTCCTCCCACCCCCCAAACGCCGGTACTCTCCTCCTCCCCCCCAATCCCCCCCCCCCACAAACGCCGGTACTCTCCTCCTCCCCCCCACACAAACGGCGGTACTCTCCTCCCCCCCCCCCCCACACAAACGCCGGTACTCTCCCCCCCCCCACACAAACGCCGGTACTCTCCCCCCCCCTCCACACAAACGGCGGTACTCTCCTCCCCCCCCCCCACACAAACGCCGGTACTCTCCTCCTCCCCCCCACACAAATGCCGGTACTCTCCTCCTCCCCCCCCCCCCCACAAACGCCGTACTCTCCTCCCCCCCCCCACAAACAGCGGTACTCTCCTCCTCCCCCCCCCCCCACAAATGCCGGTACTCTCCTCCCCCCCCCCACAAACGGCGGTACTCTCCCCCCCCACAAACAGCGGTACTCTCCTCCTCCCCCCTCCACAAACAGCGGTACTCTCCTCCTCCCCCCCCCACAAACAGCGGTACTCTCCTCCCCCCCCCCCCCACAAACAGCGGTACTCTCCTCCTCCCCCCCCCCACAAACGCCGGTACTCTCCTCCTCCCCCCCTCCACAAACAGCGATACTCTCCTCCTCCCCCCTCCACAAACAGCGGTACTCTCCTCCCCCCCTCCACAAACAGCGGTACTCTCCTCCTCCCCCCTCCACAAACAGCGGTACTCTCCTCCCCCCCCCCACAAACAGCGGTACTCTCCTCCTCCCCCCCTCCACAAACAGCGGTACTCTCCTCCCCCCCCCCCCCCACAAACAGCGTACTCTCCTCCTCCCCCCTCCACAAACAGCGGTACACTCCTCCCCCCCCCCCCCCACAAACAGCGGTACTCTCCTCCTCCCCCCTCCACAAACAGCGGTACTCTCCTCCTCCCCCCCCCCCACAAACGCCGGTACTCTCCTCCTCCCCCCCTCCACAAACAGCGGTACTCTCCTCCTCCTCCCCCCCCACAAACGCCGGTACTCTCCTCCTCCCCCCCTCCACAAACAGCGGTACTCTCCTCCTCCCCCCCCACAAACAGCGGTACTCTCCTCCCCCCCCCACAACCAGCGGTACTCCTCCTCCCCCCCCCCACAAACGCCGGTACTCTCCTCCCCCCCTCCACAAACGCCGGTACTCTCCTCCTCCCCCCCCATCCCCCCCCCCCCACACAAGCGGCGGTACTCTCCTCCCACCCCCCCAAACGCCGGTACTCTCCTCCCCCCCCACACACAAACGGCGGTACTCTCCTCCTCCCCGCGCCGCACTCGATGTAGGTAACTGAACGACGTCAATCATCATCAATGGTTGACGCCATTATAAACCTACTGTGATTTTCGCCGACGTGACCCGTGGCCACGTCGGCGGGACTTCGGCCCATCCGGGCCGGAGAATTATTGAACCTAAAAATTAAATGACATCCCGCCGGCGCCAGCTGTTCTCGGAGGCTGCCGGCGGGATTTGAACTATGCCCCATAACTGGAATGTGCCGCCTGAGAGTGTAGTGGAGGCAGTTCAATTGAGATTCTGGGAATTAGATTGATATTTGAAGAGGACGAATGTGCAGTGTTTCAGGTGGAAGACAGAGGACAGACACTATCTGCGTTCCTCATTCGATAAGCCAGCACAGACAAGACGGGCTGAACAGCCTCCTTCTGTGCTGTGATTTTGTGATTAGGGCAGGTGAACAAATGCGGTCAGAGTGATAGGTTTTAAAGGGTGACATGATGGAAAAGGGAGAGATAGAGTCAGTGGAAATTCAGACGGGAGTTACAAAGGTTGGGGTCCAGGCAGCTAAACACATGGCCACCAGTTTTGGGGCAAAGGAATTAGGGAATGCCCATAATTGGAGGCGCACAGAGATCTTGGCAGGGTTTGAGGAGATTACTGTGATGGTGAAGGGGGGAGGGAGGGTGAAACTATTAAGGGAACACAATGATGCAAATTTTAAAGTAAATTATTGCTGGAAGGCAATGCATGCCAGTGAGCACAGGGTTAATCTGGTATCGCGTGTACACGGAGATCTTTTAAAATTAAATACGAATAGCATGTATTTTCTACATTTGTCGTGCCCACGCCAGCTGAGTGTTTCACACATTACAGGACGGATGTGATCGAACTGCAAAAGGTGTAGTGGAGATTTGCCAGGTTGTTGACTGGGCTGGAGAGTCTTACTTACGAAGAGAGACTGAATAGACTGTTATTTTTCCCTTGGTGCAGAGGAGAGTGAGGGGGGGGGGGGGGGGGGGTGTACGATTGAGGTGTATAAAATAATGAGGGGCATAGATACAGCAGAAGGGAACAAACCTTTTGCCTTGATGGAGGGATCAATGACCAGGGAGCATAGTTTTAAGGTAAGGGGCAGGAGGTTTAATAATAACAATCTTTATTGTCAGAGGGGATGTGAAGAAACACCTTTTTACCCCGAGGGTGGTGGGAGTCTCGACCTCGTTGCCTGAAAGGGTGGAGTAGACAGGGACCCTCATAACATTTAAGAAGTAGTTAGATGTGCACTTGTGATCCCAAGGCATACAAGGCTTTGGGCCAAATGCTGGAAAATGGGGTTAGAATGGTGAGGTGGTTGTTTCTGACTGGCACAGACACGATGGGCCGCAGGGCCTTTTCAATGCTGTATGATTCTATGACGAACAACATTGAGCTTTCTTAGCAGAAAAGGGCAGATGACTGATAAGGACGAAGGACATTAGGCTGGAAACAGCTGCTGGTGATAACAACTGTGAAAACATATTTAACATGTTCATGGGATGGTCGCTTGTTTTTTTAAAAAATTCAGTGCACCCAATTAATTTTTTCCAATTAAGGGGCAGTTTAACACAGCCAATCCACCTACCCTGCACATCTTTTTGGGTTGTGGGGGCGAAACCCACGCAAACACGGGGAGAATGTGTAAACTCCACACAGACAGTGACCCAGAGCTGGGATCGAACCTGGGACCTCAGCGCCGTGAGGCTGCAGGGCTAACCCACTGTGCCACCGTGCTGCCGGGATGGTCGCTTGTTTAAGGAATATGACTTTGCTTGTTTGCTTCGTGTGGTAGTAACCACTGCTGTATATATTAGGGTATGTATGGTCAGGCCCTATACTACAGGTATGGGGGTAGATCCCTGCCTGCTGGCTCTGCCCAGTAGGCGGAGTATAAATATGTGTGCTCCCCGTACAGCAGCCAGTTCGCCAGCTGCTGGAGGAGGCCACACATCTTAGTGTAATAAAGCCTCAGTTGTATTCAACTCTTGTCTTTGTGCAATTGATCATGCATCAATTTATTACACTAAAGTTCTCAGAAGATGGACCGCCGCATCAAGCCGGATCGCCTGCAGCTGGATCCGCAATCAAGTAACGCAAAAAGGGCTTTGAACACTGGCTAGCTTGTTTCGAAGCTTAGACCCAATTCCGGAAGCTCAGAAGATCCAGATCCTCTACACGCGGCTGAGTTTCAGCATTTTTCCGCTTACCCAGGACGGGCCGACCTACAATGAAGCAATGACGCTACTGAAAGAGAATAACACTCAGTGGACTAACACGCTTTATGCCAGGCACATTCTCTCAACTTGTAGTCAACTCCCTGGTGAGTCAATAGAAGATTTCTGGCGTGCCCTAATTCCCCTGGTCAGAGACTGTGACTGTCAGGCCATCACGGCCACTGAACACTCAAATTTACTCATGCGTGACGCTTTGGTTACGGGGATTGTGTTAGCTCACATCCGCCAGCGACTTTTAGAGGGGGCCACGCTCGACCTCGCGGCAACCAAATAGCTGGCGCTATCGATGACGGAGACCTCGCGCAATATCCAGGCCTACACCCCTGGCCGCGCAGCCCATCCCTCCTACACATCGTGGACCCCGCAGACGGCCGCCCCATCAGGGACCCCATTCAGCCAACCCTACGCTTGTGCCACGTGCCAACCAGCCAACCCCGGGGGCCCCAGATGTTACTTCTGTGGGCAGCCAAAACACCCCCGCCAATGTTGCCCAGCCCTTTGCAAGGCCGGCAGCAAAAAAGGGCACTTCGCTGTGGTGTGCCAGGCTCGCTCAGTCGCCGCCATCACTCCGACCCCACCCGCATACGGACAGTGGGCGCCGACATCTTCCCCCCCACGGACCACGCATGGCCAGTGGACGCCGCCATATTCCCATCCCCAGGCCACGTGCGGCCCATGGGTGCCACCATCTTGTTCAACCCCCACCACGTGCGGCCTGTGGGCGCCACCATCTTGTCCTCCTCAGGATCGTCAGGTGCCACCATCTTGTCTCCCCCACAGCACGTGGGCGCCACCATCATCGTTCCAGGACCCGTGTCCCCCGGGCACCCCATTGCCTGACACCAGCGATGACCAGCCGTGGCTTGCCTCAGTCACGATCGACCAGTCTTGCCCGCACAATCTAGCAACCGCCTCCACAAGGGTGAAGATCGATGGGCACGAGATCTCCTGTCTACTGGACTCCGGGAGCACCGAGTGCTTCATAAATCCCGATAAGGTAAGGCACTGCTGCCTCGCAGTACACCCCGCCAATCAGAGAATCTCCCTGGCCTCCGGGTCCCACTCCGTGACGATCCGGGGGGACTGCATAGCCACGCTCACTATCCAGGGTGTAGAGTTCAGCGGCTTCCGCCACTACGCCCTCCCCAACCTCTGAGCTGCCTTGCTACTCAGCCTGGACTTCCAGTGTAATCTCCAGAGCCTAACCCTGAAATTCGGCGGGCCCCTACCACCGATTACTGTGTGCGGCCTTGCGACCCAAAAGGTCAACCCACCTTCCCTATTCGCAAACCTAACCCCGGATTGCAAACCCGTCGCCACCAGGAGCAGACCGTACAGCACCCAGGACAGGACCTTCATCAGGTCCGAGGTCCAGCGGCTGCTTCGGGAAGGCATCATCGAGGCCAGCAACAGCCCCTGGAGAGCACAAGTGGTAGTGGTGAAAATGGGGGAGAAACACAGAATGGTCGTGGACTACAGCCAGACCATCTATTGGTACACGCAGCTCGACGCGTACCCCCTCCCATGCATATCTGATATGGTCAATCAGATTGCACAGTACCAGGTCTTCTCAACTGTGGACCTAAAATCCGCCGACTACCAGCTCCCCATCCGTAAGGCGGACAGTCCATACACTGCCTTCGAGGCAGGCGGCCACCTCTACCATTTACTTCGGGTTCCCTTTGGTCTCACCAATGGGGTCTCAGTCTTCCAAAGGGAGATGGACCGAATGGTTGACCGGTACAGGCTGCGAGCCACTTTCCCGTACCTAGACAATGTCACCATCTGCGTCCACGATCAGTAGGACCATGATGCCAACCGTGCCAAATTTCTCCGCACCGCCACTCTCCTAAACCTCACGTATAACAAGGAGAAGGGCATATTCAGCACGAACCGCTTAGCCATCTTCAGCTATGTGGTCCAGAATGGAGTTCTGGGGCCCGACCCCGACCGCATGCGCCCCCTCATGGAACTCCCCCTTCCCCACTGCCCTTAGGCCCTCAAACGCTGCCTGGGGTTCTTTTCTTATCACGCCCAGTGGGCTCCAAATTATGTGGACAAGGTCCGCCCACTTATCCAGTCCACCCTTTTCCTCCTGATGGCCGAGGCTCAACAGGCCTTCAACCGTATTCAGGCCAACATCGCCAAGGCCGCGATACATGCAGTCGACGAGACGTTACCCTTTCTGGCCGCCACCCTCAACCAGGCAGGCAGGCCCGTGGCATTCTTTTCACGAACACTTCATTCCTCCGAAATTCGGCACTCCTCCATCGAAAAAGAGGCCAAGGCCATTGTTGAAGCTGTGAGGCATTGGAGGCATTACCTGGCTGGCAGGAGACTCACTCTCCTCACTGACCAACGGTCGGTAACCTTCATGTTTAGCAACACACAGTGGGGCAAGATCAAGAATGATAAAATCTTGAGGTGGAGGATCGAGCTCTCCATCTACATCTACGCCCCGGTAAGCTCAACGAGCCCCCAGATGCCCTATCCTGCGGTACATGTGCCAGCGCACAGGTAGACCGACTCCGGACCGTGCACGACAGCCTTTGTCACCCGGGAGTCACACGGTTGTACCATATCATAAAGGCTCGCAATCTGCCCTACTTCGTCGAGGTAGTACGGACAATCACCGGGGACTGCCAGGTCTGTGCAGAGTGCAAACCGCACTACTACCGGCCGGACCGTGCGCGCCTGGTGAAGGCCTCCCGCCCCTTTGAGCGCCTTAGTGTGGATTTCAAAGGGCCCCTCCCCTCCACTGACCATAACACGTATTTTCTCAGTGTGGTCGATGAGTACTCCAGATTCCCCTTCTCCATCCCATGCCCCGATATGACGTCTGCCACGGTGATCAAAGCCCTCAACAGAATATTCGCTCTGTTCGGTTTCCCCGCCTACATCCACAGTGACAGGGGATCCTCACTCATGAGCGGTGAGCTGCATCAGTTCCTGCTCAGCAGGGGTATCGCCTCCATCAGAACGACAAGCTACAACCCCCGGGGAAACGGGCAGGTAGAGAGGGTGAATGCGATGGTCTTGAGGGCCGTCCAGCTGGCCCTATGGTCCAGAAATCTCCCAGCCTCCCACTGGCAGGAGGTCCTCCCTGCTGCACTGCACTTGATTCAGTCACTACTGTGCAACGCCACTAACAACACACCCCATGAACGTCTTTTTGCCTTCCCCAGGAAGTCCACATCCAGGGTGTCGCTCCCGATTTGGCTCGTAGCTCCAGGTCCCGTCCTGCTCCATCCTGCTCTGACTCCACAAGGCGGACCCGTTGGTGGAAAGGGTGCAATTGCTCCATGTAAACCCCCAGTATGCCTACGTGGTATACCCCGACGGCCGCCAGGATACTGTCTCCCTCAGGGACCTGGCACCAGCAGATCACGCACACCCCCCCCCCCCGGACCGGCACCACCCTCCCCTCCCCCGGTGCTCCCAGCAGCAACCCTCCCGGGACCATCAGTCTTCCCCCTGTCCACGCCCGAGGATGAAGAGAATTTCGGTATGCTCCCGGATGCTCCGGACATCAGACCAGCATCGGCATCACCGCCACCACTACGTCGCTGCCAGCGGCACATCATGGCCCCGGACCGGTTAAACCTCTAACTGGTCCACTGGACTTCAAAAGACACTTTTGTTCTCTCTATCAAATATTGTACATGTAAATGTAAAAAGAAAACCATTTGTTGTATATAGTTCTCCACAACCCCCGCCGGACTCAATTTTAACAGGGGGTGAATGTGGTAAACCACCTTTGCACCTCTATTAGGTGATGTATGGTGGGACCTGTACTACAGGTACATTGTCCCGGGTGACAAAGGCTGTTGTGCAGGGTCCAGAGTCGGTCTACCTGTGTGCTGGCACATGTAACTGGGAATCGGCCGTCTGGGGGCTCGATGAGCTTATCGGGGTGATACAAAATCTCGTAGTTGTAGATGGAGAGCTCGATCCTCCACCTCAAGATTTTATCATTCTTGTTCTTGCCCCGCTGTGTGCTGTTAAACATGAAGGCTACCGACCGTTGGTCAGTGAGGAAAGTGAACCTCCTGCCGGCCAGGTAATGTTTCCAATGCCGCACAGCTTCAACTGCTGGTTCTGTCCAGTAGGCAGAGTATAAATATGTGAGTCTCCCATGCTGCTGCCATTTCGCCAGCTGCTGTGGGAGGCCATATATCTTAGAGCAATAAAGCCTCAGTTGTACCCAACTCAAGTCTTTGTGCATCAGGCTGCATAACTGATAAGTGAGATAAGGTAACTTTGTTTTCGAGCACTGAGTTCTAAAGCCGGAAAGGCTGGTGGATACAGATCCAGTTGTAACTATCAAAAGGGATTTCGATACATACTTGAAAGGGAAAGATTTGCAGGGATATAGGGAAAGTGTGGACTGATTGGATGTCTCTTTGAAAGAACTGGTCTAGATGTTCTGGGTGGGTTCCTTTGTCCTGTTTGAATCTATGATTATATAATAATAGTACCATGCAAATATAATGCTGAATATTACTAAAAGTGTTTAAATTTCTCCGGTATTTCTGCGTATTTTTAAAAAAATTTTAAAAAATTTAGATTACCCAATTATTTTTTCCAATTAAGGGGCAATTTAGTGTGGCCAATCCACCTACTCTGCACATTTTTGGGTTGTGGGGGCGAAACCCACACAGACACGGGAAGAATGTGCAAACTCCACACGGACAGTGACCCAGAGCCGGGATCGAACCTGGGACCTCAGCGCCGTGAGGCGGTTGTGCTAACCACTAGGCCACCGTGCTGCCCTATTTCTGCATATATGACAATAATATACACTTTGCTTTAATGTGGTCATGGTGCAAATGCTATGAATATTGCCCCTCACTGACTTCCCCGTATTGAGAATACTGGACTCTATTCTGTCAGACTTTTTTATTTTAACATGCTTTCTACAGTTTTATTTCAATACAAATTGTTGGCGACATAGTTGGCCACATATTTGATGGCCAGCATGGTTTCTTCGCATGTTGGCTTGATTTGGGATTCAGGCAACAGGAAGCCGTGTCTGCCAGTGTCACGGAGTTCAAAGGTGAAGGAATATTTAATTCCCAGATCATAGGCCCAGTCATCAGAACCTCCAGCGGCGGGATCTGCACAAAGACAATAGACAAAGTATTCGCACTGGGAAGATTTCAACCGGGCAGTTTTGCACTTTCCACAAAAGCCTCAAATGGAAACGGGCAAATGCTGGAAATGCTGTCTGGTCAGAGCAAAGTTAGCTTCATGTGTCAGGTGGGAACAGAGGGGTTAATGTTAACACCATTTCCTGTCCCACTCCCGTCCAGTGTGTCAATAGGCAGGAATGCTGTAGTAGTGAGGTAAGGAGGAGGGGTGGCGGGGGTGGAGTGTGGGGGGGGGAGTTGGAATATGCTTTGTTGTTCTGTGTTCCTGATCTGTTTCCCGCTCATCTCCTTCCTTCCTCCTTCACCCTATCTGACTGAAATCAGCCCGTCTGGCCCAGAGCGTCATTAAAACAAATTGGAACGTGACTTCACCATTTTAATTGTCAGCTAAATAAGGCCTTACAAAGTTGCCAGTGTGGAAGAGCCAAAGGGCCTTTTTTGTGCTGTAGACCTCTGTGATCTATCTATGTGCAGCACCTTTCTACAGGAGACTGTGTTAGGTGTTTTTCGATCAGGTTTCGTGAGGCCAGTAGGGAGAAATGTTACTCCTTGGGCCTCTTCTGGTCTGCTCTTCCTAGCACCGCCCCCCCCCCCCCCCGACCCCCGACCTTGCTTTGATCACAACCTAACCAATCTTAACCACCTTGCATCCCCAAACTATTAACTTGCTGGGGAGTGCATTGATGGGTTTTTCTGCATATATGACAACAATATTCACTTTGTTTTAGATGTGGTCATGGTGGGGGAGCTCATAGCCCCGTTATGTGCAATGGGGTGCTCCGCTCGCTGGAACTCCTCAGTGTAGCGAGAGATCGGGATGCCATTTAAAAATCACCTCCCGATCTTCAAGGCCTCCAAAGTGGCCCCTAACTCCCCCACAAGCCGTAATGTACTATGCAAGGGTCCCCAGGCACCCCTGCACTACCCCCCCCCCCCTCCAACACATGACACCCTGGGCCTGATAACACCCATGCAAAAAATGCCAGCTTGGCACCCTGGCAGTGTCCCTGCCAGTATCACCTACACACCTTGGCACTGCCAAGCTGGCACCCAGGTGGCAGTGCAAGGTTGCCAATCTGGATGCCAATGTTCCAGGTTAGCAGTGCCAGTGTGCCCAGGTGGCAGCAGCACCACTCTGCCCAAAGGATATGCACTCAGGGGCCTACAATTCCCTGGGAGATCCCCATACGTGCCATTCCATCTGGTTCATGTCTGTGGAGACCAATACTGAATGGCATTCGTCCGAAGTCTCTGATGCAAGGGACATTGATCCCACGCCTCGGGTACCTTGGGAATCTGCACATTAAAGTGAGACAGCTCACTTTAATTCGCTGATTTGCCAAAAAGCGATTTTTCCCACAATGGGCGGGGTTTACATTGTGACATCTTGTTGGATCTCGAAAGGCGTCGAGAGCCAGGTAGATCCTGGGGAGCGGGGTCTCCCGGCTTTCATCGGCCATGCTGTCCCGCAGCGAGATGCTTTTTGGGCGCGGAGTGGCCTTTAACTCGCACCCATAGAATGGTTTCAAATGGAGAAGGGGCCAGTAGAGAAGTGATAGGTTTAGGCAGGGAGTTCTCGAGAGTGGGGAACATGGCAGCTGAAGGATGTGATAGTATTGAGAGCGAGTGGCGGTGGCGTGTTTCTTGGGGTTCCGAGTGGTGGGAAAACACCTGCTTATCCTGCGCGCTACAGTACTCTGTCCTTATTCGCGTAGCTCACGCCCTTTGTTTCTTATTTTACTTGGTGTCGATCCCCCCGTGCCCTTACTAAATTAACCTATTTATGAACCTCAGAAGCAGGTTGCCTTGCTGTGCATTTCCATGTTACCAGGTAACAATTTGCATTCAAGTGGCACTTTCAAAATAAATAACTAACTCCAGGTGCTTCCTAGGCACATGAATGGAGGCAAAGACGGTGTGTCAGGAAGGGTGACCAGAAATGTGCTTATGGTGGTGTGTTCATAGCCGCATTATAAAGGAGGAGAAGAGTTTTGGGGTTGAATTTCCAGATTTTGGGATGCTGGTAACCAATCATGTTATATCACTGTCATCACCAATTTATTTGTTTGTTTAAAATGGGGACTAAATGTGGAAAGAAACCAAAGGCTTACAGATGGTGGTAGCTCCAGGACCATAGGTGAATTGTGTTCCATAGAGGCTGGCGAGAGTGCGAATTGCTCCTCTAGCAAGGTTATTCTGAAACAGAGAATGCGGAAAATGGTCATTCAGCATTTTGAAAGTAAGCAAGTACTAAACAAAGTGGTGCACGATCAATTGCACAACGACAAGAGTTGAATACAACTGAGGCTTTATTACTCTAAGCTGTGTGGCCTCCTACGGCAGCTGGCAAAATGGCTGCTGTACGGGGAGCACACATATTTATACTCCGCCTACTGGGCAGAGCCAGTAGGCAGGGACAACCCCCGTACCTGTAGTACAGAGTCTGACCACACATCTCCTAATATACACAACAGTGGTGATTACCACATTCACCCCCTGTTAAAATTGAGTCCGGCGGGGGTGACGGGCAACTATATACAGAGCAAGTTTAATATACAGAGGCAAAAAAAAATTTTGAAATCCAGTACAAGGTGCTTTAACAGTCCCAAACCAATTACAGGTGTAGCCAGTCCGGGCCCTTGATGTGATGTTGCGAGCGACGCAGTAGTGGCGGCGATTCCGGTGGTGCTCTGGTCTCGGTGGCTCTGGGAGTGTGCCGAAATCCTCTTCATCCTCGGGCATGGGCAGGGGAAGGATGGATGGTCCTGGGGGGGGGGGGTTGCTGCTGGATGCGCGGGGGGAGGGGAGGATGGCGCTGGGCTGGAGGTGTGTGTGTGTGTGTGTGGAACCTGCCAGGTCCCTGAGGGAGACAGTATCCTGGCAGCCGTCGGGGTACGCCACGTAGGCATACTGGGGGTTAGCGTGGAGTAACTGCACCCCTTCAACCAACGGGTCCGCCTTGTGGTGTTGTACATGCTTATGGAGGAGTACCGGTCCTGGAGCTGCGAGCCAAGTCAGGAGCGACACCCCGGATGTGGACTTCCTGGGAAGGCAAAGAGACGATCATGGGGTGTGTCGTTAGTCGCAGTGCATAGGAGCGACTGAATGGAGTGCAGTGCAGCGGGGAGAACCTCCTGCCAGCGGGAGGCCGGGAGATTTCTGGACCGTAGGGCCAGCTGGAAGGCCCTCCAGACCATCCCGTTCTCCCTCTCCACCTGCCCGTTTCCCCGGGGGTTATAGCTGGTCATCCTGCTGGAGGCGATATCCCTGCTGAGCAGGAACTGATGCAGCTCATCGCTCATGAATGAGGATCCCCTGTCACTGTGGATGTAGGCAGGGAAGCCGAACAGAGCGAAGATTGTGTTGAGGGCTTTGATGACGGTGACAGATGTCACGTCGGGGCATGGGATGGCGAACGGGAATCTGGATTACTCATCGACCACACTGAGGAAGTACGTGTTATGGTCGGTGGAGGGGAGGGGCCCTTTGAAATTCATGCTGAGGTATTCAAAGGGGCGGGAGGCCTTCACCAGGCGTGTGCGGTCCGGCTGGTAGAAGTGCGGTTTGCACTCCGCACAGACCTGGCAGTCTCTGGTGATTGCCCTGACTTCCTTGACGGAGTAGGGCAGATTTCGGGCCTTTATGAAGTGGTACAACCGTGTGACTCCCGGGTGTCAAAGGTTGTCGTGCAGGGTCCAGAATCAGTCTACTTGTGCGCTGCCACATGTACCTTGGGATAGGGCATCTGGGGGCTCATTGAGCTTACCGGGGCGATACAAAATCTTGTAGTTGTAGGTGGAGAGCTCGATCCTCCACCTCAAGATTTTATCGTTCTTGATCTTGCCCCGTTGTGTGTTGTTAAACATAAAGGCTACCGGCCGTTGGTCAGTGAGGAGAGTGAATCTCCTGCCAGCCAAGTAATGCCTGCAAGGCCGCATAGTTTAAACGTTGGCTTGGGCCTCTTTTTGCCAGCTGCTGTAGGAGGCCACACATCTTAGAGTAATAAATTGATGCACGATCAATTGCAGAAAGGCGAGAGTTGATTACAACTGAGGCTTTTTAAAAAATAAATTTAGATTACCCAATTATCTTTTCCAATTAAGGGGCAATTTAGTGTGGCCAATCCACCTACTCTGCACATTTTTGGGTTGGGGGGGGCGAAACCCACGCAGACACGGGGAGAATGTGCAAACTCCACACGGACAGTGACCCAGAGCCGGTATCGAACCTGGGACCTCAGTGCCGTGAGGCAGCAATGCTAACCACTAGGCCACCATGCTGCCCTACAACTGAGGCTTTACTGCAGCAGCTGGCGAAATGGCTACTGTACAGGGAGCCCACATATTTATACTCCGCCTACTGGGCGGATCCAGCAGGCAGGGACTACCTCCGTACCTATAGTACAGGATCTATATCCTAATATCCTAATATCCATCTCCTAATATTTTTTAATTTTTTAAAAATTTTTACTTAACATCTCAAATTTTAATTTAATCACAAGCTCTTATGATCTTGTTTTGTAATAGGACTACTGCAAGTCACAACCAAACATTTCAAAATAGTTTTTAAAAACTTTTATTACACTTGGAATATTTCAGGAGAATTTCCTTCTTACCACTCAACTAAAAAGGAAAATAGAAGCAAAAATGAAATCTGAAAATTTGAAGGAACATTATCACCAAATTCAAACTATATTATACAGATCCTGTTATAGAAACAGAGGAATATTATTGACCCAGAACTATCAGTCCTGCAGACATGAAAACAAAAATGTCTAGAAGCAGCCAGTGTCACCATGAGGCTGTGCAGAATTACTGGTACATCCGCCAGGCTCCGCTCCCACCCATGCCCCCCATTCCTCCCATGTTACTCCCCATTCCCATGCCTCCAGAGTTGCTGTAGTATCCTCCAGCACCGTTGCTGCTTCCTGCGACCATAAGAGCCCATATTGCTCTGGCCCCCGTAACCAGCATAACTGGACATCCCATGGTTCCCCGAGCTCCCGTAACCACCCTGGGTCCCCATTACATGGCCTCCATAGTTACTGCCATAGCTGCCAGATCCTCCTCCCGCAGTGGAGTTCAAGAACAGCTCAATGTATCGCTGTTGCATATGAGCCTTATCCTTAGACATAGCAGCTACTGCATCCTCATGCGTTGCATTATAGTATAATAAACTGTGGGTAGGAAACTAATGCTATAAAACTGGAACTAATACAACCAACCACGTTGGTTTCTCCTCAAGGCTCCCCCCAGGCTACAGTGTAACGTGCTATTACTTGCCTGACACCTACTGGTCGGAGGCGAGACGTATTTACACAAATACTTGTTAATGCATATCTCTACACAAACCTTCAGAATTCTCAACCCCAGAGGATTGTGGATGTGTAATCATTGAATATATTTATGGCTGAGATAGACATTTTGTTTGTCTCGGGGAAACAAGGGATAAAGTGGGCAGAAAATGGAGTTAAATCCTTGATCAGCTGTGCTCATATTGAATGCTGGAGCAGGGTTGATGGGCTGTATGGTCTACCTGTCCTCCATGTTCTCTTGTCATTCCCATGCAGAAGTTAATTGATTGCAAGTTAGCAGACAACTCAATCAGTGGGAGCACAACCAAACCTGTCCTCCTTCAACAATAAAACACATTACTTTAATACTTATGGTGTAGAATAGAAATGAAGAATGGAATCCCTGGTTGACTTCCCTACCCTGCCAGAACCAGGTTCACTGAGGCCAATTCCTTTGGACAATTAATGTCCCAACTAAGACCAAAGAGCATGAGAAATAAAAGCATCAATAGGACATCCAGTCTGATTCCATTGGTATCCAAATATCTATCAAACTCAGGATTGAGTGTATTCAACGATGGAGCTTTCACAACCCTCTGAGGTAGGGAATTCCAAAGATTGACAACCCTGAGTGGAGAAATCTCTCCTCATCTCAGTCTTCAATGGTCGACCCTTTATCCAGAGGCAATGGCCATTAGTCCTGGAATCTCCAGCAAGGGGAAACAGACTCAGTAGAGATCAAGGGTTACTGAACCGTAGTAGTCTGAACGGTTTAGTATGACATCATGTGGCACACTTCCTGACTGGGCCATTGGATGAATCATTTGTCGAGCCTTCCGATGTGACATTTGCAAGCAAATTCCTTCTCCTTTTACACCCTGCGGCCTTGGAATACAGATAGGTTAAGTGAGGAACATTTCAGCCTAGACCACCACCTAAGCCCACTCCCCCACCCAATCCCTGTAACCCCACCTAACCTTTGGACACCAAGGGGCAATTTAGCATGGCCAATCCACCTAACCTGCACATCTTTGGACTGTGGGAGGAAACTGCAGCACCCGGAGGAAACCCACACCGACACGGGGAGAAGGTGCAAACTCCACACAGTCACCTGAGGACGGAATTGAACCCGGGTCTCGCGCTGTCCTATTTCTTCTGATCTTGTGGATCTGCCACATAAGTCATTCCCTGACCAAGCACCCGTTGCCAGGTGGTGTGTGAAGTCACCCTTGGTGTGTAGACATCTGGCTTATCCTCCTTCTCTATGGGGAAGAAGCAACTTTACTCTGCAGAACTTCCTGATAAGCAAGGGGAAATACATTGTGAAAGGGAGATGTGCACCCATATGCAGAGCCAAGCACTCCACCTTCCACTGGAGTCACTGCCACTTGAAGAAAATAAATCTTAAAGGTCAAATTCTGCCATGCAGAGGATGGTCTGTGAATGAGTAATGTGTTGAGACACTTACCAGTTCATTGTGATTCGGCACTAAATCGTAAGTGTAGGAATAAGGGAAGAGACACATCTGAGAGTATGAGTGCATGGTGAGGTACGCTTTGATGTTTTCTTTGTGGAGTCGGATGAAGTTTGCCACAGCCTGGACTTCTTTCTCAGATTCTATCCGAGGACCACAGTATGTCTCTGAACAAGGGTTCGATGAGGCACCTATAGCTGCAGGACACAATGTGACAGTTAGCAGGACATGTGATTTTCCCAATTTATCCCTACTCTTTAAATAGCCTGAAAGCAAGTAAAAAAAACATTGGAAATGCACCGCAGAATATTCAGCATCAAAAAGAGAAGAAAGTTCGCCGATATTTTAAGCAAGACTTTTCTGAAGTTTGGGTTGTAATGGAAACATGAGCCTTTCTTTTCACATAACCCTTGGCATTCCAGTTTATGGGAAGGACTATAGCTAGGGGAAGCAGCAGTGATGATTGTTATAGTTGATGCCAGCAGGATCTTCCGGTCTCGCTGGTGGTGACCCCCTGCGGTGGGTTCCCCAGCGGCACGACCAACAAACATGGCAAAATATCACTGGCATTGGCAGGACTGGGAGATCCCAACACCAGCTAATGGCAAGCCATCTACCCTGGCACAGAGGGGTGGGGGGGGGGGGGGGGGGGCAGTAGTTTTTTTTTTTACTGCCTTTTACTTTGATTTCTTCAGCGATGGTGGCTACAGTGCTGAAAAATACCCTATTTTCCCCCAGTCATCAGGGAATGCATTGAGGTAATGGAGGATACGAAGGTTTGTCCAGTGTCTTCACTGTCTCATTATTTTTAGTGCTTTGGTCACGGCATTAACTCTGTTCACAGGATGACAGTGAGATATTTTTACAGTCTTTGCTTGAACGTGACACTCCAATAAGGCTGAGAAGAGAAAGGAAAGTTTAAAAAGAGAAACATTGATTGGTACCGTGGCACAGTGGTTAGCACTGCTGCCTCACCGCTCCAGGGACCTGGGTTCAATTCCGGCCTTGGGTGACTGCCTGTGTGGAGTTTGCACTTCCTCCCGTGTCTGTGTGGGTTTCCTCCGGGTGCTCCGGTTTCCTCCCACAGTCCAAAGATGTGCAGGTTAGGTGGATCGGCCATGCTAAATTGCCCCTTGGTTTCCAAAAGGTTAGGTGGGGTTACTGGGTTACCGGTATAGGGTGGAGGCATGGGCTTTAGTAGAGTCCTCTTTCCAAGGGCTGGTGCAGACTCGATGGGCCGAATGGACTCCTTCTGTACTGTAAATTCTATGATTCAAAGTTGTTGGGGCCTATGTTTTGCACTTGTCAGGGCAAACACAAGAATGCCAAATTTCAAACGATCACAACAATTTAAACCACAGGAGAAAAGGATGCTGATTGGCAGAGGCTTTGCGATAGCTAAGAAAGCAATGGGGAATGATAGGCTCCCTAAGCGTCCTGATGAATGCTTCCTGAACCTTCAGCAATATGTCTCACATTTCAGCGATATTCATCGAAGCAAATACTCCAAAAAGTGGGGTGCATTCAAGCAGGGAATCTCCAATTTGAGTCTGCTGTAACTTTGGCACAGGTGTTGCAGAATCTCCAGGAAAATGCCTTCTTTAGCATTCAGTAAATATATCAGGTGCCTTATATTTATAGCCAAACACAAATTAACATGGTCTGACAAAGTGCTTTGGGATGGAAAATCCTTTTGGGTTTGGACAATATTGTGACAACTGTGTTTAATTCCCCTTCAGATATCCCATTCCATTAACATCAATAGAGCAAGAATCAAGATGGGTGTATAACAAAGGGTCAATATGCATCACCAGTTTAGCACTATTGCCCAAGGCAAATTTTACCCCCATGATTCCGATTTAAAAATTATTCCAAAAGGGGAGAGGAAGTATATCTGTTCCATGTATGTATACGTTTGAAAATAACTTCTCTCACCATCCTGCCATCAACCCCTGTGACAACAAAAAGAAAGTACTTACTGCACCAGCCGGCATCCCAGTTTCTATTTGGGTCAACTCCGCGGCAATTGCTGCCTGAAATCTTGGAGCGGGTTTTTCTCCACATGCGATTCTTCAGATAAACGGACAACAAATGAGGACATGTTACACACACGTACAACGGAGCCCCCACGTCCCACCATAATATCCATGGCGTAGAATTGGATATGCAATTGAAGTGGAAATAAAAAAACATGCAGGGCTATGGGGCAAAAGTGGGGGTGTGGGCTTAAATAAATTTGCACTTTCAAACAGCTTGCATGGACACGATATCCTCAATCTGTCCTGTACGATTCCATGTGGGTGGGGTTGTGGGGGTGGGGTGGGGGAGTGGGCCTGGGTGGGATGCTCTTTCGAGGGGGGGATTGGTGCAGATTCGATGGGCTGAACAGCCTTCTTCGGTATGAGGAATTCTACGATAATGGGCATCAATGGCGACCCCAAACTTTGCATCTTTGTTGTGAGAGCTGCGGTGAGTGCAGTGAAAATAACAAAAGCCAAATTTATTGTTTTGTGGTTTGATTCTGCCAGTCAGGGAAAGGTCTTCGCCCACCGATACTAACCAGCAAGGTTGTGAAAGTCCCGTTGTATCGGTGCAGAGGCAACTTTTTAATTTTAATCATGTTTGTCATATATTTGCTGTGAATGTGCACAGTAAGTGATGAAATTCATGAGAGGCAATGTATGTGTGTGTATATGTGCAAGTGTGTATGACCTCTGAGATGATGCTGGGAAGTCCCAGCTCTCCGAAAACATCTGAAAGTGCTAAATCCCAGGACACCCGTACAGGGGTAGGCGCATGGACCAAATGGTCTTTGCCCTTTTTCCTGACCTTTTGCTGTTGGGGAAATGAGCACGCCTCAGGGCAAAGGTCGACCTATCCTGAGATTGTCAACCAAACTTGCTGAAGAGTTTTTTGCTGTCAAATTTCGTTGCTTCCTCTCTCTACTCCTTCTTCCCCTGACTAGTAAGCCCAGGGAATCAAATCAAAACAAAACCAGTGATTTATTTTTCCATGACAAATGGACAGAATTGTCGAATGAATCCCCCAAAGTCTGGTATTAAACTCGGAAAATCCGGTAATTGTACCGAATGGGCACTGAATTATTCAGCCACCACAAAGCATTATAGTAAATTACAAATCAATTGAATGCCTAGAATCCCGTGCATTAAGAATAAAATCAATTTAATCGATCATCGCACAAGTGACTTTGAAAAGCTTGCTGTTACGTTCTGTGTTGTGGCCAGAGTAAAGATCAACACAGAACATCTAGTTCTTTGACCAGTAAGTTGATTTATTAACAAGATAAACATGTGGAAAGATATCTGATGAACTATGATACAAATGGTAACAAAATAAATTAATTCAGTGAATTCTCCTGGAGCTACTTTTAGTGCTTTATACGACTTATTACCAACCGGCAGATATCTCGAGTCACATGGTAAATCTCTATCGCCACCAGCTGGTTGGAGGTCGCATCGATAACTATATACCTTGATAGACAACTACATACAAAACTGTGCACATGCATATCACCACACTTCCCACGGCATCACCACTGTTACAGGGAACCCATTTGTGACTGGATGAAGGTGCTGCTCGGTATTGATACACTGATCTGCTAACATACACCATTACATCAGTACAGGTCAGTTATCCTTTATCCAAATGACCTGGGGCCAATTGGGTTTTGGTATTCAGATATTTCTGTTTTTTGGATCTACAGCTATATATGTTTGGCCTAGGCCTAGTTACATTACAATAGCCTAAGCCTGGGCTAGCTATAGTCTACACAAACTAAATTGTTTCTCCATTTGCCAACTCCTTCACACCCTACTTCTTACCTGTTAAGACTTATTACACCTGGAACATAATGTAACATTGCTTTATTAATATGCAAATTAACTGCATAGCCATTGAAAACAACAATCGGGTTTGGATGTGTTTGGTTTTTGGATGTAGGGATAAAGGATGTTCAAACTGTACATTGCAGTAGGCACAGTAAGTTCCCTAGATGGGGGCCAGATGCATACACTTCCTGACATTTAAAAAATCGGGGTGGTATTTTGTGGTCCCGTCGTGGCGAGGCATTAGCCGTAAAATACGACGAGCCATTGACTTCAGCGGGAGCGGAAAACCCTGCCGGCGAGAAGGGCCGCAAAATTCTGCAGACATATTAATACTTACATTAGACCAGGTGTAAGAGTAACCGTCAACGTTAAAGACTGGCACAACAAAGAAGTCCATGGTGTCCAGAACTTTGGTAATGGTGGGATCGGATCCATAGGTGGCAACAGCCTAGAGTGAAGAGGGATGTGCATTAAAAGCAACTCTTATACTAAATGAAGCTTCAATTCAGGAACATAGGGGGCTGGATTCTCCGCCCCGCTGCGCCACTTTTCTGCTCCCGACCCGCCAGCGGGATTCTCCGTTACGCCAGCCGTTCAATGGGATTTCCCATTGTGGGGCAGCCCCACGCCATCGGGAAACCCCCGGGCGCCGGCACAACGGAGAATCCCAATGGCGGAGAATCCCTCCCAGGATTCACAAACTTGGTTGTTTTTACATAGATACACCCTTTGACTTGTCTCCCAATAAATTGTGATTTCACTCCAGCAGCTAATTTCCCTGTTTTAAGCAACCCAATAATGTGGTCTGTGAAAATAAGTGCAATCGTGCCGTTTAAGCTTTTGAATAATGCAACATAATGTTAATAACCTGACTTAATAATATATGGATACTTTGAAATGATGTTCCTCTTTTTGCATTCAGATTACTACATGGTAGGATTGACAAGGCTATGTTCAGACCCATGTATGGTAATCAATACGTCTTTCAGCAGATCCATGCATACTGATTGACAGGGCTGTTTTTACATCAATGCATGGTAGGATAGATAAGGTTATTTTCAGATGGGCGCAGCCAAACTAGTGTAATCTGGAAAATCATTCGATTGGAAGGCTTCTAAATTCAGAATCAAAGGGCGATCCAGAATTCTTCAGCCTTTGCAAATATTACATAGAAAGATCCCAACAATGCAGCGGTGGAAAAGTTCACGATTATGTACAACTTGGCAATGGGGTAAAGTTATTTTGCGTTTTGAAATTTGCAACAATAGACGTGACTGGAATCAGATGGGAAACAGAATGCTCTTGAAATAACCCCCGAATAAATATGCCAAAGTACAGTGAAGCTAACACTGATCACCTGACATTCACCTTGATGCAGACCTGGTAGAGAGTATGCTTCACCGATGCCTGTGTCTATGTATTTACATTGTGCATTTTATGTTTGCCCTATTATGTATTTTCTTTTCATGTACGGAATGATTTGTCTGAGCTGCACGCAGAACAATACTTTTCACTGTACCTTGCTACACGTGGCAATAAACAAACCCAAATCCAAAACCAAATTTAGCCAACAATGTCAGCCCATGGCACTGGGACCTTTAATATAACTTGGCACAAAATGACATAATTGGAATTATCAAATTATAAAAGAGTCGTAATTCGTAATTCTTTTAAAATGATCGATAATAAAGTGTGTTTTGCACTTACCTCTTTCACAAACCACTGGCAGAATGCTGGGGAAATCCACTCTCGAGCATGTATTCCACAGTCCATGAAGATCGCAGGTTTAGTTTGACCTGTTTTCTTGCCAATCTTTAACAAAAGAGCAAAATAAATAACTAAAGTAACTAAAACAGTGTTGCAAATTAAGAGCCAGGTATGGAAAACAGCCAATCACACAACCCAGCTCACACTCCATTTAGGTCTATTTAAGCAGTAGATGCACTCAGATCACTTTAGTCTTTCTCTTTCTTAGTTTCAAATGCACATTTTGATTATCTTCCTCCGACAACATCATTAGTCGCTGTATTTTTGAAAAAATGTTTTGGGGCAGCACGGTAGCTTGGTGGTTAGCATAAATGCTTCACAGCTCCAGGGTCCCAGGTTCGATTCCCGGCTTAGTCACTGTATGTGTGGAGTCTGCACATCCTCCCCGTGTGTGCGTGGGTTTCCTCCGGGTGCTCCGGTTTCCTCCCACAGTCCACTGTGCGGGTTAGGTGGATTGGCCATGCTAAATTGCCCGTAGTGTCCTTAAAAGTAAGGTTAAGGGGGGTGGGGTTGTTGGGTTACGGGTATAGGGTGGATACGTGGGTTTGAGTAGGGTGATCATTGCTCGGCACAACATCGAGGGCCAAAGGGCCTGTTCTGTGCTGTACTGTTCTATGTTCTATGTTCTATGTTTCAAAGTCACATTTCCTCGGGATGATACTCCATAAGTTAGCCACTGTAAATCCTCAAATTGCATTGAGCTCAAGATGCTCTTTGATGAGATCAGTTATGCTGGTCCTCATTTCCTACTCAACACACAACGAGTGGGCTGATATTCTTCATTTAAAAAAAAAACAATTTTAAATATGCCTTTTCCCACCCATGATTCCAGGTTAAGTTCCCTGAACCTCTTAACGTAAATTTTCTTCAATTAAAATGCCCATAGCAATAACTCAAGCTACCTTAATGACATGGATCGGTCGCCCTTCATAGCTTGTTCCAATCTTCTGAAGAGACATTAGGTTTGAGTGTCTGGCCACGGTGTTAGTCATCCAAGTATTGATCTGTTTCGGTTAAAAAAAAATAACATCTCAAAATGTGAAGACAAGTGATTATTTGGTATGACCTAGCAAGCTCCCAGGTCCAAGAAGACAATAATCTTCTCAAAGGAAATTAGGAATGGACAATAATTGCTGGATTTTCCAGGGATGTCTGTATCCCAACAAAGGGATTACAATAAACGCTTCTGAGTTGGTTCGATGGTAGCACTCTCGCCTTGCTGTTGGAGAATATGGGCGGGATCCACCGTCCGAACATGCCAGCAGAATTTTCCATTCCCACTGCAGTGTATCGAGTTTTGGCTGAGTTCCAAATTCCCCGTTCTCGCTAGGAGAGGTAACGGGACTCCCTGGGGTTGGGGATTCCCGGTTTATGTCTTTCAGGTGAGACGTCGCATTGCATTTTCTCACCCTCACTATGATCTATGCTACGAGGATGCTGACAGCTTTATATTACACTGGAGGATAATACGTATGAATGGTGAGTGTCGGCAGGCGAACCTTCGGCCCCTCAGTTGGGAGACTAGGCTCAGGAGCCGGAGGCCCAGATAAGTTCAAGGGCAACTGTGGCAGGGAGCACAGGGATGGCGTGTGGGGGCATGAAGGGAGGCGATCGGAATCCACTGGGCAGAGCCCAGTACTCCTCTTTTAAAAATTTAACCTGGGCTTCTGTGGGGAGCCAAGGAGGTGAATGGCCATCTTATTTCACAAAGTGCACAGGCGGCTGGACTTGCCACTTTAGTTTTCGGAAGATGGTGGGGGTCCCTCGGCTTTGAGGGGGGGGGGGGGATCCCAGTCCAGGGTTGGGGGACCCTCTGCAGAGGTAGGCCACCATGGGAGGGTGGGGGGGAAGGCATTGTGGTGGGCAACAGTGTGTGGCACCACCATGCCAACCCCTGGATGGTGTGAATCCTTTACGGGGGCAACCCTTACCATCTGCCCCACTGACCACCCATAACCCCTATCGACTGCTGAAGACTCTGGCTGTGTGGCTGAAGGCTGCAAGTAGTGGTTAAGTGAGCACTTTACAGAACCCAAGTGGATTCCAATGGGTGGGCGGGCCATGTAGCATGTGGGAGTCATTGCCTAGCATCCCAATCAGACTGTGATGCCTGAACACTGCGGGAGGCAACACCACACACGCAGCAGCCAACACCGGTGCACCCTGTGGATGTGAGGGAGCATGTCCACTGCCAGAGGGTGGGTGAGTGTCACGGGGAGGGTCCAGTGCTCGGTCAGGTTGATATTGTGAGCGGGTGTCCGGGGTACAGGGTCTGGGATCCGGTGAGGGGAGCCTACTGTGGTCGGGATTGCGTGGGTGGCAGCAGCAGTAGCATCAGCAGATGCTCGAGGCGGCGGCCCATGTGCCGGACCCTGCCCCACACCCTGAGGACCCTGCCGGCCATCAGGCCAGGGAGGAACCCAGAGGCGGAGTCCCACGATGGCCCAGTATGTACAGGCGTGGCTGGTCGTTAGAGGAGATGACGGACAGCGCGTGCTACACGAGGTGCTGCCTCAACAAGGAGACAGTGCAGCACATGTGCCAGGTCCTCGCGAACATGTCCACAGTCAGAGAAGGAGGACACTCGCTCTCGGTGGCCGTCAAGGTCACCGCAACCCTGACTTTTTATGCCTCAGGATCCGTCTAGGGCTCGAGCGAGGACCTGTGTGGATCTCGCAGGCTACAGCCCACAGGACCATCTGACATGTCATAGATGCCCTGTTTGTCCGGGCGTAAAACTACATCAACTTTGACACAGACAAGCCCAACATAATGCCTGAGCAGGAGGTTTCTCTGCCATCGCCAGGATGCCAAAGGACCAGGGGGTAATAGATGGCACGCATGTTGTCCTGTGCTCACCGGGCCATCTGAGAGTGCCCTACATTAACAGAAAGAGATTCCACTCCCTGAAAATACAGTTTGTGCGCGACCACCACATGAAGATCATGCACATGTGTGCATGGCTTCCCGGGGAGTGTGTATGACTGCTACATCCTGGGGCAGTCGGTAATCCCCAGCCTTTTCGGGGTCCACCCCAGGATGGGCGGCTGGCTCTTAGGAGATAAGGTGTACCCGCTGAGGCCCTGGATAATGATGCCAGCACAAAGGCCGGAGACCAAGGTGGAGACACGGTGCAACGAGGTACATGTGGCCACCCTTGCTCTGATTCAGCGGTGCATCGAACTGCTCAAGATGCGGTTCTGATTCCTCGACCGCTCTGGTGGTTCACTCCAGTACACCCCCGGGGAGGGTCGCCCGCATTGTGGTGGTCAGTTAGGCCCTCCACAATCTCGCACAGCAGCGGGGCGACAAGGTGGAGGTTGATGATGACAAACGTGTGGCCACCTCCAAGGAGGAGGACGATGAGGAGAGGTATGAGGATGATGAGGCGGCGCCGGACCAGCAGGGTGTGGTGATATGCATCACTGTAAATACACAAGGGGTTAATGTAGATACACTAGGACTAAGTCAACACTAGAGGGAGCACCAGAGACATCAAGACATGCAGGCATACAGCTAATGAACACATAGAATTGGACACGACCAATGGGCAGTCAAGACACCCAGAGTTGGCTCTACCACAAAGGGGCAACCCATATAAAAGGACAGGGCACACATGCTCTTTCTCTTTCCATAGGCAACACTCAGAGAGACGGGGCAGATCAGGGAAGCATCACACCCACCGCATGGATTAGAGCAGACTGGTTAGTTAGACTGAGTTACTATAGCAAGATCAGCAGGCGAGTCAGACTCAAGTAGGAGAATTGTTAGCTGTTCAATAAATGTGTTAAACCTATCCCCAAGTCTGAACCTTCCTTTGTCAGAGCATACATCAAGGAAGCAGCTTATGCTACATGAAGAAGCATAATACAACACATTTCACTAATTGCCCTTGAGGGGCAGTTAAGAGTCAACTATGTTGCTGTGGGTCTGGAGTCACATATAGGCCAGACCAAGTCAGGGGAGCATATTTGCTTCCCTAAAAGGACATTAGTGAACCAGATGGGCGTTTGCGATAATCCACAATGGTTTCATGGTCATGGTTAGAATTTTTTAATTCCAGATTTTTATTGAATTCAAATTGCACCATCTGCAGTGGCAGGATTTGAATCTGGGTCCCTAGTTTACCAGTCCAGTGACAATACTACAATGCCACCCCCTACTGGTACCGTGTGAAGGAGGAGTTAAGGACTCTACTATTTTAATCCTTCCTCCACATATTCCATTTTCATTGAATGCGAATGCTTAAAATTGGGCTTTAACAATTATCAGCTTTCCAATATTAAAAAGTCCTTCCAATATGTCCGAACGTATATCACACATGCAATGTTTGGCAGCGCTCTGATCATTGTAATGTGGGAAAATGGAAAGGCATTTTTCACACAGCCAGTTTGATGGTGTAATATCCTGCTTCACTGTAACCTCCAAAAAAATTAGTTCCGTCCTTCCCTAATACTGCATCCAATTGTCCTGCTATCACATAAGCTGCTGTAGCAACCCTGTAAGAAATCTTGCAACACCAGGTTAAAGTCCAACAGGTTTGTTTCAAATCACTAGCCTTCAGACTCACCTGAGGAAGGAGCAGTGCGCCTAAAACTAGTGATTTGAAACAAATCTGTTGGACTTTAACCTGATGTTGTAAGACTTCTTACTGTGCTCACCCCAATCCAACGCCGGCATCTCCACATCGTAGCAACCCTGCTTCCCTCTATCCTAAATCCGACTGTCGATCTCAGCAACGGTTACACATAACCTAACCAAACAAGGACAAAAGCAGAGGAACAGATATCTCTTTAGAAGATAAGATTAAGGCATACCGTATCCATGTCATTGTAGTTTACGTAGCTGTGCAAAGTGGATGAACGCTCCTTATTGTCAAGCTGTTGTTCAATCATTGCTTGAAGGTCTTCGATTAAAACTCTGGATAGATGGAAGTAAAGAGAGGAAAAAAAGCATTACACTCGGGACCGGCATCACTAGAAGCAGTTGCATTACTACCTTGTGAGCTGAAACTTTGGAGGCTTGATGAAGCGTACTCATATTCTAATCCACTCTTCTCCAGCAGATCTATTGTCTTCTTTATGTCTTGAGCTCCCACCCGGAAATCCACATCACTGTTTACAGCCACTTGATCAATGGAGTCGGGTCGCCACAGGTCAACCTGCATGGAATGGGAGGGAGCGGGAAAGGAGTACTTTAACCATGTCATTCAAATACAGCATCGGGAGATGTTTACAGTTCGTGGATGGATGTCGAACCTTTGCAATGGCGGCCAGGCGTTTCACAAACCACACTGCCCGATCACTCGTTGGCTTCAGGCGAAATACTTTCTCCCTTTGCGAGAAAAAAAAAGCAGAGTACAAACAATGAGCAGGAACCCAGTGAGTCAGGCCCTTTACTTGCGGAAGCCTTTAACACTATAGGACACACAGGAGAGCTCTCTTACCCATCGAATCGCTGTGAGGCAGGGCCAGCCAGGACAGCCGACACCAGCCCGAGGAGACAAAGTAGCTTCATTCTTCTGACCATAAAAACTGACTCAATGCTGCCTTTTATTTGCTGGAGTTGCCCTGTCACTGGCAGCAGAGGCTTGTCCAGTTGTTTGTTATTTGGCTGATATGGCGCGATTTATGACTTTAGTGACCTTGAGGGTTCTTTCTTTGTCGGAATTAATATCCCTAATTATTGTAATGGAACAAGAATTGGCAACTCTGGAAGTGCAATTTTTATCAGCCACTGTCTGGGTGGCGATTCTACACACAGCCAGATAGACACCCACCCACATATACACACACACACACACAGACAACACGGTGAGAATCAGATGCATTTTGTGGACTGTCTAGTGCATTTAGAATGGGCCTTGTCACAAGATTGCTCCACATGTGTGGTGAATTCTAAACACTAATAATCCACACTGTATTGTACAACGTGTGTTGAGCCTGTACCTTGTACTAGATCATGTGTAGTTGCGCGGTTCTACCCATAGGGGGAGATGAGGAGCTTGTACTGGGCTCCACCCTTGGCTCCGCCCATGGCTCTGCCCATTACTCCTCCCCCTAACCGGAAGTATAAAGGTTGCTGTTGTGAGCCTGCCTGCCAGTTCATCTAGAGTTCATCTTGTCACAGGCAGGCTCTGTTGTAAGACGATTAAAACCACTGTTCGCTTCTAACCACGTGTCGCGTGAATTGATGGCCTCATCAACATGCGAGTTCAGTCAAGGATTCAAGGTTGAGAAACTGGGATCCAAATGTTCAGACTGCATGGAGGGGGCAGTGGTGTAGTGGTATTGTCGGTGCGCTAATAATCCAGGGGCCCAGACTCATGCTGTGGGGATCTGGGTTTGAGTCCCACCCTGGCAGGTGGTAAAATTTGAATTCAATAGAAATAATAGGTCATGAAACCATTGTCGATGGTTGTAAAAATGGATCTACTTCGTTAATGCCCATTGGGGAAGGAAATCTGTTGTCCTTACTGGGATGGCTTACATGTGACTCCAGATCCACAGCAATATGATGGTTGACTCTGAAAGGCAATAAATACTGAAACAACAGCAGTGCAAATCTTTTTCAAGTTAACTAATTCTTATTCTTCTTTTACAAACAGGGCTTGTACTTTTAAAAATTAATTCATGAGATGTGCGCATCACGGGGTAGGGCAGCATTTACTGCCCATCCATAATTACCCTCGTGAAGGTGGTGGAGAGCTGCCTTCTGGAACTGCTGCAGTCCATGTAGTGTAGAGTAGGTACACCCACAGTGCTGTTATGGAGGGAGCTCCAGTGTTTTGACCCAGCGACAGTGAAGGAACAGCGATATATTTCCAAGTCAGGATGGTGAGTGACTTGGAGAGGAACTTCCAGGTGGTGGTGTTCCCATGTATCTGTTGCCCTTGTCCTTCCAGATGGATCAAGAATGAAGAGGCACAGGTTTAAATTGATTTGCAAAAGAAGGAAATGTGATGTGATAATAATGTTTTCACACAGCCAGTGGCTTGGATTTGGAATGCACTGCCTGGAAGTGTGGTGGAGGCAGGTTCAATCGAGGCATTCAGGAGGGTATTAGGTGATTATTTGAATAGAAACAATGTGCTGGGGTCCAGGGAAAAGGCAGGGGAATGGCGCTAAGTCATGATGCTCATTATGAGAGCCAGTGCAGATATGATGGATCGAATGGCCTCCTGTTGCACAATTCTGTGATTCTGTGATTCTACGGTAATGGTCGTGGGTCTGGAAGGTGCTATCCAAGGATCGTTGGTGAGTTTCCATACTGCATCTTGTAGGTGATACACATTGCCACCAAGGTATGTTGATGATGGAGGACAAAAATGTTTGTGGAAGGGATGCCAATCAAACGGGAGCTTTGTCCTGAATGGTTTCAAACTTTTCGAGTGTTGTTGGACTGCACACATCCAGAGAGGGTATTCCAACACACTCCTGATTTGTACCTTCTAGATGGTGAACAGGCTTTGGAGAGTCAGCAGGTGAGTCACTTGGGTAGTCCATTTTAGTTTCTGGTCAATAGTAACCGGCAGGATATTGCTGGTGGTGGTGTGGGTGGTGATGGTGGTGGTGGTGGGGGGGGGGGGGGATTTAATGATTGCAATGGGCAATGAGGTGAGACACCGGGTGTGATCGAACGGCCACACGCCGCCCGAAAAGCAGCCGCAGCGTGGCCGTTAGAAGGCCACCTCCTTCTAGGAGACTTCCTGCTCCCAGGATCTACCCAGATCGCAAAGCGATCTTGCAAGACATTGTGATGTGAATCCCGCCCACAGTTTTTAGGTTCACTTTTCGGCGAATCTGCATCGTAAAGTGAGAGAGCTAGTCTCACTTTAATGTGGAGATTCCCAAGTTACCTGAAGTTTGTAATCAATCTCCTTCACCTCAGACACCTTGGGAGAGCACCATTCAATGCCTGTTTCCAGAAACGGAGACCAGATAGAATGGCCGTTGTGGGGGTCTCCCAGGGGAACTGAGGCCCCCAGTTGTATGCCCTGTGGTATGCTGCCACTGCTGGTGCCACCCAGGGACCCTGGTACTAGCAGACTGGCAGTGCTGCCTGGATGCCAACCTGGCATTGCGAAGGTGCCCAGGTAGCACTACCAGCTGGCAGGGGCACTGCCAGGTTGGCACTGCCAGGATACCAGGTAGTCATTTTTAGTATGGGGCTGGGTGTATCCTGTGGGGGGGGGGGGGGGGGGGGGGGGCAGGGCGGGGGGAGTTGTGGGGAGGCTCCCATTGTGCTTTGAGGCTTGGGGTGGGTCGGGGGTCGCATCAGGGGCCTCAGAGATCGGGACTCTGTTTAAAAATGGTGTCCCGATCTCCTGCTATATTGAGGAGTTCCAGCGAGAGGAGCTCCTCGGTGTAGTAACGGGGCTATATGCAGCCTCAGTCGCGCAGTTCCTGTTGAGGACCCTTATTTAATGCAAGTGCTGCTTTATAGCCGTGTGTTTCTCAGCACGGCGAGCGCTAGGAAACAGGCTGCTAAACGGGCTCACTAAGGGACATTGTTCCCATTTAGTTAAATCGTGCCCCACATCTCATATATTGTGTGCAGTTTTGGTCTCCTTCTGTAAGGAAGGATGTAAGTTGATTGGTGGCATTTCAGGGGAGGCTGACTAGATTAATACCGGGAATGAGTGGGTTGTCTTCTGAAGAAAGGCTGGACAGTCTAGGCATGTTTTCTCTGGAGTTTAGAAGGCTGAGAGTTGACTTGTTTGAAGTATACATGATCCTGAATGGTCTGGACACGGTGGACATGGAAAGGGTGTTTTCTTTTGTGGGTGATTCCCGAACAAGGGGGCACTTTTTAAAAATCAGGGGTCGCCCTTTTAGGACAGAGATGAGCAGAATTACTTTTCTCTCAGAGGATTGTGTGGCTTTGGAAAACTCTGCCTCAGAAGGCAGTGGAGGAGGTGGTGGGTGGGTGATTGAATATTTTTAAGGGGGAGCCAGATGGATTCTTGTTAGGCAAGAGAGACAAAGGGGTAGATGGGAACGTGGAATTGGAAACACAAACAGATCTGGCATGATCTTATTGAACGTGGGAGTACGCTCGAGGGGCCGAATGGACTATTTCTGCTCACATTTCGTATGTTCATAGGAATGTCAAGGGGTGATGGTGAGATTGTCTCGTTTTGAAGATGGTCATTGCCTGGAACCTGTGTGGTGCAATGTTAGGTCAGGTAAAGTCGCCATAGTCCCAGATGACCATAGGCTGCTTTCCCCTTTGAGGGGAAGGGGGGGGGGGGGAGAGAGAGAGAGCTGACTGGTGATGATTTAACCTGAGGATCACCCAAACCTCAGGCGCGAGAATTACTTATCACTTTTCAGACCAAGCCTGGATATTGTCCAGATCTTTCTATATTTGGGCATGAATTGCTTCAGTGTCTGAGAAGTTGCAAATGTTGTTGAACATGCTGCAAGCATCAGCTAATATCCTGACTTTTGAGTTTATGAAGGCGGGAAGGCCGTGGGTGAAACAGCTGAAGGTGGTTGAGCCGAGGACTTGTCAGGGGTCTCTGCTGAAGTGAGAAAGTTCTATCATCTCCTGTAGAGTCTCAAAACGTCTTCTATGTTAGTCAACCAATTGTAGCATCCCCACCAGATAAAACTAGCACGTGGAAGAGATCGGGCCAGATGAGGTCCAAAGAGGTAAAGTTTTAATCTGTTTTTTTGTATTCACATGGCTCCCACTGGGAAAGCTAAGACTTCCCGTGACCTGGGCTCCCTGACTTCATGATTGGGAATCCCTCCAGCCAGCCTGTCCTCGTGATTGATAGATTCTGTTTCTTCATGCCCTGCAAACAGCTTCCTGCCGTCCAACATTCTGTACCTCCCATTGGACAGTTCCCGGCAAAGACCCTTAATGATGTCCACAGGTGTTGTTCAGTCGCCCAGCTGGTTCCCCAAATTCATGACGATCCATTGAGATCTACCAGGCTGAGAATGTGGGAAGGCCCCAGTATTGGGATCCCTGTCTGAGCTTTGTCCGTACCCTTGCCAAAAAACTGATGAGTTGACCGTTTATTTCTTTGCAGTTTGTGGGAGTTTGCTTTGTGCGTTTTGGCTGCTCCATTTCCTACATCACTACAGTGACTGCATTGAAGTACTTAATTGGCTGCGAAGCACTTTGGGATGCCCTGAAGACATGAAACGCGGTCGTAAATGCAATACATCAGATCAGTTGAAAGAATAGTGCAGCAAAATATTATTTAAACGGAGAGAGAAAATAGAATACTGTGGTACAGAGATCTGGGTGTCCTTGTACACGAGTCACAAAAAGTTAGCATTCAGGTACAGGAAATAGGAAGGCAAGTGGGAAGTTGGATTTATTGCACGGGGAATGAAGTATAAAAGGAGGGGAGTGTTGGTACAGGGCATTGGTACAGTTTTGGTCTCTTTACTTCAGAAGCGATATATTTGCAATGGAGGCAGGTCTTAGAAGGTTGACTTTGTTGATTCCTGGGATGAAGGGTTTCATGGGATCATAGAATCCCTCCAGTGCAGAAGGAGGCCATTCAGCCAAGCAAATCTGCACTGACCCTCCAAAAGAGTATTCCACATAGGCCAATGCCCCAACCCTATACCCGTAACACCAATTCACGTTTTGGACACTGAGGGGCAATTTAGCATGGCCAATCCACCTAACCTGCACAATGTTGGACTGTGGGAAGAAACCGGAGCACCCGGAGGAAACTCACACAGACACAGGGGGAAGTGCAAACTCCACATAGTCACCCGAGGCTGGAGCTGAACCTAGCTCTCTGGTGTGGTGAGGGAGCAGTGCTAACCACTGTGCCACTGTGTCCTTTGAGAAAACGTGAGCAGCTTGGGCTTATACGCATGAAGCTTAGAAAGTTGAGAGGTGATCTTATTGAAATGTAAAAGATTCTCAGGAGGCTTGACATGGCAGATGTTGAGAGCTTGTTTCCCCTTGCGGGGGAATCTGGAACTCGGGGCAGAGTTTCAGAATAAGGGCTGGGCTAATTAAGGCAGAGATGAGGAGGAATTTCTTCTCTTGCGGGTTGTGAATCTTTGGAGTTCTCTACCCCTGTGCACTATGGAGGCTGGGATAGACTGATTCTTGAACTATACGGGACTCAAGAGATATTGGGAACGGGTAGTCAAGACCATGATCAAATCAGCCATGATCTCATTGAATGGTGAAGCAGACTCAATGGGCTAAATGGCCTATTGTTGCTCCCATTCTGATGTTGTTCAATTCATTTAAAAAAAAACATTTTTGTTACATTTAGTACATGA
The DNA here is from genome assembly GCF_902713615.1 of Scyliorhinus canicula. NCBI lineage: Eukaryota > Metazoa > Chordata > Chondrichthyes > Carcharhiniformes > Scyliorhinidae > Scyliorhinus > Scyliorhinus canicula. The sequence goes on along the minus strand of NC_052158.1, from coordinate 143,884,868 downwards.
CTTAAGTAATGGAGGCGGTTCACAACTGTGCATAATGAACTACATAATATTGAAGATGTCATTCCAGATAATTAACGATAATAGAGATAACACTTTATTTAAAAGCTATGTGTTGATAAAAATGCAAAGCAAATAGGACAGATACAATAAATTATCATGCACAGCAAGATTTTACACAAGTCAAAAGGTTCTACATTTGAATTTCTAATAGATGATAAACTGCACTGTGCTGAATAAAGTTCTACTCGATTTCCTGAAAGTCGCAGCAATGCAACACAATGAGAAAGTTATTGACGCAATGACATGCACATTCGGCCGCCTTCCTCTCGTTCAGGCTGAATGCAGACATCCCCTGGTCTCACAAAAGAGGTGTCCAGACTCGAATCGTTAGCTTCCTTCTCTCTCCACGGATGCTGACAGACCTGCTGAGACTGCCCAGCATTTCCTGTTTTTGTCCCCTGGTCTCAGTCAGGAGCTTTGGCTCAGATGGGATGTGGGTTGGAGAATTGGCCAGTCCAGCCGACCTCCTCACACAATGGATCAAAGAGGGCAATTCGAATGATGGAACAGGCTAATGAATTAGCTTATTGTTTAACTGGCTTCTGGGCAGAGAGAGATTAAAGCCTAGCTCATTTGCGTTTTAACCACATTTCATCTTCTGACTACTGATAGAAGAAACGCGGTTGAGGAATTTTTCATTGTGTGGTTGAGGACACCGTGGCTTGTGTTTGTTTGGCGTGTATGTGTCTCCTTGGAGTATGTCACCTAAAAGCGTGGTTCAGAAACTGACGGTTAATTTTGCAAACGTTTTCAAGCTGTTTTGCATATTCTACGATTGCCGTACGAATGTACGAATTAGGAGCAGGAGTAGGCCACTCGGCCCCTCGAGCCTGCTCCACCATTCAATAAGATCGTGGCTGATCTGATTGTAACCTAAATCCCGCCTACCTCTGATAACCGTTCACCTCCCTGTTAATCAACAATCTATCTAGCTTAGACATGGTGGCACAGTGGATAGCACTGCTGCCTCACAACGGCAGGGTCCCGGGTTCAATTCTGACATTGGGTGATTGTCTGTGGGGGGGGGTTTTGCATTTTCTCCCCGTTTCCTCCCACAGTCCAAAGATGTGCAGGTTAGGTGGATTGACCATGCCCCTTAGTGTCCAAAAGATTGGCTAAATTGCCCAAAGGTTAGGTGGGTTATGGGGTTCCTGGAATAGGGCGTGGGACTGGGCCTGGGTGGGGTGCTGTTTTGGTCAGTGTAGATTCAATGGGCCGAGTGGCCTCCTCCTGCACTGTAGGGATTCTGTGATTTTGTGACTCTGTTGCCACCGCCTTTTGAGGAAGAGCATCCCAGAGACTCACGACCCTCTGTTCTCTACCCAAAGGCCTTGCCTCAATGTCTACTGATGCTTCACCCTGAGTTATTTACATCAGCTGTCTTCCATGCTGGGGGACAGGGTAAGGAAGCAGGTACTCAATCTGTCTCAGCTGGAATGGGAATCAAACCTGTGCTGTTGGCGTCAGTCTGAATAGTTAGTCAACTGAGCTAACCGGCCCTTATTGTATGGATGCCAAATATATTAAATTCTTAATCAAAGATAAGTAATCTAAGATTTGGGAAACAGTTGAACAGCACGGTGTGGGGGTGGGAAGCGGGGAGCAGGGCAATTGCTGGATTAGCACACGGCAGGCCAGTTTCTGATTTGGAGGTCTTCTACGCAGAGGAATCAGTGCCACATGAATAATGGTGATTCACTTACTGCTTTATCATGCCAACCTTTTTGGGGCCTCCTGCTGGAAGTGTGCTACTGCCCTGAGTCAATTGGTAGACCCGTGTAAAATACACATCAGGGCATCAAATAAATCTAACTGCAATGTTTGGGTACCGCTGAGGGTGCTGCCACAGAAACAGTGAGGAACACAGGGTTTAGGAGCTGGAGAAGGCCATTCAGCCCCTCGAGTCCGCTCCACCATTCAATAATATCATTGCTGATCTGATTGTGTCTCTGACCTCCACTTTGTTGTCTGCTCCTTATAACCCTTGACTCCCAAAATCTGTCGAGCTCGGCCTTCAATAATTTCAATGGCCAATCCTCCACTGCTGTCTGGAGTGGAAAATCCCACATACCCTTTGAGAGAAAAATAACCTTCTCATCTCCATCTTAAATGGTAGACCTCTTCTTCTTAAATTGTGTCCCCTGGTTCTAGACTCCTTTCCAAGTGGAAACAACCTTCCAGCATCTGCCCTCTAAAATTCCCTCAGGATCTTCACCATTGTTAGCCATGCCTTCAGCTATTTAGATCTAGATTCTTGTACACCCTCCCTCACCCTCTTAACCCTTCTACTACTGCCACATCCCTGAACATGCTTCTTAGAACCCATCTCTTTCACCAAGCCTTTGGTCACCAGTACGAATATCTCTGCTGTATTTTATGCCTCAGGTATATGCAGAAATTATATGGCCCAGGTCATATGTCTGACCAGTGGTTTTAGTCAATACTTTAAAATGTCTGCTCTCACATTTCTGGCTGCTTGATTACAGCTTAATTGCTCTTTCTCCGTTGCCAAATCCAGGCTTAATTAATCACACATGGGAATACAAAACAGATCCAGACACTCATAATCGAATACCATACAATTGAATACAACAATCTTTTACTGTGGCTCAGTGCCATTTTTATCTGACACAGCTTAAGGGTGGCACGGTAGCATAGTGGTTAGCACAGTTGCTTCACAGCACCAGGGATACTGGTTCGATTCCCGGCTTGGTCACTGTGCGGAATCTGCATATTCTACTCGTGTCGACGTGGGTTTCCTCCAGGTGCTCCGGTTTCCGCCCACAAAAGTCCTGAAAGACGTGCTTGTTAGATGAATTGGACATTCTGAATTCTCCCTCCATGTACCCGAACAGGCGCCGGAATGTGGCGACAAGGGGATTTTCGCAGTAACTTCATTGCAGTGTTAATGTCAGCCAACTTGTGACACTAATAAAGATTATTAATATTCTGTGTCCTGAGGAAATTTTACTGTTACAGGTTCTATATAAACGCAAGTTGCTGTTCGTGACTTTTATTGAATTTCAACAGAATCAAAGTAAACAGAATGGTTCAAGTCATGTTCTTGCCCGGTCTTATCCCCATTCGTTGCCTTTGTCCTGCCTGGGTTTTTGATTTGGCAAATGATCAGAGACTCTAAATACTTCTTGTCAAATCCTATGAGGAGATGGCAACACAAATCTGGAAATTTAATGGGAGCCAACATTCCTGGAATCCTTCCCCATTGCCAGGCCAGTCTTGCTTACAGCAACCTTGTCTCAGACCTTGTGGATGACCATCAAAATAAAGAGATTGTTTGTCTGCACCATTTCTTCCTTATGACCAGCCCCTCCCTTGCAACTCCGTCTAGAGGCCCGGTTTGTTCCAGCTGAAGGACTGAAAAATAATTGTTTCTGGTTCTTGTTTGCCACTTTCCAATTGGTGGTCACTGGGAAACACATATTGAGCCCCATCACCATACTAGTTCTGCCCTCGTGTTTCATGCAGGTGGTCTTTATCTTGGTCCGATTAAAGAGAAAATGGTGGGTATTTACCCCTGCGAGTTGTCAGCATACTAGTCCCAACTCTTTGAGCTAACGTGAAATGAATGGTGCAAAAAGGTGACTCCCCCTGTCTTCTGTCATATTTTGACAACTTCTGAAAAAGGGTTAGCCAACTGCAGTGAACTTGAATCTTTCTTCTGCCCAGACAAATATTAAAACATCCGGACCCTTATGTTTTGCATACAATACTTTCCTTTCTGCTTCACATTGGTTGAAATGCAGAATTTAGAAGTTGACCTCGACCTGAAGTTTTGCATAAAATAGCTGCCCGAATCCACTCCTGACTTGAGCAGAACACTTCTTTGGTTAAAAGTTGTCGAGCAGTGCTCACTATCTTGATGCTTCAAGTCTGTAGCAAAGTGCAGGACATCTTATTTGTAAAATGATACTGCGGGGTTGAAGTTATAAGTTGAAATTTCTCTCAGCAAGTGTGCAAGGTTAAATGCAGCCGGGGGGATGGGGGGGGAGATGGGGGGGGGGGGGGGGATGGGGGGGGAGATGGGGGGGGGGTTTGCTGAGTCGGCTAGAGAGTAGAGGTGTGCTACAACAGGCCCCAGTGTACTTGTTCGATTGTCATAGGTTCATAATCTCCATTCCCGATCCAGTGACTCCTCCTGAAAACTGCATTGAATGGACATTGGATGAGGAAGATATTGGGCTTTGTTGCGATGCTTCACTGTCCAAGTTGTCAAATACAGACTGGCCATTTGGTCGAAGGCCAAATCAGTTACATAGCTCTTAGGAAGCAGAGGCTCAGCAATGATATCACTTGGAACCAAGGAGTCAAGTAATTGAGAAATGGATCACAGAACTAAGGAGCAGATTGCATTTTCAATCTAGTGGCAGGACCTTTGGTTTTTTTTTTCTGGGTCTTGGAAGCTGATTGCTCTGTTCAAACGCACTATCGGCAGCAGATCATTGATGACATATTTTCAGCACTCTTTTGGAAAATCCCAATGGTCTGGTAATGCCCCTTGAAGTAGGATAGCTCAAAGCTCACTTGAGGTGGCCGACTTCTTGGTCACTGCATTCAGGGATTCAATGGTATGGTATGACAATGAACTCATCTTGGTCGACAGCCTTGGGTGAGGTCTGACCTTGGGCGGCACGCACCTCAAAAGAAGGAAGAACTTTTCTCTGAAATTGCGACCTACCAAGCCGTAGAGGATGGGGTTCAGGCAGCTGTTGAAGTAGGCCACACAGATTGTGAATGGTATGGAAGTGTCAATGACTTCCGGAATGTGGCAACTTTTGATAATCTTCAGCTGGGAAAGGACATCCATGAAAGCGAATATCTGAAATGGAAGCCAACACAAAATGAACGACACCACGACGGCCTTAATCAGCTTAAATGCTTCATTGCCCACAGGCTTGCTTCTTTCGATCTGGTAGGCCTGCACTAGGCTCTTCAAAATTAGGGAGTAACAGATCAAAATAATTAGCAGAGGAATTAGAAACCCCAGCAGGTTCTTCAACAAAGCAAGGCCAAATACCCATTGGTTCCTGTTCTGCTTAGGGTAATGGAAAGCACAGATGGTTTTATTCCAGTCGGAGTAGTGAACAGCGTCACGGAAAAACATGGCAGGCAGGCTTGCTAAGCCAGCCAGAATCCAGACCATGATGCAAGCCATCCAAGCATGGACTAAGGTGCGTTTGGTCCTCGATTTCATGGGATGCACAATGGCAAGATAGCGGTCAACACTGAGACAGGTGACCAGGAAGATACTGGCGTTCATGTTCAGCAGCAGGACAGTGGCACTCATCTTGCACAGGAAGACCCCAAAGGGCCAGTGGTACTCCATGGCCGTGGAGGCCGCCCAGAGCGGCAAGGTGATCACAAAGGTCAGGTCGGCCAGCGCCAGATTCAGCAGAAAGATATTGGCGACCGTTTTCAGCTTCAGGTAATAATAAATAACAATGATGACCATGCTGTTTCCCAAAACTCCTATCACAAAGATGATGCTGTAAACGACAGGGATCATCAGGAAAATGTAAGTGTATCTCCCACCGATTATGCAAGTCAGGTTTGCCTTCACTGAGGTATCCTCCATGGAATTGTTCAGTGAGGTTTCTTCCATGCCCAGTGTAAGTTCAGATGGTAATTTGTGAAAAATGCTGGCGTTTTTAGCCATCTCCATCCAATTCATAACCTGTAGGCAGAAAAAGGTATGACGTTATTACATTTGTAAAAGACAGTTAAATTATGTTAGCCTTTTCCCTGAAAACGTGTTTCAGGTTAATGCACCGGTTCCCTTCTAGAAGATGAAATGCTGGACGGCATGTGGCACAATGGTTAGCGCTGAGGACCCGGGTTCGAATCCCGGCCGTGGGTCACTGTCCGTGTGGCGTTTGCACATTCACCCCCACAACTCAAAGATGTGCAGGGTAGGTGGATTGGCCACGCTATATTGCCCCTTAATTGGAAAAAACAAATTGGGTGCTCTAAGTTTATAAAGAAAGTTAGAAGATGAAATACCCGAGGCACCTCAGCATTAAAAGGGACATCCGTCCTCATAAAAAAATACCTTGGTTCAGTGGACATCATAGTTTTATATCGTGTCACTTTTCAGGCAGATAAGGGGATAGTGTTGGGAGTGGAGTGGACATAGAAGATCAGCCATGACCTTATGGAATAGGCTAAATGGGATGTGTGTCTTACTCCTGCTCTCATTAGTCTTAGCCTCCATTGACTTCAGTAAAAAGTAAAATCAGGCACTTTGTACAACCAATGTTTGAACCAAACCCATCAGTTTCCCACCCGGCATATTTTGTGACATTACACAGCATCTCTACAGAGCTTCCTTCAGGAAACTGGACGAGATTAGATAATTCAGCCAAGCCTGAGAGGCTGGTGAAACTGTCTGACGGGCATTTAGAAAGTTTGTTCCATATTTGTTCCATAGAATCCCTACAGTGCAGAAGGAGGCCTTTTGGCCCATTGAGTCTGCACTGACCCTCCGAAAGAGCACCCCACCTAACCTTTGGACACTACGGGCAAAATTCTCCGCCCCCCACGACGGGTGGGAGAATAGCGGGAGGGCCTTCCCGACATTTTTGCTGCCCTCCCGCTATTCTCCCCCCCCCCCCCCGCCGAAGTCCCGACACGAATCGCTGCCGCCGTTTTTTTACGGCCGGCAGCGATTCTCAGCTGTTAGATGGGCCGAAGTCCCAGCCCTTTACGCCGTTTTTATGAACGGCAAACACACCTGGTCTTGCCGTTCGTAAAAACGGCGTGACTAACTCGCTATTAATAACCATGGCACCGATTGGCACGGCCGTACCACGGCCGTGCCAAGGGTGCCATGGGCCCGCGATCGGTGGGCACCGATCGCGGGCAGCGGGCCCGATGCCCGCGCACTACTTGTCCTTCCGCCGCCCCGCAGTATCCATTCGCGGGGCGGCTGAGGGGCAACTCGGCCCACGCATGCGCGGGTTTCGCGCAAAAACGCGATGACGTCACCCGCGCATGCGCGGGTTGGAGTCTTCCAAACTGCGCATGCGCGGCTGACGTCATATGACGCGTCAGCCGGCGCTAACTCCGGCAAGCGGGCTTAACGATTTTCGTTAAGCCCGTCTTGCCGGAGCCTACGGCGTCGGGCTGCTAGCCCCGACCGGGGACCAGAATCGGTCCCCGGTCGGGAAGGGGCGCGCTGCCGTAAAACCCGCCCGGGTTTTACGCCAGCTTTACGATTTCTCCCGTTTTGGGAGAATCGCGCCCTAAGTGTCATTTTTATCATGGCCAATCCACCTAAACTGCACGTCTTTGGACTGTGAGAGGAAACGCGAGCACCCATGCAGACTCGGGGAGAGTGCACAAACTCCACACAGATAGTTACTCAAGGCTGGCATTGAACCCGGGTCCCTGGCATTGTGAGGCAGCAGAGCTAACCACTGTGCCACCATGCCACCCAGAACAAGAAAAAAGAAATGGAAAAACGTTCAGGGCTCTGGGGAAAGAACAGGGCAGTGAGATTTATTTGATAGTTCCTTCAAAGAGCTGGCAGAGGCAAGATTTGCTGAATGGTCTCCTACTGTGTTTATCCTTTTATAATTTCTATAGTTTCAACTGGAAAAATGTGAAATTTAATTCTGAGCCAAAATATATCTTTTTTAAAACTCTGATGTATCAATAACCTTAATATTTAGTGCCTAAACTTTTACACCACATTCCAAATATGTCATTATCAATACAACCTATTTCCACATAAAATTGTTAAAAGACCTTTAACAACATCCCAGTATTTGATATACCTGTTTGATGAAAGCTTGCTGATCAGCTACCTTAAGTAAATGGTCAATAATCATGTCCAAAGCACTTTTAGTTGTTGAATTTAATGTTCTAATGAAGTGACAAAAACGTTCTGGGAATCAAACCCACAGATGTCGAAAATGAGGAATCAATGTTCCCTCACTTGCCGACACGTCATGACATGGAATGCAAATTTGAATTGTCAGGAATAGCTTGTTCGTCACGTCCATCTTTAGGGTCAGTGAAGTGGACAGAAGGCTTACGATTAATGACATCTGAGGGGTATCTCAGGTGTATTAAACTGCTGTCAAAATGCCACGGTAATTTATAGGTAGCAAATGTGGAGCGTGAATTCCTTCACACAAATGACCCATAAAGCAAAGCTGATACACTTAAGGGTGTAATATGTCCATATTCAAACAAAATACCAAGTTGATGTGAAAATAGATGAGTGTTTTTCCTTCACCTACAGGGAGCTGTTAATCTGCAATACAGTCAAGTTCAGCGTTCATTTGATTTCTTATGTCATTAAGGAAAGAAAACAGCACTACACACTAACAGTGCATGCACTGTACAAGTTCCAGGCGGCCCACAACCCGAGTGTAATCCATCTTACTGATGTCTCATTCCTTCTTGCCTGTTGAATACTGCATTACTTACAACTCTGCAGTGAATGAATACCCACTGGGATCAGGCAAATTTAACAGTCCTCATTCCAAGATCATAGATTTAAAACATGGGGAAGAATTTCACGTGCGACGTGCATGCTTGGCGGGCGGGACCTAAAGCGGCCACGATTCCCCGTCCCGCCTGAGATCAATTGAGAATTGACATTACGCTGGCTGGCCACTTAAGTGGCACTCAGCCTAAACCATGGCCACGTTGGGCCAGCGAAGTCACCAAGGGTGGGCGATGTGTCCAATGGTGGCGTGCTGCAGAGTTGAAAGGCAGAAGCCATTGAGGAATCACTGCCTGCTCAATGGTTAGCACTGGGGGACCATAGCAGGCAGGAGGGGAGTTCCTGCGACCATTAGGCCCCCTCCCTCTTTCTTTCCTGTCCTCCTCCTCAGAGGAGATGTTCCCTGCTGAGTAAACAATACCCATCTGCGTCATGTCCCGGGTGCTAAAAACAAGGGTGGCGATGGGTCCAGGGGTGGCAATTTTTGGGGTTTCGGAAGACCCGGGAGTCCAGGGGGAGAAAGAGGCCGATGTTTTGTCCTTTGCTTCCCTGATAGCCCGGCGACGAATACTATTGGCGTGGAGCGACTCAAAGCCCCCGAAGACTGAGTTGTGGCTTGCGGACATGTCGAGTTTCCTGGGTGTGGAAAAAATTAAGTTCGCCTTGAGGGCATCTGTACAGGGGTTCACCCGGAGGTGGCAACCATTTATTGACTTCTTTGCGGGAGAGTGAGCGTCAGCGGGGGGGGGGGGGGGGGGGGGGGGGGGGGGGGGGGGGGGTAGAGTAGAGTAGAGTAGAGTAGGAGGGATAAAATGGCATGTAGTAACGGTGGGAGAGGAGCGGGCTTGTGCAGTATGTTACGATTGAAGTATTGAATGTACGTGGATGTTTGCACATTTTTGCCTTTTTTGCTTTCTTTCTGTTGATGTCTGCAACTGTTTACAAAGCCAAAAACTACCTCAATAAAATTGTTTATTAAAAAAAAAACAATACCCATCTGTAGATAGGCAGGCAGGGCTGAACAATGCCCAATGGTGACAGGGGAAACCAAACCTAATGTCCTGAGAGTTGCGCACTGTGCTCAGCCCAACACAGAAAAAACTCTCAAAGCCCCAGAACACTACCTCAAGTCACTCCCTGAAACTCTCAACAGGTTGTCCACCCATGTGTGGATGAATGTAATGAAATGATATTCAAATCATGAAGCCATGCAGCTCAGAAGGAGGCCATTCAACCCATTTGTGCCTATTTTGGCTCTTTGAAGGGCTAACAATTAGTCCCACTCCCTGTTTCTTCATCACAATCCTGCAAAGGTTCTCTTCAGAAGAATATCATGGGAAAACCACAACCTGGAGGTTCCCCTCCAAGTCACTCAAAATCCTGACTTTGAAATATATCACCGTTCCGTCACGGCCTCCAAATCATGGAATTCTCTCCCTAACAGCACAGTGGGTGTATCTACACCTCAGGGACTGCAGCGGTTCAAGAAGGCAACTCACCACCACCGTCTCAAAGGCAACTAGGGATGGGCAATAAATTCTGGCCTTGCCAGAGATGACCACATCTTGCAAATTCATTTTAAAAATACATATTTACCTTCTGCTCGCTCACAGCAGGCTGAAGCCATTGACTTCAATGGAAACAAAATTAGGGTGCATTAGAAATTGAGTCTGTGATTCACCATTGCCTGTATTGTGCTTCTGTTAAAGCACAAAAATTAATTGAAAAGCAAACTCATTGCAACATTCCTACATTACCACAGTGACCACACTGGAATGAAAATACTTCATTGGCTGTAAACTGTTTTAAGATGGTCAACGGCCACAAAATGTGCAAAGGTGTTGCAAGTCCATAGAATCTCTACAGCTCAGAAGGAGGCCATTCGGCCCATTGAGCCTGCACTGACCCTCTGAAAGAGCACTCTGCCTAGGCCCACTCCTTTGTCCAATCCCCGTAACCCCACCTTATCTCACATATTCAGCCACTAGGGGGCAATTTAGCATGGCCAATCCACCTAACCTGCATTATCTTTGGACTGTGGGAGGAAACTGGAGCACCCGGAGGAAACACACGCAGACACAGGGGAGAAGGTGCAAATTTCACACCCACAGTTACCCAAGGCAGAAATCGAACCCTGCTCCCTGGCACCACGAGGCAGCAGTGCTAACTACCGTGCCACCCTTTCTTTCACTCTTGCGTTCAAACTGATTTGACATGAATATGTAAATATCTGTGAACTAACATTGAACTCGGCCATGCTATTTAAAGATAAAGGTAGATTTTCTCTCGCCGTCATACATGGGGCATCACCCCTCTCTGCCACAGTACACTCGAGAGATGGCGCTCAGTACTCTTGGATTCCTCTTTGACCTCTTATGAAAGTGATGGATTATGTCCATTTCAGGACGCAGCATGTTTAATGTGCTTTTGATCTGCCTGAAACAAATCCCCTCCCTCCGAGGTCTTGTGCTGTTTACCTGATCTAAAAGGTTTGACAGGTCAGTAATGCAAAGCCTTCACACAAATGTGCCATACTGTTAGCAATAAATGCAGGAAGGTTCCTTGGGCAATGCTCAAAGGTCAAGTTACCTCAAGGGCTTTTGGTACATTATTCATGTCGATGTGTGAAAAACTGTAATGGAAAACAGCTGAATAAATGTCATCCCTCGTAACAATTTATATTTATTTGGGATAAAGCTGCAAAGTACAGTGTGGAAAATGGCTTAACTTAATCGGTGACTTATAAACCTAGACACTCTTAAAAAAGTGATTGCTCGCACTTCTGGTTGATTCCTCATAGATTTTTGATTCTATCTCAATATAGTCATGAAGTTATGAAACAAAAAGTTTGGTCTAATATATATTCTCCTTTTGCTTTCCCGAATCCAGTACTTACATTTAAAAGCTAGTTTTGGTGGAATATTTTTAACCATTAACACTTTTCTGACTATTTAAGGCCCAGTGTAACAAGAGAAATCAACCTTCTGTTCAGTTTTTTGATAATTATCCTGCCCTTTTTGGCTTCAGTGATGTATCTCTGGTCCTCTCACTTTTGTGAATCAAAAGCAAACGGAGAAATGGGGCTGGATTTTCTGTGCTGGGGAACTTATTATTTGCAGTGGCGGTGTTAAAGCTAATGGCAGACAACGACGCATGATTACCAACACCACCCAGTCTGCTGGATCCTGTTCTGGGACACAGGGAACACATTTTATTGAATAGTTTTTGTCTAGTGTTTATTATACACTTTAGGAGCCGACATTCTGATATTGATGAGGTCTATGTTAGCAAACCATCTTGGAGAAGTTGGTGGCATAGTGGTAAAGTCGATTGCACTAAAAATCCACAGGCCCAGGCTAACATGGGGGAGGGAGGGGAGGACATGGTTTCAAATCTCACCGCAGCTACAGAATTGAAGTTCAACAAATAAAGGAAATGAAAGCTAGCGTCTCTAATGATGACCATGCAACAATCAATGATTGTTGTAGAAACCCATCTGGTTCATTAATGTTATTTAATGAAGGAAATCTGCCATCCTTACCTGGTCTGCCCTACGTACGACTCCAGATCCGTGGCAATGTGGTTGACTCTTAATTGCCCATCTGAAATGGCTGAACAAGCCACTCAGTTCAAGGGGCAATGGGGGTTGGGTACCAAATGCTGGCGTAGCCAGCAATGCTCACACACCAGGAAAGGATGAATAAAAACATCACTGTACTTTTAGATGCATTCTGGCATTTTCTTTTAGGATCAGCCCCTGGCTAGTATGATCAGAGGAATGGTAATCAACCAAAACTTGCAACCATAGAATTGGCCGTGTATTTGTGAGCTCCAACAATATGCGCTCCTCTGAGAACCCTGGCCTCCTTCATCCTTGAACATTAGCAGCTGTACCTTCAGCTGTCTAGGCTCTAAACATTGCAATTTTGCCTTTCTGTCTCCTTTAAGATGCTCGTTGAAAACTTTCACATTGATCATGTGTTTGACGAGTTGTCCTTTGATCTCCTTCTTTGGCCTGGCGCCATTTTGCTGCCAGCTGTGTAGGGCGGAAGGACATCTTACTCTGGTAAAAGTACTGCAGATAAATACAAGTTGAGGGGAAGCGGTGACGTCGTGGTATTGTCACTGTGCTAGTAAACCAGTAATGTGCGAGTAATGCTCTGGCTATCCAGGTTCAAATCCCGCCATTGCAGATGGTGACATTTGAATTCAATAAAAATCCTGAATTAAAAATGCCTGATGACGACCATGAAACCATTGTCGATTGGCGGAAAAAAAACATCTGGTTCACTAATGTCCTTCAGGGAAGGAAGTCCGCTTGCATTCCTTACCTGGTCTGGCCTACTGGTCACTCCAGGCCCACAACAATGTGGTTGACTCTTAATTGTCCCCTCAAGGACAATTAGTGATGGTCAATAAATGCTGGCACAGATTGTGACGCCCACATCGCATGAACATATTGAAAAAAGGTTGTTGCTGCTTTTGGAAATATTCAGTCTGATGTCGGCCACGCTCCCAAAAAGTCATAATTTGTCTTTTTACAGACGCTGCACATTTCGACAACTCTTTTTATTTCTGATTCCCCAGCTTTTTAGCAGTTTTAATTTTATATTTTAAAATGGCTGCAGAGATCCCAGGACCAAAGAGGTGATAGATTTTCTCCTGAGAGTTCTGGCGGCCATCCTGGGATTATGAGCAGGTGCTTCAGCCTCGAGGAGAAAACCTCCAGAGAGAGGGACAACCAGAGAAAGATTGACAAGGACGAAAGGTGTATATTCAATACGGGTCGCAACTTCAGGATATCCGAAAACGTTTTACAGCTAAAGAAGTTATTTTTGTTGCAACGTGGAAATACTGCAGCCAACCCAGCCACAGAAGGCCCCAACATGCAGCAATGATATAATCGGTTTCTAGCGATGTTAAGTGAGAGATAACCATTAGCCGGGACACCCAGAGAAAATTAGCTGCCTGTATCTTCTTCAAAATAGAAATTTAGAAAATAGAAGCAGGAGGAGGCCATTCGGTCCTTTGAGGCGGCCCCGCCATTCAGTTATCCAAAATAGCACCATGGAATCTTTTTACATCTACTTGAGAAGAATTGGATGCTTCTTTCATTTGACACCTCAATCAACGAGTTACGATAAAGAGTGAAATAATGTGGGTGGGGTGTGGGGGCGGAGAGGGCGGTGGGGGGGGGGGGGGGGGGGGGGGGCTCCAGGGCCACTATGTGTGAATCACAATGGCCTGCTGTATTGGGTGTGAGGGGAAAAACAGAAATTTCGCCGGGCGTCAAACCTGTTGCGAACCTTGCGACCCGCCCCGCCCCAGCCAGTTGTCCCCGATGAGGTTCACGCCCAGAAGGGGCGGGAATATTCAAACGCCTCATTTAACTTCATTTCAAAATCATTATCGGGCAGCGATCCTGATCCGCCGGCCTCCTAGGATGCTCCAGCCTCTCCCAGCCGGGAGTCAAACTTGCGTGAATTGGAGCAAGTCCTGACAAGTGGGGACCTGGTGTCTTACGCTCTGAGGGGGATCCTTCAGGGGAGGTGTGGAATGGGGGGGGGGGGGCGCTTGGGGTGGGCTGGAGGGGCTCAGGTCAGGGTCTTTCCCAGGATGACTGTCGTGTGGCAGGCCTTCCCTCTGTAGTTTTGAAAATCTTTAAACTGTCTATCAGCATGTCAAGTCATAGTTAAAAGTCTTCCCTCTGATGTGTTCGAATGGTTTGATGTCTCATGTCAAGTTCAAAGATCTGTCAGAAGGTGAAAGTGTTCTCTCTCTAACCTTAAAGCCTTTAAACTCTGTCCCAGAGTCCCTGTGAAGAAGATGAAACATTTGAAGTGCTTTTTTCCACAGTGATTTTCAATTTCCTTTACCTTTTTCAAGCTTCTCAGCATGCTTAGAAGTCTAAAAGCTTTGAACTTTATTGTTTCCATTCCATTACATGGTCTATTGCCTTTTATAAGCCTCTTGGAGAGACCTTCTAAAGTGTCACGTGAGTGTTTTTAGCGAACTTTGCACCAAGGAGTGATATGAGACGCAGGCTAAGCATGGAATTCGGGAGGGGAAGAGAATGTTTGGGGAACGAGAGTGGAGAGTGCCTGGGAAAGGGGTAGAATGTCTGCGGAATTGAAATGGGGCTATTGTAGATGAGTGTCTTAGAGGGTGTGGGCAGTGTTCACGGTAGGGTCCTGGGGCGGAGGTGGGGTCAACTCTGAACTGGTGATAGGAGGGAGCGGTCACAGCTTGTGGGGAGTGGAATACAATAGGGTGGCAGGTCCAGGGTGAGGATTTGGTAGCTGAAGGTCCCATGGGTGAGGTCAGTGTGGATAACAGGAGAGGCAGGTCAGGATGGGCATGGTAATGGGTGTCATCTCTAAGGGGAAGAAATGCATATGGAAGTGGGTCCCAAGATAATGGGAGCAGGTTCAAGGGTGACAGGAGGGAGAGAAAATACATTGGCTGGGGCAAGGGTGAAGGGGAAGGAGTTGGGGCTGCCAGGGGTAAGTAGAAGTTAGTGAAGTGAGTCAGCAAGGTGACCAGGCAATTCGTCGGTGAGATCCCTGGGAGTGGGAGGAGTGTCATTTTGAGTGGGTGGAGGTCAAAGACAATCCAAGTGGCCAAATAAGGGGACAGCCAAATAATTCTGAGGTAACTGGATGTAAAACATGCCCAGTTATTTTCTCCTCCCTCTGGTAAAGTCCTCAATGCAGCAGGTTTGTTCCTGACTTCTGGGTGTCAAAACATTGGAGTTCCAGCAAGGTGTGGGGCTGCCATTCACTCTGCCATTTTCCATTGGCTACATTCAGAGGCAGGAATGAAGGGAGGAGGGAGGTGGATGCCACCGAGGGGCATGGCTGGTGGACAGCAGTCAACTTGCACCACCAAATCCTTATCTTCCTCGGTGATTGGTCATGGCTGACAAGGACTCCTGTGGTTACTCTTTCAATGATGCCAAGGCAATGGTCTTTCTACAGAGTCTCGAGGGTATTCGAGGCGAGTGGAATAATCTCAGAAGAAGACTTCTTGGACATAGCTCTTACCATGCTGGTCAAAGAGCGAAGCCTCTATTCACAGGTTGAGTATGAACGAGAATAATATACGACTCTGGTTCTCCAGGATGGCTTTCACCTGGACGGGGTGGGGCGGCGATGCCATGTCTCGACAGAGTCCAGGTCAAGGGTGTAGCACTTGCCTGCGGGCCTTGAGGGAAACCTGTAAAGCTCATACTCATGAAATATATCACTTCAATTAATTCACACATTGACTGAGGCATCGAAGATGCAGGCTGCTGGCATCTTGCCTTGGTAATGGCTCTCATCCATTTGGGGAGAAGGGGGATCCGTCGCAGGTGACACAGGGCCAGGAGGAGTAAAGTCCTGAGCATGCAGAAGAAGCAGAGTTTGGCAAACAGTTATGCTGCAACGGTGAGCATTGGCCCAACCATGAGTGTATCACCGGCGGTGCCCTTACCTAGAGATGAAGGAAAGACAATGCTGGAGGTGCCCACATACATCCTGGGATGCAGTTGTTGACATCTGTGAGCTTCTGTAGTACGAACCGTAAGAACTCTGGAAGAATAATAATGCAGAGCTCCTGGTTTTCATTAAGTGAGTGGCTGTCTGGGTGCGGTTTAAATATAGTGCAAGGACCTTTGACCCCCATAGGCTAACAACATGGTGGGTGATTTCCTGACCACCCCACCACGTGATTTTTCATGCACCTCAAGGATGCATAATTAATGAGCTGAACCATGGAAAATCACGTTTGATCCCCCGTCATGTTGGAATCACAACAACTTTCCCACCCGCTTCCAGTCTTAAACTCCAGGATGGATGATTCTTCCCACACAGAGTATGACACTGGCATTTACTTCTTTGTTTTTTTCTTGGGATGTGGGTGTCCCTGACAAAGTTAGCATTTAATAATAATAATCTTTATTGTCACAAGTAGGCATACATTAACACTGCAATGAAGTTACTGTGAAAAGCCCCTAGTCGCCACATTCCGGCGCCCGTTCGGGAACACTGAGGGAGAATTCAGAATGTCCAAATTACTGAACAAGCACGTCTTTTATTTCTCATCTCTAATTGCCTTTGAGCTGAGGACTTTTCTGCCCCATTTCAGGGGGCAATTAAGAATCAGCATCATTGTGTTGGCCTGGGATAACAAATAGGCCAGACTTCCGTCCCATGAGTGAATTAGATGGGTTAGAACATAGAACAGTACAGCACAGAACAGGCCCTTCGGCCCTCGATGTTGTGCCGAGCAATGATCACCCTACTCAAACTCACGTATCCACCCTATACCCGTAACCCAACAACCTCCCCCCCCCTCCCTTAACCTTACTTTTTACGACACTACGGGCAATTTAGCATGGCCAATCCACCTAACCCGCACATCTTTGGACTGTGGGAGGAAACCGGAGCACCCGGAGGAAACCCACGCACACACGGGGAGGACGTGCAGACTCCGCACAGACAGTGACCCAGCCGGGAACTGAAGCTGGGACCCTGGAGCTGTGAAGCATTGATGCTAACCACCATGCTACCGTGCTGCCGGTTGTTATGACAATCACCATTACTAGGACTCAATTTCAATTCTAGACGAACTGAATTTAAATTCCCACCAGCTGCCATGGTGGGATTTGAACCCATATCCCCAGTCCATTAGCCAGTCCAGTGCCACTATCTTTCCCAAAATTGAGGGAATGTGTGCGACACAAAAAGCCCGTTTTCTCAGTTTTACAGTGAAAACTCAGCAATGTTCATTATTCCAGGAGGAAGCCATGAGGTACAAGAAACAGACTGAAGAGCTGAAGATCCAGGTGAATGGAAAGGAGGACCATTGAAAGGAAAAGCTGTCGAACTTTCCAATCTGCGAGTGGAAAGTGAAACCATGGGTAGGATTCCAACCCACCCCGCTCCTGATTGTGGGATTGTGGGATCTCTGGTCCCGCCGATGGCAATGGCGTTTTGCATGGCTCGGCTGTCCCAACACGCTGAGAAATACACCACAGGGGTCGCCTTCAGCGGGTCCGGAAGATCCTGTCGGTGGGAAGGTGCTCCATGATGAGCACAATTATAGAACTGAAACAAGTTAAGGCTGCGCCGAGGACAGACCTGGCGAGCAGTGAAACCTAAAGGAAGGATTGGGACAAAGCTCTGCTGCAGATAGAGAGGGAAAAGATAGAAATCAGGTCAGAACATATAAATCCAACACTGAAACTCATGGGAACAGCACCATGCACCAATGCATAGCTGCATCTTGGATACGTACACAGTTATGAGTTTCTGTTGAACTATACATGTCTCCATACCTCTCCGAGAAACACCAATCAACCTTTCCATCACTTTAGCACCAGTTGTTCATTCATCATTTCCTTAGAAGGGAGACAAGATAATGTCAATGACTTAAGTGGCACCAGGCTGTCCTTCCCCATCAGGTACATACAATTCATGAATGGTGAGATGTGCAAATCATCAAGTGCCCTTGAAGACTAATTCTGCGCTTATAGGTGGAAATGTGAGTTGGAAAAGTGTCATCAATGTTTCCAGCGGTTGTCCTTTGAAGAATTGAGATCCAAGGACACAAAGATATTGAGAGGGAAACGGTACGAGAGGAAGGAAAGTGGGTGAAGGCTGTTTAATTGGCAAAGGATGTACATTGGCAAGAGTGTCCAGCCTTACCTTATAGCCACCTTTGCGAGGTCTTTAAGCTCTTCCCATAATGATTGACAGTTTTTGGGATGGGTTGAGAGTGGGAAAGGGGTGGGGAGCAGAGGGAGTTTTACATCTAACACTGATCTCCCACACAGAGAGCCTTTGTCATTATCTTTCAATGTGTCCTGCTCTTGGTGACAAGCAAACTTGCTCTTCAGTGCTTGATTTCTGCTGAAAGAACTTCCAGTGAAGACTGGACTAGAGCACAAGACCAGAGAGGTCAAAACCCTTTTGCTTGTTCGTCACTCTTGATTGTCCATCCATTCAGCTGCATGGAGAACCCCCCATTTGCACTAAGGGACCTCCTTGGAGGTGAGGTGCTTTCGACTCACTGCTGCTTTGGAAAGGTCTGTTTTTGATGGTCTTTGGATGAGCTGCTGCAATCAAGGAGGGCAGAAGATTTGGCCACTGAACTCTGCCAGGGGTGTTGAGGCTGTAGTTGCAGTGTTTAAAGCCTGCAAACATGACCAAGGTACAGAGCAGGGACTGAAAGCAGGGGAAGGGGGAGGAGGAAGAGGAAGAAGTCTCTATGCATAAAGCCCTGCCCCTAACAGATTGCCATCTCACCCAGGAGCAAAACATGAAGCAACACAGATGGTGATCAAGGTAGCGGTTACTGAACTGTGCCACCTTCTTCAACAGAATCAGCCCGTACGTTTCCTCTTGAGATACTGCAGCACTGTCCTGGAGATTGACCTTAAATTTCTCACGCGAATCTGGGATAGTTGCTAACTCTTTGATTCAGTTCTGAGCCTTGGTGTGAGGTGAAAATCCACCCAAGTATATTTATATGGTGTCTTCAAGCTTGCTGCATCAGGATCCTGTAAGGCCTCACCTAATTGCCATGGATTTACATTTTTACTGCTTGTTCGTTCACTTGATGTGGGTGTTACTGGCTATACCACCATTTATTGCCCATTCCGGATTGCCCCTGATAAGGCGGTGGGGAGTTGCTCTCTTGAACTGCTGCAGTCCGTGTGGTGCAGGTACATCCACAGTGCTGTTCGGGAGGGATGTCTTGAATTTTGACCCAGCAACAGTGAAGGGACGGTGACGTATTTCCAAGTCAGGATGGTGAGTGGCTTGGAGGGGGACCTGGAGATATTGTTATTCCCATTCACTTACTGCCCTTGTCCTTCTAAGTGGTAGAGGCTCTAGGCTTGAGGGTTAAAAAGAAAGCTCACCAGCACCTTCTCAAGGGTAAGTAGGGATGGGCAATAAAAGCTGGAATTATGAGCAATGTCCGCATCTGAAGAGTCAATAAAATGTTATTTACTGGTTCTGATTTTTTGCATTATTCATATATTTTCCTTGTTTATTATTGACCTGGAAGTTGCCGTGCAGAACATTATGTTTTTTGAGTTTTGGACATTTTACAGGCATTATTCTGCTACCTATCAGGTTGAGTCACAATGCAGCATATTGATCCTTTGATACAAGTTACCAAGTTGCACAAGTTCCTTCCCACACTTCTACTGCAGTCCCTTTGCGCCAAGCTCAGTTCCCAAATTCCAGGCCACCCCCCCAGGCGAAGGAAAACTATCAGAGGCTGAACCTTGCTGTCCTACTCAAATATCCCTTCCTCCTGTTGCATCAAGGAGAAACATTGACAGAGGCCTAGTTAAAATGAAAAGGTTGTGGCAGGTGAGAAGGGGGCTTGGTGCAAGGCAGACCTGCAACAGCGGCAACTGAAAAGGCCAAGGATCAGCTATGGGCTCGATATGGGTTAGGCTGAGGCTTGCGTCTCAGGCTGAAGGTTGTGGGTTCAAACCTCACTCCACAATCTTGAGCAAAAAAATTTACGCTGATGCGCTGGTGTCAGTATCGAGGGAGAGCTGCACTGTCAGAGGTGCTTCCTTTCTGATGGGATGCTAAGCTGCAGCAGTGCCTACCCGCCCAGGTGGCGGGAGCTTGCTTTGTGAAAAGCGGCTTCTGTGTTTCCCCCATTACAACAGTGCAAAAAATTTATTGAAAGGGGCTTTATGATTATAAGTACTTCATTTTTTTTACAGCTGTTGTTCACTATTGGAATACATTTAGATTGTATTAACCTGAGAAATGGGCATCTTGACAAATACATGAATAGGACGGGAATAGAAGGATACAGACCCCGGAAGTGCAGACAATTTTAGTTTAGACGGGCAGCATGGTCGGCGCAGGCTTGGAGGGCCGAAGGGCCTGTTCCTGTGCTGTACGTTTCTTTGTTCTTTGACAGATAGAAGTAAAAATTCAATGGTTCAATGGGGTTAACGTGTAATTTCTATTTTACTGTTCTCAATCAAACACTGAGACTGAGGCGAGGGAAGATATAAAATATGGTCAAGGTTGGGGCTGGTTTAGCTCACTGCGCTAAATCTCTGGCTTTTAAAGCAGACCAAGCAGGCCAGCAGCACGGTTCGATTCCCGTACCAGCCTCCCCGGACAGGCGCCGGAATGTGGCGACTAGGGGCTTTTCGCAGTAACTTCATTGAAGCCTACTCGTGACAATAAAGCGATTTTCATTTCATTTCAACTTCTGAAGATCAGGCGACAGGGCGTAATAGCAGAAACTGAGGTGCTTGCCCGAGCTGGCACGTGCCGTACTGAGACAGGACTGAATTGGGCTGGTCACGGAGGTGGAACGCCTATCACTTGCGAGTCTGCTGCGGAGAGCTTAAGTCTGCGGTGTGCTCTCATATCGGTCAAAGGAAGCACAACAAGGACACTCTGAAGGATTCGCTGAGGAGTTTTGATACTGACTTTGAGCTCTGGGAGGAGCTCACCCAGGATCAGTGCTGTGGTACAAACAAATAAAAATGAGGCCTCCCTCCAAAGCAAACACTTGTCCAAGGCAGAGAATAAACGCAAGGAGAGTAAATCCCAAGCCAGCAACCTGTTCAAAACTCAATCACCTGTGGTAACCCTGTCCTATTTGTAGCAGAACCTTCCAGGATCAGCTCAGTCTTACCAGTCACCTATGTCCCCATCAGAACCCCACCAAATATTTTTTTTTTTTTTTTTAAATAAATTTAGAATATCCAATTCATTTTTTCCAATTAAGGGGCAATTTAACGTGGCCAATCCACCTAACGTGCACATCTTTGGGTTGTGGGGGTGAAACCCACGCAGACACGGGGAGAATGTGTAAACTCCTCACAGACAGTGACCCAGGGCCGGGATTCGAACCCGGGTCCTCAGCGCCGTAGGCAGCAATGCTAACCACTGTGCCACCGTGCCGCCCAGAACCCCACCAAATATGGCAGATGATGAACATGGTCATCTTGCCTGGAAGTACGAAATGGAGAATTAAGGTTTGTGCATGGGTAGGGGTTAATACCCCAGACCTCCATCCCTTTCACCGGAATTTCACTTTGTACCGATCGTGCCTGCTCTCCCTTTCTCAGCCAGCGTTGAGCAGGCGGCAATTTGTAACCTCACATTCTCAATCGCTCACCTTTATCTCACCCTCTCTGCCAGGGCCCTGCAATGCTTACTACCTACCACCAGGTGGCAGGCGGCTTCCAGTCCAGATAATTGCAACTAAGGGAGGACAAAGCCTGAAGCCAAAGGACTGCTTCACCTCGGGGAGCAGACGAGTATGGAGAGAAGTACTCACTGGATGAAGTAACTGCTCACGATACCGAGAGCAGAAAATTCCACTTCTAAATGGGGCAGTTTATCTTTTAAATAGGATACCCAGAAATTTCTGGAATATAAACACTTCATGAAAAGTCTTATCTTTAATAATGCATTTTCCTGAACAGTTCTGAATTTGCTTTATCCCCAGTCATGTGCCGGCGTACCCTGGGTTTAATTTGAAGTAATGATACAACTCGATATCCGCCGGGATTGTCCGGCCTCCCCCGCGGAGTGTTTTCCGGCGGTGGGGGCGACACCCCATTGGCTGCTGGCGGTATCTTCCTGGCTTGCTGAAGTCTGCATTGTTTTGTGTGGCTCGCTGCCCCACCGCTGGAGAACCCGTCATGGGAGGAGTGAGGGGGGGAGGGAGGGGTCACCATTGGCAGGACTGGAAGACCCGACTTGCGGGATGGTTCGGAAAATTCCACCCAATGTTTAAGCTTGTACTCTCTTAATGCTGGGAGACTAAAGATGATCTGATTGAGGTGCTTAAGGTGATTGAATAATTTGATAGGCTGGATATTGAGATTGATGGCATGTTGGCACAGTGGTTAGCACTGCTGCCTCACAGCGCCAGAGACCTGGGCCGGGATTCTCCCCTACCCGGTGGGGCGGGGGGTGTCGGCGTGTCGGAGTGGCGTGAACCACTCTGGGGTCGGGCCGCCCCAAAGGTGCGGAGAATCGGGGCCAAGACCTCACATTGAGGGGCTAGGCCCGGACCGGAGTGGTCTCACTTCGCCGGCTGGCGTGAACGGCCTTTGGCGCCACGCCCGCCGGGGCCGAAATGACTTAGCAGGCCGACGTAAGTCCGTGCATGCTCTGGAGCGTCAGCGGCTGCTGACGTCATACCGGCGCATACGCAGGGGAGGGAAGGGGGCCCGCCGACCGGTGCGGTGCGAATCCCGCCCCCGCCGAATCTCAGGTGGTGGAGAATTCGGGACACGGCGGGGGCAGGATTTACGCCGGCCCTGGGCAATTTTCCGACCCCCAGGGGGTCAGAGAATCCCGCCCCTGGGTTCAATTCCGGCTTCGGGTGACTGTCTGTGTGGAGTTTGCACTTTCTTCAAATAGCCGCGTGGGTTTCCTCCGGATGCTCCGGTTTCCTTCCAGAGTCCAAAGATGAGCTGGTTCTGCGTATTGGCCATGCTAAATTGCACATTAGTGCCCAAAGATGTGCCGCAGTTAAATAGGTCAACTCACCCCCACCTTCTGAAGAGCAATTAGGGATGGGCAATAAACGCTGGCCTAACCAGCGATGCCCACATCCCGTAAATCAATTAAAAAATCGGTCAGGTGGATTGGCCATGATTAATGCGCAGGGTTAAGGGGATAGGACAGGGGAGTGGGCCTAGGTAGGGTGCTCTTTCAGAGGGTTGGTGCAGACAAGATGGGCTGAATGGCCTCCTTCTACACTGTAGGGATTATATGGAAACCATTTCCTCTCATGGGCCGAGTCCCAAACAAGAAGAATAATACTAAAATTAGAGCTGAGAAGTTCAGGCGTAATGTCTCAAAATATTTCAAGTAAAAAAACCCGGGAAGTGTTATCTCTCCCTCAGAAGACTGTCAAATCTAGATTGCTAGATTTTTAAGTAAGAGTATTAAAGGATATGGGGGGTGGCGTTTGGGGTTGGGAGTACAGAGGAGGGGGAGTCGGGGGGAAGAGCTATAGTAGACGTCTGTGGGTGACCCTAGAGGAAGAGATGAGGATGCTGGGTTCAGAGGCCGGTTGGGCTGAAGGTTGTGTTATTCCTTGTGTCTGAATAAAACTCATAGTGTTCGAGTTGAAGTAGATGCTTTATTTGTATGAGTTTGTTCTCTTTCCAGCATTTATACTATGTTACATCTGTGCTGCCTGTCTGTATTCTGCTCACCAGCTACCGTTCCTGTGAAGAGTCTCTGATTTCCTGGGCGGAATTCTCCCATTCAGCGGCAGAGTGTCCACGCTGTCGGAAACGCCGTCACGTTTCACAACAGTGTGAACGGGCCACTGGGAGTACCGATTCTGGCCCCTACAGGGGGCTAGCACGGCATTGGAGCGGTTCACACTGCTCCAGCCTCCTATTCTGGTGTGAACTGTGTGCCGCATCAACCCGCGCATTCACTGTAGCCTCACTCAACGTGCCGGCCTCGACGCAACATGGGGCATGAGTTTAGGGGCCGGCGCATAAGAAAATAGGCCTGGGATGCGAGAGGCCAGCCCGACGATCGGTGGGCACCGATCGAGGGCCAGGCCCCATCGGAGACACCCTCCGGCGTCAGAGCCCCCCCTCCCCCCCCACAGACTTTCCCCCCCGGATCGTGGCTTGCGCATGCGCAGAACGATCTGCGCCCCAAACTTCTTTTTCAATTGCGCATGCACGGATTGCGCATGTGCAGAATGATCTGAGTCCAATATGGCTATTTTCAACTGCGCATGCATGGCTTCTGTTTCCTGCGCATGCGCAGACCCAGATTTGCGTCCTTTGTTCCCCGGACTGTTGAAAATGTGCTCAGACGCCATTTTATCGTGGATTTTGGCGTTTCTTTCTTGATAAAAAGTTAATGTTACTTTTTTCTTTTGATCTGCACTTTTCAATCGTGATTTCCAGCGTTAAACCTTTCTGTTCTGGTAATGATTGTTTAAGTTTCACATCACTCATTCCCTGTGCAATTTGGTCTCAAAGCATTGAATGTCTTAAAGCAGCATTGTTACTGGTGTTACAGTGACCTTCAAATTTTTTGAGTATTACCTCTAATTTGGTGTTGTCTTCACCTTTTAAGTAATTAAAGCCGTCATAGATTTATCTAGCTTCATGTCCTGCTAGGAGCAGTGCTATTTTCGTTTCTTCTGAGGCCATGCTCCATTCATTAGCTATGATATATATTTCGAACATTTGCTTAAAAATTTTCCAGCTATGACTTACTGGTTGTTTCCAGTTGCGGTGGAGTTCCAACGAGTTTCATTGACTCAGTGAAGTCTCCCCACGTCGAATGTCCGGTACGAGGTTTCCTGTCATTTTGATCTTTCTGTGTCTGCATCTTGTGTAATCTTCAGGTAAGCGTTCTGAAGTCTCCTGGTACCATGTGTTATTCCTTGTGTCTGAATAAAGCTCGTAGTCTTACAGTTGAAGTAGATACTTTGTTTGTATGAGTTCATTCTCTCTCCAGCATGTATACTATGTTACATCTGAGCTGCCTGTCTGTGTCCTGCTCACCAGCTGCCGTTCCTGTGAAGAGTCTCTGACTTCCTGTCTGTCTGTTCAGGTCCACTCTGCACACTTTCGGAAGACTTTTGTGGCCTCATCACCGATTGGATGGGGGGTGGGAGGGGGATGAAGGGCTGTAAAATTCAACGAGCCATTCAAAAGTCCATTCACTTTAGTGGGAGAGTAAAATCTCGCCTTTCGAGATTCACACTACTATTACTAAATGTGATGAATGTAAGAAATTGTCATATTTTATATTTCAGGGGCTGGACTGTCTGGTTGCCGACGCTGAAATCGCATTCATCGAACAGCCTGAGAATCCAAGTTCCCGACCAAATCGGGGGCGATGCTCTGCCCCCTCCAAAGCACGCTGTATCGACGACCTCCGGACATTGCCTGAGGTCCGCCCCTCCCGATGCTCCGCCTCCGACCGGCCGAGTTCCCGGCAGCGTGGGTCGCGTGTGGTGTCACCCATCAGGAAATCAACGTGGCGGCTGTGGACTCAGTCCAGCGTCGCCATAGTCAGGGGAGGGCCAATCCGTGGGCAGGGGGGCGGAGGACATTATTCGGAGCTGGGGACACTGTGATGGGGTGTGCAAGTCGGCCGAAGATGGGGGACTATTTTGCAGGCCTGGTCTGCGAGCAGCCGGCGACATGTAGCACAGCGCGGCCGGCGCTGTGCGCATGCGTGGCCACGGACCTGACAATTCTCCGGGCCGTATCGGCAGCTAGAGCCAGGTGCTTTTCGCTGCTGGCCCCAGGAAAACGGGGAATTGGTGGCCATTTTGTGCCAGTTTTCTGTCCCCATGTCGGCGTGGGGACATAGCCCCAGAATCGGAGAATCCAGCCCCATATTGTTTGCAGTAATCTTATTAAAACCTGGGCTAAGATGCATACAGACAGCATGATTGCTGGAGCTGTGATTGAGATTTTGTGAAAGTGAGGTAATCATTGATTAGCAGGTGAAGTGTTCTGTTAATAGATCATGAGAACTATTTAATTGTTTACTGATAGCTAGCTGTTGGAATATTGTTTACGTTTGTAGGAATTCTAGGGTGGAGATTATTTATGAGGGGCGTTTGGTCCTGGATAAACAAGTCAAGGGGCATCTTGTAAGAAGAGGCAAAAAAAGCCTTATGTTTTGGGCACAGACGATGTAGTTAATGAGAGGAGCCAGGTCGGTCTGAAAAGACACTTGTTCCTAGAACTCTGAGCTGGACAGAAGTGTTTCAGTTTGAACCTGAAAGGCTCCAAAGATTCTGCACAGAGAATAGCAAAGAAAAACCGGGTTGTTAACTTTATTTGTGAGTGACGTTTGAAATATATTGATTTGCTTAATTGGAATATAGTAACAGGTTTAGAAATCAGCAAAGGTTTTCTCTTTTGCTTAAGCACTGTTGTAACTGTTAACTGTAAAGCTATATCTTTGTTGTTAATGTGGTTAGTTCTGTGTTTAAATTAAAGTTTGTTTTAGCATAAACGATACCTATTGGTCAGTGTCATCACTCTTGTGATGTAGTAATGTTTCCTCACAGTTTTTCAAATAGCAAGTGGTTGGGTTCTTCTCCGGGATCCTAACACTAAGACAGCTGGAACCATCCGAGGTTCGTGATTTAAATCACATTTTCGAATGGTTGTCTGTGCAGGGCAATTGTGCAAAGAAAGTTTAAACTTCCCGGGCTATCCTTACCAGAATGGCAAAATCCTGGGCCCATGCTTCTATGTTCCGTCCTCTGTTTCTATGACAAGTTCAAAACGAGGGGTGGGAGGTTTAGGGGGGATTTGAGTGAAGATGTTTTTACCCAGAGGGTGGTGATGGTCTGGAATGCAGTAGCTGGGAGGGTGGGAAAGGCGGGTTGCCTCACATCCTTTGAAAAGTACCTGGATGAGCACTTGGCACGTCATAACATTCAAGGCTATGGGCCAAGTGCTGGCAAATGGGATTAGATGGGAAGGTCAGGGCCTTTCATGTGTCGGTGCAGACCCGATGGGCCGAAGGGCCTCTTCTGCACTGTAGTATTCTGTGATTCTGTGAACTCAGTAGCCTCGAGCTAAGATTGAAAAACAATCTCCAGCCTTTCCTCATAATCGCGGAGCAAGAGATCAACCTTATGACTTGACTCTACCCTATCTCCCGGACATAGCGGTCTTCCTTTGTACTCCCTGGCGTAGTTTATTTATTTCTTGTTTTGGAAGGGAAAAGACACTCATTAATGATACTTGAGGCTAGGTCAGTGAGCTAATTTAAGAAATAATGAGTTTATGCGAAGGGAACATATTAGGAAGGATGGAACTAAATGGGCCAATGTCATTTTCCAAACTAAACCAGCAGATCAAATAAAGTGAATGGTGGCTAAGCTGCAGAAAGCTTATTTTCAGTTAACCCTTCAAGTGCAGAAAGTGATGCAACAAAGTTCAGCGTTAGGTCACGTATACTGGGGCGGAAAGAAAGACAAACTGGCAATTTAGCCAATGAGATATAGTAGCTGCTGGGGAGCAGGTTTGATGGGCTGAATGGCCTACGTCTTCTCCTAGCTCTTTTATAAATACAGCAGGCAATCTGTGCACAGCAAGCTCCAAGCTCCCACAAGCAGCAATGTTAGCAGATAATCTGCTTCTGAGGGACACCAGGATTAAACCTCCACATTCCAATGCATACCAGCACTCACTTCCGAGGCTGCCACATGAATAATGGTCACTTCAATGAGATATTGGAGAGTTATGATGCCTGTTTAACTAAATCAGGGGGCAGATTCAGCTCAGTTGGCTAGACAGCTGGTTCATGATGCAGAGCGAGGTCAGCAGTGTGGGTTCAATTCGCACACCGGCTGATTCATGAAGGCCCTGCCTTCTCAACCTTGCTCCTCGCCTGAGGTGTGGGTGATCCTTAGGTTAAATCACCACCAGTCAGCCCTCCCCCTCAAAGGGGAAAGCAGCCTATGGTCATCTGGGACGATGGCAACATTACTCTTAACTACGGTGCCGTGTGATTTACTGCCCTCAGACGTGGAAGAGCTAGGGATGAAACCAAAAGTCTGAATGACGATTCTCCATGTAGAGTGTGTAAAATGTAGGTTTGAATGTGCAGGCACTTGGTTTGCTTACCATTTTTGCTTCACTAAGTACCAAACATAACTGGGCGGGTGTCTTGGAGACACATTCTGCCACGAGCAGTATAGTGTGGCTGGATCTCCGCCGATCAACCTAGTCAGACGGTCAGCTTGTTGCACGTTCCTGGGTTTGTGCCATAAATATGAAAAGGACAGGTCCCTGCTCCATTTCTGGTACTTCGCAGATGTCTACCCAGTTGTCCGTTCTGGAATGCCAGAGGAAAACCCTCACCAATTCATCACTGAATATTGGAGGAATCCCTTTGCCACTCCGTCAGGGGAGGTATGAATACCCCCTTTGCCACTCCATTAGGGGGGAATGAATACCCCCTTTGCCACTCCATGGGGGGGGGGGGGAATGAATACCCCCTTTGCCACTCCATTGGGGGTGGGGGGGGGGGGTATGAACACTGGAGGAAACCTTTACAGATCCATCAGGGGACCATGAATATTGAAGGATAGACTGTCAATTCATCAGGAGACCAGGGCAGTTTCAGTCAGAAACTATATGGACCCGTAACGGTACAGTGTAATGGTGGGGTTACCCCAAAGATACGCTGGGGAACCATCTCTGTATGTTCCGAGGTAAGGATCGCAAAGCCCAGGAAGTTAAATCTCCCCTTTCACAATTGCTCTGCACTGGGTTCCATCCGACAGTGTGATTTAATTCGCAATCTTCGGATGGTTCTGATTTCCTTACAGTAATAGTTATCCAGGAAAGGTTAGAAGAATGAATGCCTCTTCTAGTTTCAGGGTAACTATTGTAATGGCTGCCCCCACTCTCTCTCCCATCTCCCCTCCAGGGTCACTCCCCCTGCTTGCCTCAGCCTGAAATCCCTTTCCCCCACTGCTGACCTAACCTGATCCAACTCTGCTCCACCTTTTTCCCGCCAAAGCCCGGCCCAATCACCTCACCCCACTCCTCCACCCGCTCCCCAATCCAATTCTTCCCACTTCTCTTGTGCACTTACCTTCTCCTTTAAACTTACCTGGTTTATGGCAGCTAGTGTTGTTAAAAAAAAAAGGGTCGGGGCTTGCTGGAGTGATCTCACCTGGTCTGAGCCGGGCAGTTGGGTGAGATAGGAGTGGCTTCAATTTGAGGTAAGAAACTAGGAGAGAGGACTGCCGATCCGACTCAATTACCACGCCACAGGAAGTTATGGGCAAAAAGACATTTCTGGGGTGCAGCTTTCCTGTCAACAGCTGATGAGACTGCCCAAAATTGCTGCTGGGGATACTGGCGCCAATTGTCGACCCAGCAGCCTGCCACACCCCCCTAACGGTGAGGTGGGCTGTGAAGAAGGGGAAAGGGTTTGCATTCATATAGCGCCTGGCACAACCGCAGGATGTCCCAAAATGATGTACATCAGTGAAATACTTCTGAAATACTTTCACTGCTGTATCTTTGGAAACATGACAGGCAATTGGCGCACAGCAAGATCCCACAGACAGCACTGTAATAATGGTCAGAGAAACCTTTTGAAGTGACGCTGTTGGTCAGGACAATAGGAAGAGGCTCTGCAATGTTTGTCAAGTTTAGCACTCGAGCAATATTTAGGCGGCATTTATATTTTAAATGGTGGCCGTGCCACCATTCCAAACATAAATATATTTCAATACTGCAAAATATCGGGCAAACGGGGACAACCGGGACAGTCATGGTTGCGATGCGTAAATGAAATAATTCCATTAGCTATGTGTTACTTCAGTAAGCCTGATCATGTATGTACTGTACATCCTGTCATGAGTGATGGTGAGAAGCAGCCTACAGATGGTGGAGCAGCCCAGAAGCCAGCAATATTATTTTCTTTAACAATACAGCACAGGCCCTTAGGCCCTCGATGTTGTGCCGAACAATGATCACCCTACTCAAACCCACGAATCCACCCTATACCCGTAACCCAACAACCCCCCCCCCCCCTTATCTACTGGAGTTAAGCCAACTCCCCAGTTAAAATTCTGTGGAAGGTAGAATCTGTAATCTCTAATTCCAGTGATCTCTTCAGAACATGAGGGTATAGCTCTTTGACCTCTTGTTGTTTGAATCACATCCAGAAATGGAATACGATTCTTTACCACAAGCGGTTTTGTATCATTCGGGTCACACTTTTTCTCTTGTGAACGCGAGCCCACTGAGAGCGCATCTGGCCTCACTTTCTGCAGTTTAATTGCATCATCAACATGTTAACGCCCATTATTGACCAACAAGAAGCTGATCCCAAGAGCATGAACATAGGAACAGGAATAGGCAAGAGACAAAGTCATCCAGAAGCCCAGGCCAATGCCTTGGGGACATGAGATCAAATCAAT
Source organism: Scyliorhinus canicula (assembly GCF_902713615.1). Classification (NCBI taxonomy): domain Eukaryota; kingdom Metazoa; phylum Chordata; class Chondrichthyes; order Carcharhiniformes; family Scyliorhinidae; genus Scyliorhinus; species Scyliorhinus canicula. Next base: position 143,854,390 of record NC_052158.1, on the reverse strand, counting down.
TGATGAATCTGGAATTGAAAATCTGGTCTTAGTAATGGCGATCATGAAACTATCACTGATTGGCATGGAAACCTATCTGGTTCACTAATGCCCTTTCGGGAAGGAAATCTGCCATCCTTTACCTGGTTTGGCCGATATGTGGCTCCAGACCCACGGCGATTGTTGACTTCTTGAAGTGGCCTATTAAACCACTCAGTTCAAGAGCAATTAGGGATGGGCCACAAATGAAAATGAAAAACTAAAATTGCTTATTGTCACGAGTAAGCTTCAATGAAGTTACTGTGAAAAGCCCCTAGTCGCCACATTCCGGCGCCTGTCCGGGGAGGTGGGTACGGGAATGCCAGCAACTTCCACATGCCATGAATGAATAACGAAAAGAGAAATCCCTCGAACCTACTTGGCCATTCAATTAGATCGTGACTGACCTGCACCTCAACATTTATTCACCCTTGCTTCAATTCCCTTGATCTTTTAAAATCTCCAAACTGGGGTTATCAAAAGTCTTTAGCGATGGCCCCATCTTAAATTTATTTGTAAGTCCTATTCAGTTTTTGGTGGGAAGTGACACGTTAACGCTGTAATTTTCAAGAGCCCACGAACGTAACACTCTACATTATGAATCCTAAACAAACTGTGGCCTTTAACATTTCCCTTCTCTTAAATGTTAGGCCCCATTGGTTATTTGTACAATAAATTCTCACAAAATGTAATGGAACATTTGTTTAGCTCTAGAACGAAAGGAAGTTAATGCCCAGCTAATTATTTATAATGGGGATCTACTATGTACTGAAGACTATATAAGGGCTTGAAGAGCATGAGATTATTTCTAATGGTGAGCGAATGAGTAAGAAGGGAAAAACACCCAGGCTTTGCACTGGAAGCACAGCGAGGAGATTACAGCAAATGTATTCATCCAAAGGGTTATTCAACTATGAAATACATTATCACAAGTGAATACTGAAGCTGAGCCTATCATAGCAACATTAAAGAAGGCAATAAACACTCAAAGATGATAAATATTAAATGGAAAGTGCAGGGAAATGGGATCACAGTAAGTTGTTCTGTCAGGGCAGATATCAGCCCAGCACTGGGATAAAGGACCAATAGCATTCATCTATGCCAACATTTCTATGATTCTCTACCAGTTTTGCATTGACTGGATTATTTCATTAAATAGCCCACAGTCCCATCCAAATCCTCTCCTTCTCCACCTTTGATAACACCGCATGGTATTCTGTATTAATTTTGTGGAGCCTTTCTCCCAGTGATTTTGTCAAGCCCAGGGGCTAACAGTGTGTACGGTAATGATGTAGGGCAATTTTCAGCCTGACTTGCTTAAGGCTGGAACAGGAGCCTCATAAAATTACCACTCAAAGCTGACTTTTGTACTCTAGTTCAGGATTCACTGGCCCAACGTAAACATTATTAATCTCGGTTTCTGTGAATTTGCACTTCTCAGCAAAGAGTACGGGGGTGATTCTCCGAAATGGAGCCCGAGTGTTCGCACCATCGTGAACGCCGTCGTGAAGGGCCCAGGTATGACCTATTCTGTCTCCCACAGGGGGCCAACACGGCGCTGGAGCGGTTCACACAACTCCAGCCTCGCTTCCCAATGCCAAATGGGCACCGCGCCAACCTGCGCATGCGCGAGAGACTTCTTCCATGCGCCGGCCCCGACTCAACATGTCGTCGGTGTTCAGGCACCGGCCGCGCAGGAAAGTAGGCCCGGGGTGGGGGGGAGAGGCCGCCGATCGCGGGCCAGACCCCATCGGAGGCCCCCCCGGGGACGGAGCCCCCCCCCCACACGACGCCGGCGGGACTCTGTCGTATCCGCGCGGCCACTTGGCCCATCCGGGCCGGAGAATCGGTGGCCCCGCCGATTCCAGTGGCCCGCAGCCGGCGCCGTGCCAACAGCGCACTTCGGAGAATTGCGGGCCGGCGTCAGGGCGCCGTGGCGGTTGTGGTGATTCTCCAGCCCGGCGCGGTGCTCGGAGAATCGACCCCTACATGTTTAAGGTGTAGCCGTGTCTAAGTGGGAGCACTCTTGCCTCGAGCCAAAATGGTTGGATGTTCAAGAGCCAGACCGGAGATTTGACGAGGAAATCCAGGGTGACGCTCAGTGCAATGCTAAAGGAGTGTTGCATTGTCAGAGGTGTCTTCCTTAGGGTAATACAGGTTTGGGATTTCTGGCTCCGTAGTGGGGGGACCTACCATGGGGTATGCAGTGGTGGGTCAGACAAAAGTCCGCTGACTTTCAGTGGGACCAGATGATCCTAGTGATAGACAAGGCTGGAACATCCAGGCTCCTGTCTGCTTCCTCCATGATGTAAAAGATCCCATGGCACTATTTCAAAGGGAGTTCTTCAATGATCATGGCCAATGTTTATTCCTCAGCCAACATCCCAAAAAAACAGATTATCTGATGATCAACTCATTAATGTTTGTGGGAGTTTTCGATGTACAGATTGTCTGCTGCATTTCCTACATTACAACAGCGATCACAATTCAAAGCACTTCATTGTTCATGAAGTGCTTTGTGACATCCTGAGATTGTGAAAAGTGCTGCATACGTGCAAGTCTATCTGATAACGTGTCAGTTATCTTTGCAATTACATTTGGTTTGTGCATCATGGGTCATAAATGTTGGACTATAGCAGCACACAGAGTTGGTTTGACGCCTGTCATGTTAACAGTGATTCTAAAAAGGGCCGGATAGTCACAAAACGTGTTTGGCAAACCTTTTCTCGCTTTAGAAGTGCCGAGCTTCATTGTTTCACACAAGAGTGATGAGCCTTGACATTACCAACGAAACAAAAACACCAACCATTTGTCGTGAAGTCACCATTCCCTTTGAACATTAATGGTGGAGTTTTGCTTCAGGCCTTGGGTGTAAATCTTGTCTCGGTGCAAGGCATGAATGAAAGTTAACAGTCAGATTTTTGCATGTCCTTAATCCAACTAACCCAATTTTTTTTTGCCCATAAATTCGGCTGGCTGGAAACGATTGCTGTTATGGACACCTTATAGATGAGGGCTGGAATTTTACACCCCTCTTACCGACGGGATTTTCCCATCCCACCAGAGTCAATGGAAACTTCAACAGTTCACCACATTTTCCGCCCCGCCACCGCCACGATTGGAGCATAAAATTCCACACAAAGGACTTTCACAACCACGTGACACATGGGGCTCAGTTTTCACTTTTACCGTCACTCACTTTTCACCCCTGCCGATTCTCGTTTCCATGGTGTCAATGGGTGGCCAATGTCATATTAGGCCACAACATAGGAGCAGAAGTAGGCTATTTGGCCCATTGAGTCTGCTCCGCTATTCAGTGAGGTCATGATGGATATGATGTGATAATCCTTAACTTCACTTTCTCGCCTTATCCCCATAACCCTTGATTCTCTTATTGATTAAAAACTTGTCCATCTCAGCTTTAAACATATCTAACAAGCTAGCCTGTGTAGCCCTGTGTGGTAAAGAATCCCACAGATTCACTACCTTCTGAGAGACAAAATTCCTCCTCATCTCTTTCTTAAATGGGCAACCCCATACTCAGAGATTATGCCTTTCGTCCCAGATTCTTCCACAAGAGGAAACAGCCTCTCACCATCTACCCTGTCAAGCCCCCGAGAATCCTCCATGACTCATTCTCCTGAACTCCAAAGAGGACAGGCCTGATCTACTCAACCTCTCCTCATTAGAAAATCCCTCCATACCCGGGATCAATGCAGCAACCCTTCCCTGGATTGCCTCTAATGCCAGTATGGCCGGGATTCTCTGATCCCGCGGCCAAGTTCTGACGCCGGCGTCAAAAGCAGCGTGAACCACTCTGGTGTCAATGGGCCTCCAGGCCCAGGCATTCACCCCTTCCTAGGGAGCTAGTATGGCGCCAGAGTTCTACTATGGCGCTAGAAAACTGGCGCTCCACGGGCGGCGCGGGTCAGCACATGCGCGTGTGTTCCTGTCTCCGCGCCGGCCCCCGGGCAATATAGCGGAGCCCGACAGGGGCCCAGCGCGGAGGAACATAGGCCCCTCATAGAATTAGCCTGCCCGCCGATCGGTAGGCCCCGAACGCAGGCCAGGCCACCTTGGAGGCACCCCCCCCCCCCACACCAGGCGGCCCCCGCAGCCAGAACTCCAAGGTCCTGCCGGGTGGGACCATACGTAATCAACGACGACGGGACTCGGCTGACCTTGGCGGGCACTCGGCCAGAGAATCGCCAGTGCGGCCGCTTACAACAGCGCCGTAGAATTAAAGGCCCAGCATCGGAGTGGCGTGGCGCGTTTCTCGCATATCCCCCCCCCCCCCCCCCCCCCCCCACGGCCATCCTCTGACCTGGCGCGGGATCAGAGAATCCCGGGCCATATCTTTCCTTAGATAGGGGGATGAAAACTGTTTTTTTTTGTTTATTGACACGTGTACCGAGGTACAGTGAAAAGTATTTTTCTGCAAGCAACTCAACAGATCATTAAGTACATGAAAATAAAATAAAAAGAAAACAGGGCAACATAAGGTACACAATGTAAATACCTAGACACTGACATTGGGTGAAGCATACAGGGATGTAGTATTAATCAGGTCAGCCCATAAGAGGAGTCTGGTGGCAGTGGGGAAGAAGCTGTTTTTGAGTCTGTTCGTGCGTGTTCTCAGACTTCTGTATCTCCTGCCCGATGGAAGAAGTTGGAAGAGTGAGGAAGCCGGGTCGGAGGGGCCTTTGATTATGCTGCCCGCTTTCCACCGGCAGCGGGAGGTGTAGATGGTGTCAGGTGTTGTCTAACTAGTGCCTTGTGTTGTTTTAGCAAATCTTTCCCTCTTTTTATACTCCATGCCCTTTTAAATAAAGGGCAACATTTCATTTGCCTCCCTATTACCTGCCGAACCCGCATGCTAGATTTTTGTTATTTATGCAGGAGGGTTGCCAAATCCCTCTGCCTCAATAACGTCTTTCTCCATTTAAATAATATTTAACTCCTTCAATCTTCCTACCAAAGTGCATAACTTCACATTTTCCTACATTATATTCTATAGAACATAGAACAAACAGTGCAGAAGGAGGCCATTCGGCCCATCGACTCTGCCGACACACTTAAGCCCTCACTTCCACCCTATCCCCGCAACCCAATAACCCCTCCTAAACTTTTTTGGTCACGAAGGGCAATTTATCATGGCCAATCCATCTAACCTGCACGTCTTTGGACTGTGGGAGGAAACCGGAGCACCCGGAAGAAACCCATGCAGACACGGGGAGAACTTGCAGACTCCGCACATACAGTGATCCAGCGGGGAAGCGAACCTAGGACCCTGTCGCTGTGAAGCCACAGTGCTATCCACTTGTGCTACCGTGCTGCCCGAACATACAGCTTTTGCCTACTCACCTAACCTGTCTATATCCCTCTATAGACTCTTGGGCCGAGATTCTCCCCCGGCGTGATTCTCCGTTGTGATGGCGCCCGGGGTTTTCCCGGCGGCGTGGGGCTGCCCCACAATGGGAAACCCCATTGACCGGCTGGCGTAACGGAGAATCCCGCCGGCTGGTCGGGGGCAGAAATGTGGCGCGGCGGGGCGGAGAATCCCGCCCTTTGTGCCCTTTGTTCATCAATTGTTTTCCCACCTATTTTTGTCTCATCTACAAATTTGGCAATAGTGCACTCACTTCCCTTATTCAAGTCATCCATTTATATTAAATAATTGGGGCCTCAGCACAGATCCCTGTAGCAGTCCACTAGCTACAGATTGTCTAACTGAAAATGATTCACTTACCCCAACTCTCTGTCTTCTATTAGTTAACCAATCCTCTATCCATGCTAATATACTACCCCCATCACCATGGACCATTATCTTGCAGTCCATCACACGAACCTGCCTCCCATCCATTGACTCTATCTACACCTCCCACTGCCTTGGGAAAGCGGACAGCATAGTCAAAGACCCCACCCACCCAGCTTACTCATTCTTCCAACTTTTTCCGTTGGGCAGGAGATACAAAAGTCTGAGAACACGCACAAAGAGAATCAAAAACAGCTTCTTCTGCGCTGTTACCAGACTCCTAAATGACCCTCTTAAGGACTGACCTGATTAATACTACACCTCTGTATGCTTCACCCAATGTCTGTGTCTATGTATTTACATTGTGTACCTTGTGTTGGCCTATTATGTATTTTCTTTTCCTTTCATGTACTAAATGATCTGTTTGAGCTGCTCTGAGAGAAATACTTTTCACTGCACCTTGGTACAGGTGACAATAAACCAATCCAATCCAATCTGATTCAGCAGCCTTTCGTGGGGTACTTGACTGAATGCTGCTGATGCACGATGGCAAAGTGAAGTCTCACTCCTTCCACCTTGCACAAGCCTCTTGTTCTGGTTACTGGATTGCCAGTGAGAAATACGCACGGCCCTTCACACAAACGTGAACTTTGGTTGGCTAGTTAGGTTAAAATAACATGCACATCTCAATAATTACTGAACCCTTTACTGAGCTGTGTTAAAGTGAAATGTCCTCAGATGATGACAATAGTAACTCCCCCATTCTGTACTAATCTGTAAAATGTGTCAAGAGAAAGAGACACATAATAATAACACTTTAAGGCTTTGGTTAAAAATGACTGCATAACAATGGAATTACAATCGTGACGGCACAGCCCAGCAAAGCCAAATGTGTCAAAGGAATAAACATTTCTGTAGTCAGGGAAAGGGATGAAAAAGCTGGAAATTAATCTGGCTGTCATTCTACAAGTGTGACGTTCAAGGGGGAGACAATACAGCGCCAGAGACTTTAAACGAAGCAGGATGACCTTCTTACCCGACGATCGACCAACGAGAACCTCGCCTGGAATCCTCAGTCTGTTTGCAAACTAAGGCTGTCGAATGGGCAAGGCAAGCACATGTTGCATTTCGATCACTGGAAGGATGACTGCCGATCTTCGCTTTATATTCAGCCTGACATCCACGGGGAGGTGCGGACACTGTCAGGCACACGTGGGGATGATCCGCCCCCATTTCTCATCTGCAAGAGGCGATTGATTCTGCCACTGAGAAGCACCCAACCAGTCACAGCCCAATTTGCTGAGAGTTGTTTATTGCTGACTGTTGTGCTTCAGTGGCTGTGCAGCTATCGTCTCGAGTGACCTGGGCTATGAATCTTGTTTCCAGTTTGTTTGCAATCATCTTTTGCGTCATTAATTAAGTTCTGAGAGTAACGGAAATGATCACAAAGTAGGGTCTCATGCACTCCAGAAGTATCCTGCCTTAACCCTGTAGTCACCAAATCTGTTTTTGCAGCAGTTTATGCATATGTTTTTCTTTATAACTTTGTACATGCTTTAGACTTAAGTGCTCCCATTGATTTGCTTATAATGTCTTTTCCTTTATTATTTCGTTTGTTTCTATAATTTTTTTCAGTCGTTCATGGGGTGCGAGCAATGCTGGCTACCCATCCCTGATCGCTCTTGAGAAGGTGGTGGTGTGGTGGTGAGCTGCTAACTGAAATGACTGCCGTCCATGCAACGTGCCTTTACCGTCCACTTGTACACTTTTAATATGGTCAGATGCAGGTTAAAAAGAGGTGGCCTGAAAAGATTATGAAAGGGTTTGAGTTTGGATTGGCATAAAGAAGATATTTCCAATTGTGGAAAATTGCCCCTTGGTGTCCAAAGATTTGCGGGTTTAACTGGGGTTGCGGGTTTACATGGCTAGGGCGAGGGAGTGGGCCTAGTTAGGGTGCTCTTTCGCAGGGTCGGTGCAGACTCGTCGGGCCGAATAGCCTCCTTCTGCACTGCGGGGCTTCTATGGATTCCATGGTAACGGGGGTGGGACGGGAAAAGCTCAAAACCTGGGTTCAAAATAAATGCTTGTCAGGAACGCTCAAACTAAAATAGACTCAATCAAAAAGTGATTCCCTGTTCCCTCCACTTGCTGTCACAGCCACAATCACTAGACATAACAAAGGAGGTTTTCCAGTCCCGCCGATCCTGAGATGGAAAATCCCACTCAAGGGCGACAATCCGTCAAGTTTGCCATCCCGCCGCCACAATTTCCAAGGTGGGCGGGGCCGTAAAATTTACCTCAACATTCTACTCCAGCCAGATGGTCCATTATGTCACGCTTTACACGTGGGGTGGTGTAGAGTCCGACAAAGTGACCATCTGGGAATGCATCTCTCTTTTTTTAAATTCAGGTTTTTATCACCACCTGCTCCCTGAGCCCTCTTTTGATTTTCACCCCACGGTCCCTGTCCACTCTTCGAGTTACCTCTCTGTAAATTGCCCTGAAATGTCTCGCTTCAGCAATTTATGCAGGTGCTACTTTGAAAAAAAATCTTTTGCTGCCAAGATACATCTGTGCTATTGCTACTGGAAACTCTCCTGGGGATATCTGACCAATCGATACAGAAAACTGTATTTTAACGTTAGCCATATTTTTTCCAATTATCACTCAAGATCTGTAGTGTTCTCTTTGTGTGCATTGCACCATGATGTCCAACCTGCATCTCCCCAGAGTAACAGAGGAAGGCCAGAAGTAGACACTATGCATCAATTTAAGGGCTAGTAAGTCTTTTTCTGAAACAGGACCAAGCTGGATCTTGGCAGCCTACAGATAGTTGGACAATTGTAAGTCACAAATTATGTAGCAATCTCTGTCTTTTTACTGAAGGAAACAGAGCTGGGAGGTTGTTACTTTGACTAAGTCACATCCTACCAGCAACTTTGTTCCTGGCATAAGCTAGTTTATTGGGGCTCACCATTATTATTGGGTAAATCACATTGCAGCTTATGACAAGAGATACCCCATGAATTGCAAATTGTCACAAATTGCTGGGTGATTTGCACAGTTCCTCTGTGAGCCGCACTTGCTTTCGTTCTCCCTGTCATTTTTAAGAACTTGCTGAATTTGTACATTAACCTCAAATTAGACTCACTGCAGAAAGTTAGAGCTGATACTTAACAGCATAAGCATCCTTTTATGTCAATCAAACTCTCTTTGCCCAGACAGGGAACTGTTGAAACAGTTGAGTCTCATTCCTACAGGCAATAAATTCTTCTTGGAGATTTAAAAAAGTAAATTTTTTCTCATTACCTCTTGATGTCTCTTCACCTCTTTCACGTGATCCAATCTTTCTTTTCCTCTTATTATTTCCCTTTACAGCTAATTTGACGAAGATGACCTAATTGCCTTCTCTGTTGTCAAAGAGTCATCATAACACAGGAGGCCATTCAGCCCATCGAGTCCGTACAAGCTCTTCATCGAGCAATCCAATAAGTCCCATTCTCTCGCACTAGTCCCGTAACCTGCAAGTCCCCCCCCCCCACCCCCTCACCGCAAGTGCCCACCCAGTCTCCTTTTGAAATCATTGATCATCTTTGCTTCTGCGGATTCTTCATTTCCATCACCCTTAACAGCAGCCAGATTATAACTGTTGAACAAGATTGAACTTTGAGCAGTAACTTTGGACGCGATTTAACGGAAACATTTCTAAGTGCAATTCTGGGTGCAATTGGCAGGATGTTTCCCGACGGGGTGTTGGCGTGATCGTAGCCCGTATTTAACGGCACTTAGTGCCGGAAATGAGCCCCTTTGAACTTCTCGCCAATACTGACTGTCGCGCCGTCTGATTGGTTAGATCCGCGCCTCAGTATCTCGCCGCTAACAAGGGGGGAACTGCTTTTAAAGGGTCCCTCACCACTCATTCCCAATCAACATATAAGGATGGCAGTGTACAGACCTGCTCCTCTCCTTGGCGATGCCAACCTTGCCAGGCTTCTCGACGCTGTGGATGCGAGACGGAATGCCTAATTCCCTCGAGAGTCATCAATACCCCTTGAGAAAGGTGGCACAGTGGGTTAGCACTGCTGCCTCACGGCGCCGATCCCAGGTTCGACCCCGGCTCTGGTCATTGTCCATGTGGAGTTTGCACATTCTCCCCGTGTTTGTGTGGGTTTCACTCCCATAACCCAAAGATGTGCAGGGTAGGTGGATTGGCCACACTAAATTGCCCCTTAATTGGAAAAAAAAATGAATTGGGTACTCTAAATTTAAAAAGAAAAATCAATACCCCTTGGGAGGCAGCGGCAGCGGCTATCAGTGCGGGCAGCAGGACCAGAAGGACCAGCGTCTAATGTAGGAAGAAGACCAATGACCTAAACTGAATTGCAAGGATAAGCTACCACCTCTCTCCAGGCATCAGTCCCGCCTGTCACCCCTTAAACTCCCAACCTCTCCGACATGACACCTCGTACCCTCCCCACATCCGATCTTCCTGCTTGTTCCTCAGCACCCCCGGCGCCCACCAGCTCAACCCTTTCATGTCTAGTTGCGGTGCCCACACATGTCACCTGCCATAGACCCCCTTGATCCAACAAGCGCACTGCTCGCAAAGCTCTCTCTTTGTCCTCACAAGAGAAGATAGCCCATATTAAGCGGGAAAGGAGCAAGGCAGGGACAGAGTACAGAGATCAGGGCTCTCACCTCCTGTGAGTAACGGCCGCTGGGAATCGCGGGGTTGCAGCCCAAGGTTGGCATGGCCCGCAGAGGTGAAGATCCACTGACCCTTCACCTATCTCGTGAATTGTTCATGTCAGACAACATGATCCTTTCCTCTCACTGACCACATCTGAATTCCCTCACAGGATCTCCATCTGATGGGGCTGTGTCATTCGGCATCATATCCCCCCCCAACACCAGCCAAGAGACCACCATCGAGGGGTCACAGCTATCACCGCCACGTTGCATCAGCGCAGAGACACACACCTCGGTGGGCGACATTAGTGGACAGACTTTTGGGGCACAATCTGCTGGGAACCACCCAGTTGCTGATGCATTTCGGGTGGGGGCAGGAACATCCAAGGGAGTGACCAGTCGGGGGTCTGCTGGATCCCAGGGTTCTGCTGAGTCCCAGTCAGATGCTGAGCCTCTGGACGAGATTGTCCCAGAGCAGATGCAGATGCCAGGAAATGGCTGTGAGATTCAGGGTGCAATATCAGCCTGTGCATGACCGATTGGAGGAGCCCCAAAGGCTACGGGGTGCAGGAGATGATGACAATCTGTGGCACAGAGGTCAACACTGCTAGTATGGTGCCAGCAGTGCAAAGCCTGCAGCACGAGGTCAGAATCTTGACTGGCGGTGTCCAGGGTGTGGCTCAGTCTGTGATGACCATGGCTGAGGGCCTTAACATCATGTCCCAGTCACTGAGGGACATGTCCCAGATGCAGGTGGACTTTGCTGAGGCACCGCAGAGCATGGTCCAGTCACTGAGGATCATTGCCAAGTACGTTGACACCATGATGCAGACAACGGGTAGACGCCAGGACTGGCAGAGACAGATGATGCACAGGCCTCTAGACATCACTCCATCTGCCCCTAAGTCCCATGGAGACTCCAGGCCCAAAATCAAACGCCCCCGATGCAGACCCTGTTCAGAGGATGGCTGTGCGTGCGCTGTCAGCAGAAAGACAGGAGTCAGAATTTGGAATAAACTGAGGAGCTTTCCTCACAGCGAGCTATCATCACTCTCCTGCCTTGTATATTGGCCCGCTGACAGTGCCAATATAGGCCCATCACCCTTGGGTGATGTTGCACAGATCCTGGGAGGGTGGAGCAGGGTAATCAGTGGTTGGGGTCGGAGAATTGTGCGGTCAGCAGGAGGGAAATGGGGGGGGGGGGGGGGGGAGGGGGGGGGATGGGGGGAAGGAGGGAATGGGGAAGGAGGGAATGGGGAAGGAGGGAATGGGGAATGGGGAAGGAGGGAATGGGGAAGGAGGGAATGGGGAAGGAGGGGAATGGGGGAAGGAGGGAATGGGGAATGGGGGAAGGGGGGAATGGGGAGGGGAGGGGAATGGGGGAAGGAGGGAATGGAGGGAAGAAGGGGAATGGGGGGAAGGAGGGGATGGGGGGGAGGGGAATGGGGGAAGGAGGGGAATGGGGAAGGAGGGGAATGGGGAAGGAGGGGAATGGGGAGGAAGGAGGGGAATGGGGGAAGGAGGGGAATGGGGAAGGGGGGATGGGAAGGAGGGGAATGGGGGAGGGAGGGGTAATGGGGGAAGGAGGGAATGGGGGAAGGAGGGGAATGGGGGAAGGGAGGGGAATGGGGGGAAGGAGGGGAATGGGGAAGGAGGGAATGGGGAAGGAGGGAATGGGGAAGGAGGGAAATGGGAAGGAGGGGAATGGGGAAGGAGGGAATGGGGAAGGAGGGGAATGGGGGAAGGAGGGGAATGGGGGGAAGGAGGGGAATGGGGGAAGGAGGGGAATGGGGGGAAGGAGGGGAATGGGGGAAGGAGGGGAATGTTAGGGTTGAGCTGATGGACAAAGCCTCGTCCTATGAGAAGCGGGCCAAGATGAGGACCTGCCTGGTCCTCGGCGCATGCTGGACCTTTGCCGCCCCCTGTCCTCCACCCTCCCGCACCTACTGCGGCTCCTCCCTGAGATCATTCACAAGCTCTGCCTTGACCATCTCCTCCTCCTCAGACGAGGCGGCATGTCTTTCCTCCTCCTCCTCCCAGCATGTCACCCCGCTGCCAGATTGTGGAGGGCACAGCAGGCCACCACAAAGCGTGAGACTCTCTGGGGGGTGTACTGCAGCGCACCACCAGAGCAGCCCAGTGACCGGAACCCGGTTTGAGCAGTTCAATGCACCGCTCAATGACAGCACGTGTGGTAACATGGGCCTCGTTATATCGGGTCTCCGCTTCAGTCTCCGGCCTCTGCACTGGAGCCATTAGCCAGGGCTTCAGCGGGTATCCTTACCCCCAAGTGCCAACCTGTCATCCTGGGGTGGTCCTCGAAGCTGCCGGGGATTTCCGAGTGTCCCAGGGTGTATCTGTCATGCACGCACCCTGGGAAGTGTGCACACACGTGCATGATCTGGAGGCGGTGGTCACACAAGAGTTGAACATGCAGGGAGTGGAGCCCCTTCCTGCTAATGAAGGGCACACCCTGAATCCCTGGTGCGCGCAAGGTCACATGTATGCCACCAATTATGCCCTGGTCCTGGGGCATTCTGGCCTTGATGGAGTGTCTTGCAGCCTGGGCATCTGGGTGAGCTTGACCAGCACCAAGTTGATATAGTCTGCTGCCCGGACATACAGGGCATCTGTAACCTCATGGATGCACTTGTGGAATGCCTGTGAAATGCTACACAAATCCCCGCTCAAACCCTGGAATGAACCGGTTGCATAGAAGTTCATGGCTGCTGTGACCTTCATGGCCATTGGGAGTGGGTGTCCTCCTCCATCTTTGTTGAGATGGTTTCTCCTGTCATACATGCTGTCTGTCATCTCCTCTAAAGACCAACAACGCCTGAACACTTTGGGCTATCATTGGTGTTCCCCTCTGGGTTCCTCCTTGGCCTGATGGGCGGCCGGGTCTTCAGGGTGTACGGTGGTCCCCTGCACATGGGTTTCCACCTCCAGCCTGCGTCGATGCTGCTGCCTTCTCTGGCGTCTGGCCACCTGGGCTGCCACCAGCACTGTGAGGGTATCCTCTCTGGGACTGATTCCACCATCTATTTTGGTCTCTGTAAAGAATTGGAGAACGAGATAGACTGACAACCAGTTAGGGCTTCCACCCCAAGACCCACAAATCTCCAAGTGTCCCACCTTCCCTCAGCGTGCCATCCAGCGAGCCAGGTGTGCTGGGAAACCTTGCTCTGAACACTCACCCCCGGCCACAGCAGGAGCCCCAAGACCCCTGGCCCCAGACCCCTGCCAGGAACATTAGGGAGACCGTGCTCAGATGCTCATCCCTGATCCACACACTCACCCTTTGGTCGTGAGGATATCCCCAGTACTGAAGCTCAGATCTTTATGTATGATTGTTTGCTGCTGCCTCTACGGTGAGAAGCTTCTGTAGGTCAGGCAAATTGTTCAGGCTTCAAAGTTTGATTGAAATGCGATGAAATAAATCATCATCTGAGACATTGCATGTGTACCCATGAGAATCCACTTGAGAATATTTTGTTTATTAAAAGGTCAACAGTAACAAAGATTTGAAAATCAACTACGGAACATTCCACACATTACACTAACCATTAAATAGCAAGAAAATGTCATTGTTCCATATTGGTACCAATACAAAGCTATATCAGCTCATGTTGCCAAAATAAAAATAGACACAGGCGGTCTCACTCCATGCAGATTCCCTAACAGAAATGGAGGTTAAGCCTGGGAAGTGTTATCATGACCCAGAACTTTGTCGTAGCAATGATCTGTCCATCAATGTGTTACTAGTCCCATGTATCAGTGCCATTCTCCATCCAGGAGTCCAGCTGTGCAGGCCCCTCCCACACGGCCCAATCTCACCGGAACCAAATCCTGCCACCCACATATTCCACTGGTGCTCAAGGTGCAGTCGAATATCTTTGACTTCCAGCGTGTTTAACCCGCGGTAATGTGTCAGATACAAGCAGCACTCGCCTCACCTGCAACAAAAGCATCAGCAATCTGTGAAAGCATTTCTTCAAGGGCATCATTAGGTAACCCATTTGGAACAATGTTGCTCACCAGGTCCCGCAACGTCTTCTTGATTCAAACCGGATTACCTTCTCTACTCATACGCACCCCTGAGCCAGGTGTTCCAGGTCCCAGATATCTTAGAAAAAATGGTCCTTCTTTCTGGCTACAGAAAAGGAAGGAAACAGCAACAGCCTCCAGGCATCTGCAGGAGCAGGAGCAAGCAGCAAACGCAACCTGCAGCTGTGAAGTGCTCTCACACCTGACAAGGCCAGTTCCTTATCAGCAATAGCCTTCAGTTGTGAAGCTTGAGGCTGCTCACAGTCAAAGGGAGTTAAAGTGACCTTCAAGAACAGAGCTCTGTCCTGAATGTTTTTGGGAGAAAAGACAGGAAGCAGCTGTAGTTGCCCTTGTTATGGCTATCCAAAATATTCAAAGATAGCTTGAAGGTCTCATGGACAAAAAGCCTCTCACCTGCCGGCCCCCCCATCACCCACCGCCCAGGGGTGATGCCCGATCTGGAAAGCTTCAGCACCCCACCCCGACCAAGCCCAGCCCCCTTTTGGGTCACCCATTCCCCCACACCTCGTTCCTGCCCCCCCCCATTCCCGAGCACTAGGGCTCCAATGTCGATGAGTTTCATACTGGAAAGGCGAAATGGCTATTCACCTCCTCAGTTCCCCTCAGTAGCCACTGCAGCAGCTTTTTGTTTTTAAAAAGGAGTACTAAACAACGCCTACGAGAATTCTCGCTGGGAAGCTGATTAACTCCCGGGAAGCCATTACATTCAACTTCAATCTCGCTGATGAGTTGGAAATTAATGCAAATTGGGTTAATGATATAACCGCCATATTTGGGCGTGATCCGGAACTCGCATTGGGAGCGGGCCAAGATAAATAGCAAACTGCTTCGCGTCCGGCACTCTCTCAATTTTTAAACGATACGCCCAGTTCCGCAATAGTTAAATCGGGCCTTTTGTTTTCCTTTCCAGAGATGCTGCCAGACCTGCTGCAGTTTTCCAGCATTTTCTGAATTTATTACCATCGTTGTTGGTTTCTCTTCATAATTGAAGATGGTAATTTCTTGTGTATTCAGAGCCATTTGGTGCAAGTTCTAATCTGGCTGTGGAGCCTGATTGTAGGCCCACGTGAATTTCCACACTACGGGCAAAGATAAATTGTCTACATTTGTTTGGACTGTCTGATATTTCTAAAGCTTGCCTTGTTGTCCTTCGTTGCCAATATTTTTTGCTGTTTGAAGGGTAAAATGCCGCTATTTGAGGTTTCTCTCCAGGTAGTTCTTTCTTGTGCATTTTTCTCCCAGTCTGTGGTGGAGATGCCACATTTCTTTCAAGGAGTCCTCAAACTTTAATCTTGGCCTTCCTCGCAGGCAGTGTCCAATTTTAAGTCGTGCCTTCGGGATTATGATCAGTCTTTTATACTACAAATCCTTCTGAGCTGGGCTTCAAGTGCAGACATTTCTGCTCTTTGAAGTACCTCAGTGTTGGGCACTTAGTCACAGATCCACTGAGGTCTACAGTGTTAGACGTTTAGCTGCTGTTGTATAAAGAGTCAAAGGTTCTGCTCCTTTTCCACAAACACCTTTATTACACTTTAACAGACTCTGCACAAAGCACTATCCTCACACCACCTGACTCCAAGGCCACCTGAAGGCCCTTCACATATCAGTGTCAATTATTGGATACTTAACGTAAATGAAATGTCTCTTAACCCATTACTTAACAGTCTTCCCTTCCTTGGAGAAAAAAATAATAATTAGGTGAGCACAAAATTTCAAGAAACTCAAAAACACACACAAAATTTTCCCCCTTCTTTTTTTTTCATTTATTTTTTGGAATATATCCATATATCCTTTTTTTCTTTCTTCTCACTCACTCCTTAGTTTGGTCTGGAAAAGTTGTATCTTTCAACCCTTCACATTTGCACAGCAACCATTCTCTGCTACCATTTGTTAGATGTATAGCTGCTGTTGTATAAAGAGTCAAGGGTTCTGCTCCTTTTCCACAAACACCTTTATTACAAACAGACTCTGCACAAAACACTATCATTATATCACCTGACTCCAAGGCCTCCTGAAGCCCCTTTACATAATCAGTGTCAATTATTAGATACTTAACATAAATGTGACAACTAATTGGAATGTCTCTTAACCCATTACTTAACATACAGCACAGTAAAGGCCTTTCATCCCATAATGTCTGCACTGGTCAAAAACAAGCACCTAAGTATTCTAATACCACTTTCCAGCACTTGATCCACAGCCTTGCATTCCTCGGCATCGCAAGTGCACATCTAAATACTTCTTAAATGTTATGAGGGTCTCTGCCTCATCCACCCTTTCAGGAGTTCCAGACTCACACCACCCTCTGGGTGAATATGTTTTTCCTCATATCCCCTCTGAACTTCTTGCCCCTTACCTTAAATCTATGCCCCCTGAACCCTCCACCAAGGGAGACATTTCATCCTGTCTACGCTATCTAAGCCCCTCATAGTTTCATACATCTCAGTCATATCCCTAATCAGTCTCCTCTGCTCCAAGGAAAGCAACCCCAATCTATCCAGTCTCTCTTCATAACTAAAACTGTCCAGCCCATGCAACATCCTGGTAAATCTCCTCTGGACTCTTTCCAGTGCTGTCACATATTTCCCATCATGTGGATTCCAGAACTGCACTCAATACTCGAGCTCTGGCCAAACCAAGATGTTTTATACAATTCCAGATACGCTCCCCTGCTATTAAACTCTCTGCCTCAGATAATAAAAGCAAGAATGCCTTCTTAATCACTGTATCTACATGCCCTGCTAACATAAGTGACCACTGTACATGCACACCAAGTGATCCTCAGTGTTTCCCAGGGTCCTGCTGTTTATCATGTATTCCCTTGCCTTGTCTGTCCTGGCCAAGTGCATCACCTCACACTTATCCAGATTGAATTCCATTTACCACTGATCAGCCCATCTGACCAGCCTGCCTATATCCTCCTGCGATCTAAGGCTATCCTCCTTACTTCCACAACCCCGCCAATTTTTGTATCATCCACAGACTTACTGATCAAACCTCCTATATTCATGGGGCGCATTGACATAAACCACAAACAGCAAGGGCCCCGACGCAGATCCCTGCGGGACACAGGCTTCCAGTCAGAAAAACACCCCTCCACCATCACCTCTGCTTTATACCACTCAGCCAATTCTGGATCCAATTTGCCAAATTTCCTTGGATCCCATGGGCTCTTATCTTCACTCAGTCTCCAATGTGGGACCTGATCAAAAGTCTGGCTGAAGCCCAAGTAAGAACAATTATGTCCTTCCTGTAATGTGTTGACCAGAACTGTGTTTTATACAGTTCCATCATTACAGCCCTGCTTTTGTATTCAATACCTCGCCCAGTAAAGGAAAACATTCCTAATGCTTCCTTGGTTACCTTGCCCACCTGCTCCCCCACTTTCAAGCACCTGTGGCCATGCACGTGGAAACTGCTTAAATGGTTATTAAACTATATTAGCTCCAAGACTCAATGATTTGGTTATTATTGGTAATAGATCCTCATTGGTTGAATCTGAGTATGGCGCGTGTGCCTGCAGCGATATCATACGATAAAATCAAATGGCAAGTATTACAAGCATCTCTTTAAACTGCATGGCCTGAATTTCACAGATTCCTGCTGGACAGGAGCATGCAATTGCAGGAACCAGAGTCCCTCTAGGTTCCTGCCCACCCTGATCGTACGCTGGGGTGGGACGGGCTACCTACCTTTGCCCCAATTATAGGCCACTTAAGGGCTGTTTCATGCCCAGACCTCAGCGGGATTCTCCGAACATCCGCCGGGCCGGAGAATCGGCAGGGGGGGGGGGGGGGGGGTGGCGGCGTGAATCCCGCCCCCGCCGGCTGCCGAATTCTCTGGTGCCGGGGTTTTGGTGGGGGCGTGAATCGCGCCGCGTCGGTCAGCGGCCACTGGCAGCGCCCCCCCCCCCCCGCCGATTCTCCGGCCTGTGATGGGCTGAGCGGCTGCCCGTTTGCGGCAGGTCCAGCCGGCGTAAATCAAACCAGGTCTGTACAGCGGGACCTGGCTCTATGGGCGGCCTGCAGAGTTCTCGGGGGGGGGAGGGGGGGGGGTGGATCTGGCCCCGGGGATGTCCCCATGGTGGCCTGGCCCGCGATCGGTGCCCACCGATCCGCGGGCGGGCCTGGGCCTGTGGGGCACTCTTTCCCTCCGCGCCGGCTGCTGTCAACCTCCGCCATGGCCAGCGTGGAGAAGAACCACCCTGCGCATGCGCTGGGATGACACCAGCACACGCTGGCACTCCAGCGCATGTACCAACTCGCGCTGGCCGGTGGAGGCCCTTCGGCACCGGTTGGCACGGTGCCAAGCCCTTACGCGCTGTCTAGCACAGCACCAACCCCTCCGGCGCCGTCCTAGTCCCTGAAGGTGCGGAGGATTCCGCACCTTCTGGGCGGCCCGATGCGGAGTGGTCCACGCCACACCTCGGCGCCGGTACGGCCCACCCTACTGGGTAGGGGAGAATCCCACCCCTCAACTTTGAGGCTGATGAGAGGATTTATCTGGTGAAGCTTGAAAAGGCTTAGATCTTGGGCAGGAAAGCGGGGATGGGGTGCGACTGCATCAGAAGCTCCTTTCTGACTTTGGGCGTCCTCCCCAAGTTCTTTTGGAC
The DNA here is from genome assembly GCF_902713615.1 of Scyliorhinus canicula. Classification (NCBI taxonomy): domain Eukaryota; kingdom Metazoa; phylum Chordata; class Chondrichthyes; order Carcharhiniformes; family Scyliorhinidae; genus Scyliorhinus; species Scyliorhinus canicula. The sequence goes on along the minus strand of NC_052158.1, from coordinate 143,835,248 downwards.
CTCCCTCCGCCACTGGTCTCGTCCCTGAAACCCCAAAATGCCCACTCTCCACCGGCCCCATGGCCCCACCGACCCCAGGCCTTACCTGCCCTCCCCGCCCTGGGGCATCCAAAGTGTTACTTGCCGATCAGTCCTGGGACGTTGCCTCTGGCATGCTGAAGTACTTCCTCTTCAGTGCATTGAAGCTCCTGTTGCTGCAGGGACTAGAGGGGCGTTGGCCAATCTGTTTGCCTGGCAGCTTTCTAAAGTGGGATTGAGGGGTGAAAGTGCCGCTTGCAGTCACTTAGCGCTCATTCAAGCTTCAAATGGCTGCAGAGCATTCAGAGTCAGTGGGAAACTTCAGCTGGTCGGAAGGGAAACCCCACATTCCAAAATTTTTAGGCCCATTTTTTCCATTGCCACCAGAAGGAGTCTCTCTAAGACTAATAGAACCTTTTTCATAACCTCCGAGATCACCTCTCTCAGGTTGTACTTTCCTGTTACCAGTTACAACAGCAGCTTGCATTTCTAGAGTTTCTATAACAGTAAAACATCCCAAGGAACTTCACAGGAATGTCGTCAAACGATTATTCCTCAACCAACACCACTAAAAAGAGATAATTGGAGATTATCACGTGGCTCTTTTTTAGGATCTCGCTGTACTTCTACACTTCAAAAAGTCATTTATTGGCTGCAAAACACTTTGAAACATTCTGAGGTCACGAAAAGCATTTTGTAAAATGCAAGTCTTTCAATCACCTTTGAAACCGAGGCCCATAAAAGATATTAGGACAGTTGTCCAAAAGCTTGGTTAAAGAAGTAGATTCTAAGTTCCATGTTCAAGAGGACAGGAGAGATGAAGAAGTTTAGAGAGTGAATTCCAGAGAATAGGAGCTGGTCAGCCAAAGGTACAGCCGCCTTTTTTGGATCAATGAAAATTGGGGATAGGCAAGAGACCAGAACGTTCCAGCGAAGAATTCAACTGTATTTGTTGTTTTTCAAGAAAACTACGCTACTCCAAGTGCTCTCTGATGTAGACTCCTAATGCATACGCCAGCTGAAAGTCAGAATTTAGTGTGATTGATCTCTGTGTTATAAACATTAGGCCAATGCCTCACCCAGATCCCATCAATATCCTGTGAAGATAAGGTCAGTGAATTGGCAAATTCTAAATGTCATCGTAGTGATGAGTCGTAAAAGGCAACACTTTTATGATGGGAGATAGGGTACAGGGCAAGTGCATTGAGCGATTAGCAGAGGTGTAATTATTTAATCCTGTTTTATGGCTTGCTGGCGTAAACAGTAAAGTTTAGGGACAAGATTGCGGGACCTGGATAATTAGGTTATTTGTTCTGGATCTTCTGACTTACTACTAAGTCATGATTGCCAATGGATGGAGCTGATACCAGCTGTCTGTTTACAATTTGTAAGCATTATCATAGGCAGGACGTCTGTCTGGGAAACTATAAATGCATGATGAATTAATAAATCATTTTTGCAAGAGAGTAGAGAACTTGCCATGAACTTGTCCCAAATTAGAGTTTAGTGAAAGGGACGTTCCAGCACATTGCAGTAGGCCGAGAAAAGCTGACGCAAACAGCCTCTCTCATGGTGTTGTGCTGTACAATGTTCTTTTGCTGCCCACTTTTCTTTATTCTGCATTGTCTACTTTCTCAGAGCTGGGTTTTGCAGTGGCCTTCTGGATATTGAGGTCAGGCCCATTTGGGGGTCCTGTGCCAGCCCATCCCCCTTTGCCAGCAGACCCACCAATGCAACCTACTGAGAGGTAGCCTCCTAATTGGCCGCCTCTGCACTTACTGGTGGGCGGGCTTCTGATCAAAGGACTCGCAAGCATTTGAAGGCAAAGCAAAACATTGTGGGCGAGAGTTCCGGAGCAGCTGATGGCAGAAGGATCGACTCCTGATGGTGGATCCCACTCAAGAGGGGAAATCACAGCTGCTTTTGTCCGTGTAGTATTCAGTTGTTCTGTGTTTGATTATGTGAGTCTCTAATTGATGCTCTCTGCACTTAATTGGTTAAGCCTCAGGGTGAACTTTGAGAAAAGGCTGGAAGCCTTGGCTGAAACATGAAGACAACATTTGACAGCGTCGTGAATAAATTTCCGACTCACAGATGAGCCAGTTTGTCATCTCTGCTTAGATCTGAGATCTGAAATATGCAACGGCCTCTATGCCAGAGGCTGTGCTCATTCGGGGCATCCTATCACCACCCCCCCAGCTAGATTATCAAAGACATCATTAATGCTTGCCTTTCTCTCGCCCAGCGATGTGTTGAAATAAAGACACATCGCATTGATTCCTACCATTCATTTTTTTCATTGAATTGGTCACTTCATTTCCACACAAGCTGCCTGATTTTTTGTGGCTTTGTCATCCCCTCTTCATTATTTCTTACTTCTTTCGACCTTGTGCTGGGAGAGCCTTTGGTGCTGTAGCCGTTCTTTGCCGTTTACTTTACCGGCATCCCTGAAGAGGGGCTTCTGCTGCACTTCCTGTAAAATCACACCAGTGTTTTTGAATTGGTTTCAATCACTGTGACATTCTCTGACATCAGTGTATATGTCTCAATTGCAATGATACAATGTGTGTTTCAGGAATGCTGGCTGGGGTACATGGCTCATGTCATGATATGTACACCTGCACATAATGAGATACAGACAGGCAGCTAATGAACACAGAGAACAGGACATAACCAATCAGCAGGCAGAACACTTGAGGGTGGTTTCCCACTGTAAAAGGCACAAGGTACTCACACTCCACCTCTTTCCACTAGGGACATCTACAGTGTGAGTCAGGGTGTATGTATCACATAACACCTCCAGCACATGGCTAAGAGCTAGTCTGGTTCAGTCAGACAGAGTAATCGCACTTAGGTTAGCAGAGAGTCGAACTCACAGAGAACTGTGCTAACTGTGTGACAGGTTCAATAAATCGGATTGAACTAACTTCAAGGTCTGGAATATCTTTCAGTTAAAGCTGCATCCAGTTGCAGCCCGTGTTATCTCAGTGTGCTTAACACAACAGCTCAGAATGACTCATTTGGAGTAGATCTTGACTTTGTGTGATAGCACGGTAGCACAGTGGTTAGCACTGTTGCTTCACAGCTCCAGGGTCCCAGGTTCGATCCCTGGCCTGGGTCACTGTCTGTGCAGAGTCTGCACATTCTCCCTGTATCTGTGTGGGTTTCCTCCGGGTGCTTCAGTTTCCTCCCACAAGTCCTGAAAGACGTGTTGTTAGGTGAATTGGATATTCTGTGGCGATTAGAGGCTTTTCATAGTAACCTCATTGCAGTGTTAATGTAAGCCTACTTGTGACAATAGTAATTATTATTATTGTTGGTGAATCAGCAGTCGGATTTACACCTTCGGATTTTTCTCTCTGTCGAAGTTAATGGAAATAAAAATGGAGAGATGCTAATCGTGTGGCCGATTCCATTTTACACGATTCTAACAAAATAGAGATCCACTGCATTAAACGTGAACCATTCAGTCTCTCCACGCACAATTTTATTCCTATCTTCCCTGATCTGTTTTTGTCAATTATCTTCTTAATCTGACGTCTTTAGACGTTGAAGCTCTGCAGCTATCTTTCTGTTGTTTTTCTTTTCAAACCTAAATCTTTCGGTTAGTGCACCACTTATTCTTGAAACAACAACAATCAGAGGTCTTCATTTTAATGAGTGAGCTTTCTGCCTGGCTGCGAGAACCAGAACCTGGGGCTAAAGATAACAGTTGTCAGTATTGGCGGACAAATGCTGAAGTGAATTGAATCATGTTGATGCGAGTTTCTGTATTATTTTAATTTTCCTGTCATTATTTTTTGTAATGTTGGCAACTGCAACACTTTTTCAATGGGTCAGCTATGGCTACAAAATGTGCCTTAACTTTATCACACATCGTGAAGCGTCACCTTGGATTTTGAGCTGCGTGTGAAATATAGTCTCACTCCACTTGGATTGGATTGGATTGGATTTGTTTATTGTCACGTGTACCGAGGTACAGTGAAAAGTATTTTTCTGCAAGCAGCTCAACAGATCATTCAGTACATGGAAGAAAAGGGAATTAAACAAAATTCAAGAAAATACATGAGAATACATAATAGAGCAACACAAGATATACAATGTAACTACATAAGCATTGGCATCGGTTGAAGCATACAGGGTGTAGCGTTAATGAGGTCAGTCAATAAGAGGGTTATTTAGGAGTCTGGTGACAGTGGGGAAGAAGCTGTTTTTGAGTCTGTTCGTGCGTGTTCTCAGACTTCTGAATCTCCTGCCCGATGGAAGAAGTTGCAAAAGTGAGTAAGCCGGGCGGGAGGGATCCTTGGTTATGCTGCCCGCTTTCCCCCGGCAGCGGGAGGTGTAGATGGAGTCCATGGATGGGAGGCAGGTTCGTGTGATGGACTGGGCGGTATTCACGACTCTCTGAAGTTCCTTGCGGTCCTGGGCCGAGCAGTTGCCATACCAGGCTGTGATGCAGCCTGATAGGATGCTTTCTATAGTGCATCTGTAAAAGTTGGTAAGGGTTAATGTGGACATGCCGAATTTCCTTAGTTTCCTGAGGAAGTATAGGCGCTGTTGTGCTTTCTTGGCACTTCAGCACAACCTTGGAACTCTCAGTGCTGAGATTACTGAGATAACACTGTCAACAAGCCTTTCTGAAGAGTTTCACAGAAGCATAAGAAGGAAAAGAATGGAGATATAAGGAGGGTCCATAACTTGCTGTGTTTGTCTTCTGGGGTGAAGTTGATCATGTTCATCATCTGGGGTGTTTGGTAGGGTTTTGGTGGATACATAAGCTCAAGTGGCTAGCACTGTGGCTTCACAGCGCCAGGATCCCAGGTTCGATTCCCCGCTGGGTCACTGTCTGTGCAGAGTCTGCACGTTCTCCCTGTGTCTGAGTGGGTTTCCTCCAGGTGCTCCAGTTTCCCCCCACAGTCCAAAGGCGTGCGGGTTAGGTGGATTGGCCATGATAAATTGCCCTTAGTGTCCAAAAGAGTGGGGAGGGGTTACTGGGTTACGGGGATAGGGTGGAAGTGAGGGCTTAAGTGGGTCGGTGCAGAATCGATGTGCCGAATCGATGTGCACTGTATGTATGTTCCATGTTCTATAGATGACTGCTGGGGACAATCAGTGGTATTGCCACTGGACTAGTAATACAGAGATGGAGGGGCAGTGCTGTGGGGGCCTGGGCCTGAATTCCAAATGTTGAATTTGAATCCAAAAAGAAATGGAATTAAAGGTCTAATGATGACCATGAAGACACTGCCGATTGTTATTAAAACCCCATCTGGTTCACTAATGCACTTTAGGGAAGGAGGTCTGGCCTACATGTGACATCAGATCCACAGCAAGGTGGTGGACGACCAAATATCTTCCGAAATGGCCCAGCAATCCCAGCTAGTGATGCCCACACCCCATCAATGAATTTTTAAAATCTGCCTTGCCAAGGTTTCTGCCGCGAACAGGGCAAGATACCGCAGACATTTTGAGTTAACGGTAGTTTGCATACTTCAAGGAGTTTAAATTTCTTCCATTATTTCTGGTGGGCTGTTTGACGTAATTGTGGCAAATTCAATCCACTCTGATTCACTGCAATGATTGTGCTGTTTGAAATAAGATGAAAGACAACAGACTGGAATTTGATTTGCATGTGTTAATTATTGCACTAAAAATAGTTCCCAAAGAGATTAAACTCCCATGGGTGCAAAAGACACTATTATGAAGAGGAGCAAGGGAGTTCAGAGATCATAGAATTTACAGTGCAGAAGGAGGCTATTCGGCCCATCGGGTCTGCACCGGCTCTCGGAAAGAACACCCTGGTTAAGCCCACGTCTCCACCCTATCCCCGTAACCCAGTAACCCCACTCAAACCTTTTGAACACTAAGGGACAATTTATCATGGCCAATCTACCTAACCTGCACATCGTTAGATTGTGGGAGGAAACCGGAGCACCCAGACGAAACCCACGCTGACACGGGGCAAACGTGAAGACTCCACACAGACATTGACCCAAGCCAGGAATCGAACCTGGGACCCTGGAGCTGTGAAGCAACAGTGCTATCCACTGTGCTACCGTACTGCCCCCTAGTTGTCCCCTTCTGCTTGGGCAGTCCCTCAGGATCGAGGATGATTTACCTCCACTCTGGGCAGGTGTGTCCAATCCTGGATCCGCAGACCCCGCCAAAGGTTTGGCAGGTGGTGTTTGAGGAGGTGGGTGGGACCCTCTAGATTCTGCGTCCTTTCCACTGTTTGTACTTGGCCTCTGCGTGCTCCACCCTGTGACGCCCGAGGTGATTGGCGTCTTTTCCAGTTTGTGCATTCCAAGGCAAGCGATTCCCAGGTGTCGGTGGGGACGTTGCATTTATTTAAGGAGGCTTTCCGAGGCTTTTCCCTCCTAGTGATCGCTTGCCACTGCGGAGCTCGGAGGACTGCACTTGTTTTGGGAGTCTTGTGTCGAGCATGCGGACAATGCGGCCTGCCCATCGCAACTGGTTGAGTGTAACCAGTGCCTGGGAGAGGAAGCTCACGTTGGTGCGCCTATCCTGCTAATAGATTTGCAGGATATTGTGGAGGCAACGTGGTGATATCTTTCCAGGGATTTGAGGCGTCTGCTGTTTATTGACCATGTGTCTCATGCATGCATTTGGGCAGCACGGTAGCATTGTGGATAGCACAATTGCTTCACAGCTCCAGGGTCCCAGGTTCGATTCCGGCTTGGGTCACTGTCTGTGCGGAGTCTGCACATCCTCCCCGTATGTGCGTGGGTTTCCTCCGGGTGCTCCGGTTTCCTCCCACAGTCCAAAGATGTGCAGGTTAGGTGGATTGGCCATGATAAATTGCTCTTAGTGGCCAAAATTGCCCTTAGTGTTGGATGGGGTAACTGGGTTATGGGGATAGGGTGGAGGTGTTGACCTGGGGTAGGCTGCTCTTTCCAAGAGCCGGTGCAGACTCGATAGGCCGAATGGCCTCCTTCTGCACTGTAAATTCTGTGATACAGGAGGGCAGGGACCACAGTTGTCCTGTAGACCATGAGCTTGGTGCTGGGTCTTCGAATACTCTGTTCTTCAGGTGTCTGAAGATTGCACTGGCACGTTGGAGTAGATGTTGGATTTTATTGTCAATGCTGGCTCGCATTGAGAAGAGACTCCGGGGTATGGGAAATTATCCACATTGTCCAAGGCATTGTCCCTGGATCTTGATTGGGGTTGAGGGCCATTTCTGTGCGGCAGGGGTGGGCTGGTAGAGAACATTTGTTTTCCTCGCGCTCTTTTACCCTGTGTCTCTGCTGCTTTCCTTGCACTCCTTCACCTCTATCTCACCGCTCACCTCGTGTTCTTTCACCCTGTGTCTCCGTCACTCTCCTCATCCTCTTTGCTTTGTGTCTCCGCCGCTCTCCTCGCACTCTTTACCCTGTGTTTGCTCCGCTCTCCACACGCTCTTTACCCTGTGCCTCTGCCGCTCTCCGCACGCTCTTTACCCTGTGTTTGCTCCGCTCTCCGCACGCTCTTTACCCTGTGCCTCTGCCGCTCTTCTGTAAGACCATAAGACATAGGAGCAGAATTAGGCCACTCAGCCCATCGAGTCTGCTCCCCCATTCAATCATGGCTGATATTGTTCTCATCCCCATTCTCCTGCCTTCTCCCCATAACCCTTGATCCCCTTATTAATCAAGAACCTATCTACCTCTGTTTTAAAGACACTCAGTGATTTGGCCTTCACAGCCTTCTGCGGCAAAGAGTTCCAGAGATTCACCACCCTCTCTGGCTGAAGAAATTCCTCCTCATCTCTGTTTTAAAGGATCGTTCCTATAGTCTGAGATGGTGTCCTCTGGTTCTAGTTTTTCCTACAAGTGGAAACATCGTCTCCACGTCCACTCTATCCAGCCCTCACAATGCCCTGTAAGTTTCAATAAATCCCCCTTCATCCTTCTAAGCTCTTCATTCCAGGGATCATTCTTCTGAACCTCCTCTGGACCCTTTCCATGGCCAGCACATCTTTTGTTTGATAGGATACTCAAAATGGGGTGTGATCAGAACCTCCCTGGTTCTGTATTCCACCTCTCTTGACATGAATGATAACATTGCATTTGCCTTCTTAACTGCCGACTGAACGTGTACGTTAACCGTAAGAGAATCATGAACAAGGAGCAGGATTCTGCGGGAATCAGTGGGGCGGGCAACTCCGGCACGAAAGCGTGGCGTGAACCATTCCGGCGTCGGGCCGCCCTGAAGGTGTGGAATCCTCCCGGCCCTTTGAGCGCCAAAGTATTGACTTCAAAGGGCCCCACCCTTCCACCAACCGCAATATATACTTCCTGACCGTCATTGACGAGTACTCCCACTTCCCCTTCGCTATCCCATGTCCCGACATGACCTCGGCCACTGTTATAAAGGCACTGCACAGCATTTTCACCCTGTTCGGTTTCCCTGCATACGTCCACAGTGACCGGGGCACCTCTTTCATGAGAAATGAGCTGCGTCAGTACCTGCTCAGTAAGGGCATCTCCTCGAGCAGGACTACGAGCTATAACCTGCAGGGAAACGGGCAGGTGGAGAGGCAGAACGCGACATTATGGAAGGCCATTCTTCTTGCCCTTCGGTCTAGAAGTCTCCAGATTCCCCGCTGGCAGGAGTTCCTCCCCGACGCCCTCCACTCCATTAGATTGCTCCTCGGCACAGCCACGAACGAGACACCTGACGACCGTTTGTTTGTCTTCTCCAAGAAGTCCATCTCCGGAGTCTCACTTCCATCCTGGCTGACAACTCCGGGACCTGTCCTTCTTCAGAAGCATACGAGGAGCCATAAGACTGTCCCCCTGGTCGAGAGGGTCCAGCTGCTGTATGCCAACCCCCAATATGCCTACATTGCGCACCAAGATGGACGGCAAGATACGGTCTCCCTCCGGCACCTGGCGCCCGCTAGTTCCCATGTCAACGCATCCCCCTCCCCACCACCTACCGCCACCCCCCAATCACTTATGCCCCCCTGGGGCTCCTGTACTGTCCCGCACACTAACACTGTCGCCATCCACCACCCCCTCCCGACCCCCACCCCTCAACCGTCGCCGACACGCCGGACCGAAGCTCCAGACAACACGCTCTCGGAGTCAGCAACTACAACGCCCGTACCCGCCGCACCGCCAGAGCTGAGGAGGTCCAAAAGAACAATCCGGCCTCCAGACAGACTGAACACATGATGGCCCCACTTCACCCCCACTGGACTTCATTTTTAACAGGGGGTGAATGTGGTGAATGTATTCAACATAATATATGTTGTCTGTATAGTACTGTGGCCTATGGCCAGGGAATGGTACTATGATCAACTTCCATCTATTCTACTGGAACCCTGGTGGGCTCAGCCTCTGGCTCCGCCCACCGGAGCGGTATATAGACCTACCGCCTGTGGGTGGCGCTCATTGTTACAGCAATCACATGCAGGCAAGTTCTTGGATAATAGACGTTCTCATCGTCTTGTCGTGAATTGATGGTATATTACCGCTGCTGCTCCTCTCCCTTCACTGCTGCTCCTCTCCCCTCGCTGCTGCTCCTCTCCCACCGCTGCTGCTCCTCTCTCCCCGCTGCTGCTACTCTCCCCCCGCTGCTGCTCCTCTCCCCCCGCTGCGGCTCCTCTCTCCCCGCTGCTGCTCCTCCCTCCGCTGCTGCTCCTCTCCCCCCGCTGAAGCTCCTCTCCCTCCGCTGCTGCTCCTCTCTCCCCCCGTTGCTGCTCTCCCCCCCGCTGCTGCTCCTCTCTCCCCGCTGCTCCTCTCTCCCCACTGCTGCTCCTCTCTCCCCGCTGCTCCTCTCTCACCCCCCTGCTGCTGCTCCTCTCTCTCCCCCCGCTGAAGCTCCTCTCTCCCCACTGCTGCTCCTCTCTCCCCGCTGCTCCTCTCTCACCCCCCTGCTGCTGCTCCTCTCTCTCCCCCCGCTGAAGCTCCTCTCCCTCCGCTGCTGCTCCTCTCTCCCTGCTGCTCCTCTCTCTCCCCCCGTTGCTGCTCCTCTCCCCCCGCTGCTGCTCCTCTCTCCCCGCTGCTCCTCTCTCTCCCCACGCTGCTGCTCCTCTCTCCCCGCTGCTGCTCCTCTCCCCTCGCTGCTGCTCCTCTCCCCTCGCTGCTGCTCCTCTCCCCCCCGCTGCTGCTCCTCTCCCCTCGCTGCTGCTCCTCTCCCCCCCGCTGCTGCTCCTCTCCCCTCGCTGCTGCTCCTCTCCTCCCGCTGCTGCTCCTCTCCCCCCGCTGCTGCTCCTCTTCCCCCGCTGTTGCTCCTCTCTCCCCTGTTTGCACTGCACCTCGGGCTCTTTTATCCTGTGTCTCCCTCACTCTCCTCATGCTGTTACAGTTATCCCTCAATCAACATCCCCAAAACAGATTACCTGGTCTTTATCACACTGCTGTCTGTGCAAGTGTGTCTGTGCAAATCTCTTGCTACATTTCCTATATTAAAATAGCGGCGACATTTCAGAAAAATATTTTATTGGTTGAACAATGCTTTGGGATGTCTGGTCGTCCTGAAAAGTGCTCTATAAATGCAATTCTTTCTGGGTATTTTGCAGAGCAGAATTGTGATGGTTTACTTTCCCACAACTACTGTCCAGTAAATGTTCAGTTTCTCAATGATAAACACAGGAAATACTAGCTCCGGGTTCCTGCCCTATTCCGACACATCTGGAACTTCTTCCCGAGGGAAGGCTGATTGCAAGAGCAGCATGCAGGAGGCAACCACCCAGGTCTGTGCCCATTTGGAGGGAAGCCAGAGGAAGCTGGCCTTAAGGCTTTACATTTACCTCTCCAACTTCATGTGTGGCGATAAATAGGCAGCAGTCCCACAGAGCAATGCCTTCTCATCTTGTCAGGGGCATTCGCCCAAGGAATGATTGGAGGCCTGATACAATTTTGTTCCGTGTTTGTCATGAATTTAGCATTAATCTGGGTTTTCATTTAAAATTGATTATGCCTACTTTAATAATATTTTTAAAATTCTAATTCAAATCCGATTAAAAGTCATTTAGCACAATCAGAGTAAGGACAAACAGTACATAGTGATCGCAGCAATCCAGTGCGAGTGAGAATGTTCAAATGCAAATGCCTGTATTTCTTCACGCCACACTATTATAACGAGTAGGACACTTAGAAGACATGTATGTTTTCTAACCTTCTTGAACCTCTGAGAAATGTTTCAAAGTCAATGTAAGGGGACGGAATTAAACAGTCCTGTCAGGCAGGACTCCCAATTTGCAGTTTTTAACAGACAACATTTCTCCAACGGGTTCCTCTCCTCTGTATATTTTCCAAGGTCATGTTTGATGAACTGCTATTTGATGTCTGTATAAAACTCCAGGTCTGCCATCGCCATTTCCTCTCTTTCTGTCTAACCCTTTGTAACTAGAATTGCAGAGTAGATATACTGTGAAGCGATTGACGGGGCACTATTAAAACTCAACAGAGGTTTATTGAACTGAGAAGAACTATATACACAGGACAGCAGAACTACCACACAGGTCTTGTTCCCACGATTCCTGAGCTAACTCTGACCATGCTCCAATAGCCAGAACCATGCCTAAAGTCCTGATAGGCTAATGTTTGCACGTTCCCCTCCCCAGAAGTTCTGAGCCCATCGCGTGGACCTCGTAGGATCATCCCTAAAAGGGGCCATGCTGCCACATTACTCGCCCATTAAGTTCCCTTACAGATCCCTGAAACACAAAAACAGAAAAACTCTTATTTACAGTTATATACAGACAATGAGAGTGACAGAAATGGGCCTCAAAATAAAGCTCACAAGGTAAGTCTGACTCCTTAACTCTTGTCGATCGTCTCAACTTTGTCATTGGTTCTTCCAGATTAGAAGCATCCAAGTCTCCAGCAAAGGCAGGTGGATCGGTAGAGCCCAAATCAGGGGTAGTGTTCACTCCCACTTCAGCTCCTTCTGCAACCCCTGATGAATTCCCTTCAGAAAATCCTGGTTCTAACACCACCCCCTCGGCAAATGGTACACGGGTAACTGGAACTGGATCCACCTGCCTCTTTTCGCGGATGCTGGTTTCTCTCCTTCTCAAATGATCAATGTGTTTTTGAGCCTCATGGCCCTGGAGGCCTTTGACATAGGATGCTGGCCCAGTCCTGGCCTCAACTCTTCCAGGTAACCCATCCTGGTTCTCCACCAAAGTTCTGCATGTACACTAATTCTTCCATTTGAAATGACCTGTCCTTCTTGGCTCTATTGCGAGGCTTGCCTGATAAATTTGGAAGAATAAGGTCGAACCAGGTCCTGAGATGTCGACCCATTAGCAACTCAGCCAGGGTAACCCACTTGGTGGTTGTGTTGTTCCTCGTGACTTAATAAAGCTCGTAGTCTCAAATGTGGAGAAGATGCTTTATTCTGAATTCGTTCTCTCTTCAGAGCGTTACCTATGGCTACCTCAAGTGCTACCACTTGGTGTGTCTGTCCTGCTACCAGTTCTGCCCTCTATGAAGTGTGTCCCCACTTCCTGTCCCGGTCTATTTATATGGCTCTCCCGTGCTCCCTCTAGTGTTTGCTCAGTTGTATTGCATCTAGTTAACTTGTGATCACCACATCCCCCTTTTTCTCTTTACATATTTTCTGTACATCATTAAAGAAAATTGTACATCCTGTCCCAGTGTATTTATAGCTCTCCCTCTAGTGTTTGCTCAATTGTATTGTATCTAGTCAATCTACGATCACCACATCCCCCTTTTTCTCTTTACATATTGTCTGTACATCGTTAAAGAAAATTATACAAAACAGTTACTTATGATATGCGTATCTATACAAGTGATGGTGCTATTGCATATTTTTTTACAAAGCCAATGTATTTATGAGTCCAATCTTAATAAAACATTTATGAGTCCAAACTTGATGAATTTGTTCAGTTTTTTTTTCTTTTTGTTGTTGATGACGTGGTGATATTGATATTGCAACTCCGTTGTGAATGTTGTTGGTGTTCCTTGTTATTTTAAGTACCCAATGCGTCATCCCGAGGTGTTTGCATGGTCACATCACTGATGTTGACTGGCCTGGACTTTTTTTTTAAGTGCTTGTGGTATTGATTTATTATCTCATCCGCCTTGGATGCTGGTGTGCTTGCTTGTTCTGGAGCAGATGTGAGTTTGTGCGATTCGTTGTCATCCCATGACATGTTTGTAGTCTTGTCATCGTTTTGCAGTGTGCTGTGGCATTGTCCTTCATGTGCCGAGTAGTACCATTGTGTACAAGTCGTTGTTGCATTGCTGTTGTTTCTGTCGTTCCTGTCTTTGTTGTTTCCGTTGCCGTTCTTGTTGCTGATTTTGTCGTTTCTGTCTTTGGTGTTGTCGCCGTCGTTGTTCCTGACTTTGTTGTTTTCGTTGCCGTTCTTGTTGCTGTTCTTGTCGTTTCTGTCTTTGGTGTTGTCGCCGTCGTTGTTCCTGACTTTGTTGTTTTCGTTGCCGTTCTTGTTGTTTCTGTCTCTGTCGTTGTCACTATCTTTGTGCCTGACTTTGTTGTTTGTCTTGTCGCGCTTCATGTTGCTTTTGTTCTTGCTGTTGTTGTTCTCGTTTCTGCTGTGCTTCTTGCTATTGTTGTTGGTCTTGTCGCGCTTCATGTTGCTTTTGGTCTTGCTGTTGTTGTTCTCGTTTCTGCTGTGCTTCTTTTGACTTTTGTTTTTCTTGTTATACTCTATGAGTGTCCCGTGTGGATAATTTGAGTCATTGAGCATTTCGTCTCGAGAATGGTGAGAATGATCTGATGTTGCATCGGTGCTGGTGACATCAATCATTTGTGGAGGATTTGATTCCTCATCTTTGCTTTCTTGGCTTAGGGGCTGGTTTAGCTCACAAGGCTAAATCGCTGGCTTTTAAAGCAGACCAAGCGGGTCTGCGGGTCTGCAGACCAAGCGGGTCAGCAGCACGGTTCGATTCCCGTACCAGCCTCCCCGGACAGGCGCCGGAATGTGGCGACTAGGGGCTTTTCACAGTAACTTCATTGAAGCCTACTCGTGACAATAAGCGATTTTCATTTCATTTTTTTGGTGCTCCTCTTCTGGAGTCAAATTCTTCTCGATTTCATTTGACGCGGTGTCTCTGGATTCTTGGCGCTCCTCTTCTGGAGTCAAAAACTTCATGATTACAATTGACGTGGTGTCTGTGGACTCTTGGCGCTCCTCTTCTGGAGTCCCAATCTGCATGATTTCACTTGACGTGGTCTCTCTGGACTCTTGGTGCTCCGCTTCTGGAATTAAAATCTTCATGATTTCTGTTGATGTTGTCTCACTGGACTCCAGGTGCTCCTCTTCTGGAGTCAAAGTCTGCATGGTTTCTGTTGGCGTGGTCTCTCTGGACTCCAGGTGCTCCTCTTCTGGAGTCAAAATCTGCATGTTTTCTTTCGGCGTTGTCTCTCTGGACTGTTGGGTGGCCCGACTCTGTGCTTCTGTACAGACAAGCTGAGAACTGTCAGTCTCGCTGTGATCCTGTACGTCGAGTGTGATCACCTTGTCACTGTTTTCGCTCTGTGCTTCTGTACAGACAAGCTGAGAACTGTCAGTCTCGCTGTGATCCTGTACATCGAGTGTGATCACCTTCTCACTGTTTTCGCATGCAGTCGGTAGAGGTACAGTGTCTTCTTCTTGTTCATGTGAGCTTGTTAGACTTTCATAGTCTGCGTGTGGTTGCTCAGATACGGCGGGTTGACCTTCATGGTCTTGTTCATGCATGGTGTTCGCCAGGGAGTGTTTGCTTGCATCCCTGTTGGGAGTCTTTCATCACTCGCACTGTGGAGCCTGTCATCGCGCGCTCTGTGGAGCCTGTCATCGCTCACTCTGTGGAGCCTGTCATCGCTCGCTCTGTGGAGTCTTTCTGTGCTCTCTGTGTGGCGTCGTCTTCGTCTTGGGTATTGCTGTCATCCAATGTATCGACGAGCTGCCATGGCATCATGGTGTTGGATTCATCTACCATGAATAGATTCGTGTTGAGCTTTGCAACGGTGTCGCTGATGCTGTGATCAGCATATCCAAATAACTCAGCCATCTCTGAGTAGTATTCTTTGAAACCCAAATCATCTTGGTTGGCTTCTTCTACCACGAGTTGATTCGTGTTGAACTTTGCGACCGTGTCGCTGATGCTGTGATAAGCATATCCGACTGACTCAGCTATGTCTGAGTAGTGTTCTTCGAAAACCAAATCATCTTGGTTGGATTCTTCTACCACGAGTTGGTTCGTGTTGTACTTTGCGACCGTGTCGCTGATGCTGTGATAAGCATATCCGACTGACTCAGCCATGTCTGAGTAGTATTCTTTCAAAACCAAATCATCTTGGTTGGATTCATCTACCACGAGTTGGTTCGTGTTGTGCTTTGCGACCGTGTCGCTGATGCTGTGATAAGCATATCCGACTGACTCAGCCATGTCTGAGAGGTAATCTTCGAAAAACAAATCATCTTTTGTTGTTTCGGAATTCTTTTTGTTCTCTTCACTTTGGGTGGTGCAGACTGCTTTTTCCAGGGTGTTGTGCGAGTTATTTTTTAACTGCTGGTTTAAGTTCTGGCGTTTTTCTGGGTTCTGAGGCAAGAAAATTTGCTTTTACCACTTTAAGTGTCTTGTTTTCAATTTTCGGGCATTTCCCTTTTAAGTGGGCGTGGTCGGGATGCTCAGACGTCATGCGGCGTGCGCATGCGCATAACGATCCGCGGCCAAAACTTTTTTAGACTGCGCATGCGCGGCGTGCGCATGCGCATAACGATCGTCAACGCGACCGTTTTTTAACTGCGCATGCGCGGCTTCTGGTTCCGGCGCATGCGCAGACGCAATTTGTAGTTCTTTGCTTGCCCGAGA
Organism: Scyliorhinus canicula; assembly: GCF_902713615.1. NCBI lineage: Eukaryota > Metazoa > Chordata > Chondrichthyes > Carcharhiniformes > Scyliorhinidae > Scyliorhinus > Scyliorhinus canicula. The sequence continues at coordinate 143,819,433 of NC_052158.1, read as the reverse complement.
CTGCAAAATGTGCTCCGACGCCATTTTTTCGACGATTTCAGCGATTCTTTTTTCTAAAAATTGTGAGTTACCTTTTCTTTCCGATCTGGACTGGATTTCAGCGTTTTGGCTTTGTGAAAAATTCATGTTATTTCTTCTTTTTGATCTGTACTTTTCATTCGCGATTTCTTGTTGTGCAAATTCCTTACAGTACTCTTCAAATTTGTTTAGTATCGTTTGTAAGCTGTTTCTGTCTTCACCTTTTGAGTATTTAAATCCATTATAAACTTTCGTAGCTTCATGTCCTTCGATGAGAATTGCTATTTTAATTTCGTCTGAGGCTGCTTCTGCATCAAATGCTATGATACCGTAATCGAACCATTGTTTAAACGTTTCCCAGACACTTTTTACATTTCCAGTCGTGTCCAGCTGAAGTGTGAATCCAAGGCACTTCCTCCCATCAGCGATGTCTTCCCAAGTCGAATGTCCAGGAGGAGATTTCCATGCCATTTTGTTCTTTCTGTGTCTGCCACTGAGTTGTCCTGTAGTAAGCGTCCGAAGCCACTCCTTGGTACCATGTGTTGTTCCTCGTGACTTAATAAAGCTCGTAGTCTCAAATGTGGAGAAGATGCTTTATTGTGAATTTGTTCTCTCTTCAGAGCGTTACCTATGGCTACCTCAAGTGCTACCACTTGGTGTGTCTGTCCTGCTACCAGTTCTGCCCTCTGTGAAGTGTGTCCCCACTTCCTGTCCCGGTCTATTTATATGGCTCTCCCGTGCTCCCTCTAGTGTTTGCTCAGTTGTATTGCATCTAGTTAACTTGTGATCACCACAGTGGTATGCGGGGCTGAATTGTACGAGAGCAAGAACTCTGCTAAACAAAGCATTTTAGCTTGTTTTTTAATTGATGCTTTGAAAGTTTGGACAGCTCTTTCAGCCAGCCCATTTGATCCAGGGTGGTAGGGGGCTGTCCTTCTGTACTGGACTTAACAAAGACTTGAATCTCTTCAGCTGTGAAGGCAGCACCATTGTCTGAGACAATGACATCGGGTATGCCATGAATGGCAAAGATTTGGCGCAACTTGTCTATGGTAGTCGCTGGAGTGATTGAACAAATAGGCTAGACATCCAACCACTTCTAGAGGGCATCTATGACAATCACAAACATCGTACCCAAAAAGGGACCGACAAAGTCAGTGTGGGGCCCCCTCCATGGATGCCCTGGCCACTGCGAAGGGTGCAAACCTGCTGCAGGTGGAAGGTTGTGTTGAGATTGACAATGCTCCGATCAATTGACCATTCTTTCTATGTCCTTGTATGTCCCTGGCCACCATATGTGACTCCTGTCCAGTATCTTCATTTCAGTTTGCCAAGGGTGACCGCCCCAGGGTGACTGCCATGCAATTCATAGAAGAGGCTGCCACCTTGGTGGGGGGGGGGGGGGGGGGGGGGGGGGGAGGGGGGCACCATCACTCTGCAACACCACAGAAGAACCCCTCTTCAAAAGTGATTTCATCCCTATGATGCATAGAGGGCCTAATCTGTTGGAACTTCTCAAAATGCCAGCCTGTAAGATCCATCCTTTTAACTCTTGACAACACAGGGTCTCTGTGGTTTCACGCTGTCGTGTGGCTGGATAAAATAGGTAAGATATCAAGAACATTTAGAGCCAGGATGACCTTCTGCAGAGTGGGAGGTTCGGAAATTGTTTGTGGCAATGGAATTCTATTCAAAGCAGCCACATTTGATATCTGGGTTCCCGGTCTCTGTTGAAAGGTAGAAGAAAATGCAGCCAAGAGCAGTGCCCATATTTGCACGTGGGCTGAAGCGATTGGTGGGATCGGTTTACTCACATAAAATGCCAAGTCATGGTCTATGGTACGAGATGATAGTGACGTGCTGGCCATAAATATATTGATGAAATTTCTTTATGGCATAAATGACGGCCAAACTTTTTATCAATCTGGGAATATTTCCTTCCAGCACCTGACAGTGCCCTGGATGCGAAAGCGACAGGCCTTTCCAAACCATCTTACATTTTGTGTGAGAGTACCAGCACAATGCCGTATCGTAAGTAACAACGATGGGTTTATCCAGGTTGAAATGGACCAGTAAGTTCAATGCCTGCAGGAGCTGTTTGACTTGATCAAAAGACTTCCTCGAGGAATCTTCCCACTTCCAACCTCCGTGCTTGTTTAGTGGCTGCTGCACGGGTGCCAAAATGGTCGACAGGTTGGGAAAAAAGCGGCCATAATAATTGATCATTCCTAAAAAGGAGTTCAATTCCAATGTATTCCTTGATTCCGGGACCCCTTTTATCTTTGAGCGGATGCAACCCCCTTTGCATCAACTCTGAAAGCTAAATACGTGACCTTTCAGCCTGAAAAGTGCACCTTTTCCCGCTTTAACCGAATATCAGCTTCTTTAAACCCCTTGATGGCTTCTTCCAAATTTACTCTGTGTTCCTCTGGTGTTGCCCTCATTGCTAGGATGTCATCCAGATTCACAACAACCTTTGGAATTTCCTGCAAAAGACTCCGTTGTGCTTTGGAATATCGCAAAGGTGGATGAAAAACCAAAAAGCATTCTTGTTGGAGCAAGCCTTTCTGAGTATTTATGGTAACAAACTCTCTTGACTCAAGCTGCTAGTACGCATGGCCTAAATCCAACTTGGCGTATTTAAGGCCTCCTGCCAACTTGGCACGTAAATCGTCTCTCCTGGGTATAGAATATTTATCCACTTCAGCAGCCTTGTACACCGTCATCTTATAATCACCGCAGATTCAGACTGTGCAGTCTGGCTTCAACACTGGGACGATGGGTGCTGCCCATTCTGAAAACTGTACTGAAGTAATTACCTCCAGGCCTTCCAGATGCTCCAACTCCAGCTCCACTTTTGGTGTAGAGCATAAGGCACCGATCTGGCAGCTAAAACACTTTGGTGTTGCTTCTGGCTCCACATAAATCTTTGCCTCCTCACCTTTCATGCATCCTAAATCTCGCTGGACGTCCTTGCTGTATTTCTGTCAAAGTTCCTGGACATCCCGTCGGTGGTGCTGAATATTTCTAACTAATTCAGTTTGATTTTCTTCAGCTAATCATGTCCCATGACGCTTGGCCTTTATCCCTCTACAAAGATCAATGGCCGCTGAGCTGACTGATATTGGTATGATACTGGTATGGCTGGCATCCCCAATACCTTCAGTACCTCTCCAGTGTGGGTGACTGTGGTGAATGTAATATGATAATTCATACTATGTCTTTGTAAGCGCAGTAGCGTTATCCGACCACTAGGGGGAGTAGCTCTGGGAATGCTCAGGAGCTTGTACAGGGCTCCACCCTTGGCTCCGCCCATGACACCTCCCCCTTGTGCTGCTGTATAAATACCCTTGTCCAGAGTCAGCCTGCAGTTCACTGAGAGTTCATCAACGGGTAACAGGCTGGCTCTATAGTAAGTCGATTAAAGCCAAGATTCATATTGGAAGCACGTGTCTGGTGAATTGATGGTTCCATCAGTGTCTAAGGTGGCTGATGTACTGGTGAGATTCACAGGCTGCAGAGCTCCCTGCAGATACTTAAACATTTGCTCACCTGCAACTGTGGCAGCCGCCGCTGTATCAACCATTTTGTGTGGATAGCTGTTGGCGACGAGGACAATCTCAATGGGGGCTGTTTTACTTAATTTCACCACACTAAGCTTGTATACTTGTGGTGTTTCTTCAGGGTCTTCCTCAATCTTGTTGACTGGAGTCACCATTGTATTTTCTTTGAAAGTTGTAGTGCACAGTCTGCCTCTGCATTTCGCTCTCTGAAACAACTGAATGCTTTATACCTACATCTTTCCTTGGAATGTTCCCTCTCAATGGTAAATGTCATAACCCCCACGAGGCCCACGGGGAAACCATTATCGATCTCCCCTAGGAGCACGGGGAGTACGAACTTCCCAGGGAAGAGGGCAAAGGCCACCCAGTAGGGGTCATTGGAACTGAACTTATAAGGCGGCCTGAGCAGGGACCTTCATGTTGGTTCTTCCAACGGGGTCTGGATTGTAGATAGTTACTGCTGTGGGCAGAATATTGTTAAAAATAAAATATCTGGTGGGCCGGCGATTGAGCTTGACCACGGCATTAATGATACTGCAGGGATCCGAGGGTTTCCAGAAGGGTGGGCTGAGTGAGTTCCCACATGACCAGAGGCTCAGTGAGCAGTCAGCAGTGTGAACAGTCAGAAGGTTGCACCAAAGGGGTGCATTTAAATAACATTCTGCAGCAATGGGGTACTGAGCCTGGCCACCCCGATCCTGAGTGGAACTCCTCAAATGAACGGACTAAGTGCTGAGTCATTCCCTGCTACTCGCTGTAGTCCAAGCAGCCACCCCCAGCAAGCCCGATAAGTTTTGAGTGTTTTCTGAATTTCTCCTCCCCCTTAACAGCCATGGTACCCAGGCCCCCGCTTGTGAATACTTGCACCAATTCACATCTGCCTGACTCCCGTCTGAGAGAGGTGCAGCATCACGGAGCGAGGAGCATGTGGTGTCCAACCCGCTAATCGCATTCAAATTCATGCAACTGACGGATTTGTGCGGGGATGCCGGCACGGGGTGTAAATCTCACTGCCGTCATCAGCGGGGAGCCGGAGCATCAGAATCGGCGCCGGGCGCCAGCGCCGGCCCTAGGGTTGCTGGCGCCCCGGGCAAGCTGAACTTCGGCGCCCTTCGGGGGGGGGGGGGACAGGGCCGGGAGGGCGGGGCCGGGGCGCCGGGGCCGGGGGTGGGCCAGAGGGGGGGCCAAGGGGCCGGGGGGGCCGGAGGGGTGGCCGGAGTGACCACCGGCGAGCCTGGATCCATCCGCCATGTTTGTGCGGGGCGGCCTGAGGGAGGGCGGCCACCGCACATGCGCTTGTTGGCACCGGCCCAACTGCGCATGCGCGGTACCCGAGTCTTTTACGCGGCGCCCCTAGAACATGGCGCCCCGGGCGACTGCCCGAGTTGCCGGTACCTTGAGCCGGCCCTGCCGGGCACACATTTCAATTTTTGCTCCACCCGAAATTCTCTGCCCAAAGGTGATTCTCACTGCTGCCGTTGAGCAGTGAGAATGCAGCCCATAATCTAGAGAAATTAGGACACGTATTTCTGGAGTTGGGTATCTCTCAGCACAACCCATTTGTTCGACATCTTCGTGCATGTTTATTTTTCAAATATCTTTTCCGCAAATCCTGGAATTTCGAACTAATGACGACATTATGGGGAAATTGGGAGCTTCTGACACCTTGAGGAGCAAGCGACGGATGGGATGAATGAATGAGAATGAAACAAAGCAGGGACATGGAATGAGGATGAACTGGAGTGGGTGAATGAAATGCCAAATCGGAATGAGGAATAAAAACAGGAAAAGAGAAAATGGATTGAGAGAGAGAAAATGGGGCAAAAGGAAATAAAAAAAGGGACAATTGAAAATCTGACACTTTTTAAAACCACCTAAAACTATGCAAGACCTAAAGGAATGAAAATTCACACCTGCAATGATACAGGTTCTGGGTAAAAGGGATTCATAGAACATAGAACAGTACAGCACAGAACGGGCCCTTCGGCCCTCGATGTTGTGCCGAGCATTGTCCGAAACCAAGATCAAGCTATCCCACTCCCTGTCATTCTGGTGTGTTCTATGTGCCTATCCAATAATCGCTTGAAAGTTCCTAAAGTGTCCGACTCCACTATCACAGCAGGCAGTCCATTTCACACCCTAACCACTCTCTGAGTAAAGAACCTACCTCGGACATCCCTCCTATATCTCCCACCCTGAACCTTGTAATTATGCCCCCTTGTAACATCCGCCCGAGGAAATAGTCTCTGAACGCCCACTCTATTGATCCCCCTCATCACCTTATAAACCTCTATTCATTCGCCTCTCATCCTCCTCCGCTCCAAAGAGAAAAGCCCTAGCTCCCTCAATCTTTCCTCATAAGACCTACCCTGCAAACCAGGCAGCATCCTGGTAAATCTCCTTTGCACCCTTTCCAATGCTTCCCCATCTTTCCTATAGTGAGGTGACCAGAACTGCATACAATACTCCAAATGTGGTCTCACCAGGGTTATGTATAGTTGCAGCATAACCCCGCGGCTCTTAAACTCAAGCCCCCTGTTAATAAACACTAACACACTATAGGTCTTCTTCACGGCTCTATCCACTTGAGTGGCAACCTTCAGAGATATGTAGACATGAACCCCAAGATCTCTCTGTTCCTCCACATTCCTCAGAACCCTGCCGCTGACCCTGTAATCCACATTCAAATTTTTTTCTACCAAAATGAATCACCTCACACTTATCAGGGTTAAACTCCATCTGCCATTTTTCGGCCCAGCTCTGCATCCTATCAACGTCTCTTTGCAGCCTACAACAGCCCCCCACCTCATCCACTACTCCACCAATCTTAGTGTCATCAGCAAATTTATTGACCCACCCTTCAGCCCCCTCCTCCAAGTCATTGATAAGAATCACAAATAGCAGAGGACCCAGCACTGATCCCTGTGGTACACCACTGGGCTGCTGTTTACAATTACCACATTGTTAAAAGGTTTCATGTGCTGCTAATCACTAGACGTAACATTCTGTGGCAGATTTTATGGACAATTAATGTGTGACTGCAGCAATGGGGGCGAGAATCACAGGGAAATTAAGCGCAAGGTAATGTTTTCACAAAGCTGACAGCGGAGCAGCGTAAACCTGCCAGAAATGTGTGGTGATTCACAATTCATGGAATATCTCTTCCTTGCTACATGTCATTGATTGATTTGCACATTAATTGCAGAGTGCTATGTTCAGATGTTGTTATCTTTACAGCAAAATATGACCCAATGTTTTCAACTAGGAGTAGGAGAAAGAGCGCCTGTTTCTTGCAATTATTCTGGTAGCAGTAATGATGATTATCTTTTTCCCCAGTGTAATCTGACATGCTTTATTAAAGTAATCTTGCCTAATGTTTTGAATTTGGTTTGCTCACTGGGTGCAATATTCCGCGGAGTTCTGCTCCGGGCTCTCAATATTTAATTATCTGTTCCTTGATGCAGGACAGACATTACAGATGTCTATGTATTTACATTGTGTATTTATCGTATGTCCTATTTTTCTCATGTATGGAACGATCTTCCTGGACCTAACGTAAAACAATTCGTTTCACTGCACCTCGGTACACCTGACAATGAATCTAAATCTACAGTGAAAGCCGACTGTCACATACAGATATATTTGCTCTCTTACTTCCAATAATCAGCATCTTTTGTATGGAAAGAGGTGTGTCTTTTCTCACCTTGGAGTTATACATTCGAATTAAATAATTCAGCAGCAAGCTGAGTTTAAAATAGAGAAAGTTTATTTGCCCAAACTTACCCCAAATGAATACAACGTCGCACGCTCAGTCTAACGCACAAACACAGGACACAGATGAAGAGAGTGCACTTTTACAGATTACCCATAGAATTCCGACAGTGCAGAAGGAGGCCATTGAGCCCATCGAGGCTGCACCGATCTTCTGAAAGAACACCCGACCTTGGGTCACTCCACCAGCCTATCCCCACAACCCCACCTAGCCTGCACATCTTTGGACATTAAGGGGCAATTTTAGCAAAGCCCGGCAGCGAGGTCCCAGGTTCGATCTCGGCTCTGGGTCACTGTCCGTGTGGAGTTTGCACATTCTCCCCGCGTTTGCATGGGATTCGCCCCCACAACCCAAAGATGTGCAGGGTAGGTGGATTGGCAATGCTAAATTGCCACTTAATTGGAAAAAAATGAATTGGGTACTCTAAATTTATTTTAAAAATTTTTGTTTAGCATAGCCAAACCAACTAACCTGCGCATCTTTGGACAGTAGGAAAAAACCAGACCACCTGGAGGAAACCCACACAGACACGGGGAATTATTGTCTGTGCAATCCTGTATGCATTGGTTGGAGTCACTGCATTTAGCTTCTGGTAGTCAATGCTGAACTCTTTTGATTTGTCCGGTTTGGAGACTAAGACGATGGAGGAACTCCAACTGGTCTGACAGTGCTCGATTACGTTATTGCCTGGCATGTACTCGATCCCTTGTCTGACCTGGGAAGTTGGTCAGGGATCAGTCCGTGGAGATTTTATTTTATTGCTGGGGTATCCCTTCAGTCCACATCATGGTCTGTCATTGGGGCACATCCTGATTGGTCCCTACATACATATTTAAAATTCCTTGGGCAGGCTGGCTATATTCTTCTGCTGCTCTTCTGTTCGAGAGGTTGATTGGACATTTATCTTTTCCAGAATTTCTGTGTTTGCCTGCCAAATATTTGTGGTTCAGCCTGGCCATCCTGCTGCTCCTCACCTGAGGTTCCTGGCTGTCCTCTGCTATCTCTACCTTACTGATTGACTAAGCTCTCGGCGGTGATATTCCTTGAACCACAATAAAGGTGGTATAACCAGTGTTGCTTTCTCCGGTCAGTGGTGTGGCTCAAATAATTCACCTCGCTGGTCCCTTTGGTCACCTGACATGGACCGCTAAATTTGGCATTGCAATTTGTCAGGGGCACCATCACGAGGAACGGATCTCCTGGCTGGAGAGTTTGTGTCTCAGTGTTTTGTCTGCTTCCGTTTGGTGACTTGCTAGGAGGCTTTTAAATGATCCTTGGGCATGGACCAGCTGTTAAAGAGTCATTACCGGCAATTGAACGCATATTCCAGCAGTGGGGTGCCCTCTCTAGGCTCCAGAAACCTTTGCAGCTTCATGGTGCCATACACTGCATGTCCGTAAATGAATTCAAACAGACTGAAGCCTGTAGGCGCGTCAGGGTGATGAAGAGTGGGAAGCCGACAACCTTATTGCAGATTTCAGGGTATTCTAGGCAATTGCTCCAAATCATAGTTCTTATGGTCTGGTGATACTGCTCTAATGTCTCTTTGGGTTTGAGGTTGGTAGGTCGATGACATAGCTGGGTTATTCCCAGGCTGTGGATAACCTTCTAGAATAAACAGGACATGAGAGCTGTTCCTTGATCAGATTGGATCTACTATCAGGAGTTGTACCAAACTCAGAATGGATTTGAGTGGTCGGTTTAATTGCGGTTTGGCGACACGGTATCACAGTGGTCAGCACTGCTGCCTCACGGCCCCAGGGACTGGGCTCCACTCCGACCTTGGGTAACTGTCTCCCCGTGTCTGAGTGAGTTTTCTCCGGGTGCTCCGGTTTCCTCCCACAGTCCAAAGATGTGCAGGTTCGGGGGATTCACCAGGCTAAACTGCCTCTTAGTGTCCAAAGGTTAGGTGGGGTGGGTGAGTGGGCTTGGGTAAGGAACTCTTTTGGAGAGTAGGTGCAGACTCGATAGGCCGAATTACCTCCTTCTGCACTGTAAGGGTTCTATGAGTCTATGATTTTCCTGTCCCTGATGAGCATGGCAGTTTTTGTGATACGTGGCAAGTTCAAACCAGAGGTGAGGCCAGGAAAGATGCCTGCTTATGCGGCCTGAGCTTTTGTGGGTATGCACATGACCAACCATTGTAATAGCATGGGCAATTTATAAGATTCCCTTATGATACTCTGGGGACACAACACTCCTTCTCATCTGCAGGTCACCCAAGGGATCTCCATTTCCTCATTACGACCCCAACTCTTGTAATACTGGGTGACTCCTGCCTCAGAGCAGGCAGAATGTGCTGCACACTTACATTCAGGAACTTCCTGCTCTGCTTTAATTAAGGAGGCTTGATTGAGAATCTCCTCCCATTCAGACACGTCTCCAAAGACGGGCCACCGTCATTTCATTAAAATAGTTCCATTAAAGTCCTGGATGTCCTCGTTTTAACTTCAGCATCTGGTATGTTGAACTACATGGAATAGATGAACCAGGCATTGTACAACCGTACCTGCCCTAACTGGCACAGCAAGTACCAAGAACAAGGCGCAATTAGGTTATGTCTGAAACACTTTCACAAGCACAACCACAACGGAGGCCTTTGAGTCACTGCAGAAGGAAACAAAGCAATGTTGACCGAACTGCACGACAAGCTGATTCTTAAGGTGACTTTGATGCTTGTGAAGGATTGATTGAAAAAGCCATCAATGGCAAGTGGTTAGCACGGCTGCCTCATGGCTCCAGGAACCCGGGTTCAATTCTGACCTGTGTGGTGTTTGTACATCCTCCCCATGTCTGCATGGGTTTCCTCCGGGTGCTCCGGTGCCTTCCCACAGACCAAAGATCTGCAGGTTAGGTGGATTGTCCATGCTAAATTGTCCCTTAGATTGTCCCAAAGGTAAAATGGGGTTATGAGTTGTAGGGATAGGGTGGGGATGTGGGCCTAGATAGGGTGCTCTTTCAGAGGGTCGGAGCAGATGGGCTGAATGGCCTTTCTCTGCACTGTAGGCATTCTATGATTCTATGAACCAAACCTATGGCTCATCAAATTGGGGTGCTGGCTCCTTCTTGGTTAAATTTGTCTCTCTGGTTTGGAACTAGCTCACGACAATTGGGGGAAATTCTTGGAACTTCCTCCGGTAGCTGCTCAGTTTCCCTTTTCCCCCTTGGCTAGTCTAGGATTATGAAGGTCCCTTCCAGGTCCCTTACAGGTCCCTACTGCCTTACAGCCAACCAAATCAGTCCCTACTGGGGCCCTTGATAACGTGGCACATGTTAATTATCTGGACTTAAATGTAGGGGGTATGAAGTTTGGGGATAAAAGGGAAATTGGTAGGTGACGTATAGTGAGCAGGATAGCTGTAGACTGCAGGAAGAAATCATTGGACTGGCCAGGTAGGCAGAACAATGGCAAATAGAATTCAACCTGGAAAAGTGTGATGCAATGCACTTGTGGTGGGCCAACAAGGCAAAGGATTGCACTCTTAATGGTTGGACCCAGGAAAGTACTAAAGATCAGAGGGACCTTGGAATGTATAATCCACAGGTGGCTAAGAAGGCATGTGGGAGACTTGCTGAGGCATAGATTACAAGAGCAGGGAGGTCATGCTGGAATTGTATAAAACAACTGGTGCACTCTGCAGTTCTGGTCACCACATTACAGGAAGGATGTGATTGTACCGGAGGTGGTGCAGAGGAGATTCGCCAGGATATGCTGCCTGGGATGGAGGGTCTGAGCTATGAGAAGAGATTGGATAGACTGCAGCTGTTTTCCTTCAAGCAGCGAGAGGGGACATGATAGATGTGTATAAGATTGTGAGGGGCACAGATCAGGTGGATGGAAGGCACTTTTTTCATTGGGAGAGGAATCATTAACCAGGGAGCACAGATTTAATCTAAGAGGTAGAAGGCTAAGAGGAGGGTTGAGGAGGAACAGTTTCACCCAGAGGGCGGTGGGAGTCTGGAACTCACTGCCCGAAAAGATGGTTGAGTCAGAAATTCTCTGAACAGTTAATAAATATTTCGACATTCACTTGCCATAACGTCCAGGGTCAAGCGCTGGAAAATGGGATTACTTCAGTCAGATGTTCGATGATTGGCGTGGACCTGATGGGCCGAATGGCCCCCTTCTGTGTTGTAAACATTGAGGAATCTATGAAACTAGGGGAACACTTCTCGCATCCTCATTTTCATATTTGTTTTGTGGCTAACTCAGCTTCTATCATATTTCTCCTTCTTATCTTCCGAACCTGTGGAGGTTAACAGGGAAGTTCCTGGCTGGGTTCCTGGTCCCTGGATAGGTTCATAGTCATCAGTGAGCTTGGCAGCATTCCTGGTTGTTAAAATTCTCTATTCCGCCACATGAGCTTTGAGGCCAGCTGGGTGGCAGGTTTTATACAATTCCAACAAAATTATTTCCTTTAATCCATTGTAGGAATGATCAACCTTTAAAGCTCACACACACTAGTAAACTGTTTAATTCTCTTGAGTATGAGGAATGTTTGAATAGGCTTTTTAATAAGAGTTGCAGAATTATAGTTGGTAAGCCTTCGATATAAGTTCAAAAGCACTTCGGATCGCAGTCTTTGCCTGTTCATAATTTGTTGATTTCTCTGCAGGCAGCAAAGAGGAGAACTCAAAGGCTTTTCCTCCTGGCTGACCCCGAATTAAGAGAGTCCAAATTTTTAATTGATCTACTAGCTTCTCAAAGGTTCTGAAGAAGATTTCCACATCCTCTTTTTCAAATGTGGGCACTCTACCTCCAGAAATCAAAGCTTGTTTCTGAACTCAGGGGAGTTGAACCACCAGCAGCGTTTCCACTAGGTAAAGACATGTTTTCACTCGTTGCTTGAATCTGCCTTAGTTCCCTATGCTTTATTTGTTTGATTCTTTCTCCAGTTTCTCCAGACTTGTTCCCACACTCAGTCCTGGAATTCTCTCTCCTCTCTTTTGTTTAGGGATTCTCTTTTCCTCTCTTTCTCTTTGACTGAAACTCCAACTGTAGCCTCTGGTCTTCTCGGTGAACTTGGATTAAGGTAACCTGACCTGTTTCAAGTTCAACATCCATGGTTTATGATTGTGATGCATATAAGAAATTTTCATATTTTATTGTTTGTATTTTTGCAGTAATAGTATTGAAACCTGGATTAAAATGCTTACAGAGAGTATGTCTGCTGGAGCTGTGATTAAAAGTTAGGAAATCAGTGATCTTTGCAGAGTAAGTGTTTTGCTAATAGATATGAAAAGCCTTTTTACCTGTTTGCAGATCAAGAGCTAATGTAATGTTGTAATAGTTTGAGCCTAGCTAAACAAATCAAGGCTCATCTTGTAACAAGAGACAAAAGAATGCTGTGTGCTTTGAGTGCAACTGGTGTAGCTAAAGGGAGGGGCCAGGTCTGTCTAGGCAAGAAGTTGCTTTGAGGGCTCCAAGCTGAGCAGAAGGTTTGTAGCTTGGTCCTAAAAAAAAGATATCTCTCTCCAAGTACTCTGCACCAAGATAAGCAAGTAAAGCCTGGTTATTAACTTTATACATAATTGGTATTTAAAATATATGGTTTGCTTAATTGGAATGTAGAGGCAGATAGGAGGTGGCTTTGTGGCACAGTGGTTAGCATTGCTGGTTCACAGCGACAGGGACCCGGGTTTAATTCTGACCTCGGGTGACTGTCTGTATGGAGTCTGCACATTCTCCCCAGTGTCTGCGTGGGTTTCCTCCGGGTTCTCTGGCTTCCTCCCACAGTTCAAAGATGTGCAGGTTAGATGGATTGGCCATGCTAAATTTCCCCTTAATGTACAAAAATGTGCAGGTTAGGTGGGGTGATGGGGTTATGGAGCTAGGGGAGTGGACTCTTTTAGAGGGTCGGTGCAGACTGTGTGGGCCGAATGGCCTCCTTCTGCAATATCGGAATTCTATTCTATGGTTTCAGGAAGCAAGTTAAGATGTTGTAGCTGTTAACTGCAAAACTGTTTCTTTGTTGCTAAGTCCCGAAAGACGTGCTGTTAGGTCATTTGGACATTCTGAATTTTCCCTCCGTGTACTCGAACTAGGGCTTTTCACAGTAACTGCAGTGTTAATGTAAGCCTACTTGTGACAATAAAGATTATTTTAAAAATCATCTGCTTAATTCGGTGTTTGACTGAAAGTTTGTTTTAATATAAAAGCTGTCCATTGGTCAGTGATATCATTCCTGCAGCGTGATAACATTTCCTCACAGTTTTAGCAAATACAAAGAGTTGAGTTCGAATCCGGGATCTTAACCAAAATTGAAGCTCTGGTTCCAACTCATACCATGATCCATAGTAAGTTTTACCTGCTTAGCTCTGGTTTTTAATCTGTTCCATGGATCAGGATGCTAACTCCAATGGCATTGATCCACTTTGATGTCGAAGTCAGCTGTCTTACTTTCTATTGTTAGTATTTACAAAGTTTCCTGTTATAATTACATTTGTTTTTGTTTCAAAAATTTTAGATTGTCACTTATCCCTTCTACTTCCAACTTTCCATTGAAGTCAGATTTGGCTCGTTTGGGCTAATGGATTTAAATCCCAGATACAGCTTCCAATCTGGTAACGGAGGGAATATATTTGCTCTGTTCCTGCGCATACTCAGTATATAATCGTATGGAAAGATGTATGTATTTTCTTACTCTCAAAGTATGTATTCCAGCTAAATAATTCAGCAGCAAACTTTAACGTGTTTAAAGTAAAGAATGTTATTTTTCCTCACGCACCTAGCCCCAGCGCAGCACACACCACATGATTTGTAGAAGCCATCTTAACAGCTTGTTTGTGTCCAATTTTTAAAAGTATTGATTGAACATAACATAAGGTGCCTCTGCATTAATTTACCACAATTGAAACAGACATTATAAAGCTTTTAGGGCAGTGTAATGGAAAGTGAATTGTGGTCTGTGTTGTAAGTGGGAATTAAAATCAAACCTTACACGCTCTTGGTGGTACATTTAATTTAAAACTTTTCTGTGGTTGAATTGGTTTAAGTTTTATTTATTTTTCCAATTGAAATTTAATGAAGGCTTTACATTACGGTGCTCTTTGATACTCAACATTAATGTTAAATTTGGAGCCAGCTCATCACTCTCCACATTCTCCCCTGAATGCAGATCGAGTCTTGAAATGAAAAGAAAGTTGCAAATGCCACTGAGCTAATGTGAGCTGACAGCTTAGTGTTTATAAACAAAGGCAAAACAACAACTTGTATTTGTCCAGCTCCTTTAACTTAATAAAAAAATCCCATGCTTCACAGAAGCATTTTAAACAAAGTGTGATATTTAGCCACAGGAGAAGATAGAACTCAGATGATAAAAAGATTGGTCAAGAGGTATCTTAAAGGAAGAAAGCGAGGTAGCGACGTAGCAAAATGTAGGGAGGGAATCCCAGAGTTTGAGGTCTAGACCCCTGAAGGCACATCCACCAATGGTGGAGCAGTTCCAATTGGGAATGCATGAGATTCCAGAGATAAGAGAGCGCAGATACCTCAGAGGGCTGCAGGACGGGAGGATGTTACAGAGATATGGAGCAGCAAGACCATGAAAGGATTTGATTTGATTTATTATTGTCACATGTATTAGCATACTGTTAAAAGTACTGTTTCTTGCATGCAATACAGACAATGCATACCGTACATAGGGAAGGAAGAAGAGACTGCAGAATATAATGTTACAGTCATAGCTAGGGTGTAGAGAAAAGATCAACTTAATACGAGGTAGGTCCATTCAAATGTCTAATAGCAGTAGGGAAGAAGCTGTTTTTGAGTCGGTTGGTATGTGACCTCAAACTTTTGTATCTTTTTCCTGATGGAAGAAGGTGGAAGAGTGTATGTCCGGGGTGCGTGGGGTCCTTAATTATGCTGGCAACCTTTCGGAGGCAGTGGGAATTGTCGACAGAGTCAATGGATGGGAGGCTTGTTTACGTGATGGATTGGGCTACATTGATGACCTTTTGTAGTTTCCTGCGGTCTTGGGCAGAGCAGGCTCCATACCAGGCTGCGATACAACCAGAAAGAATGCTTTCTATGGTGCATCTGTAAAAGTTGGTGAGGGTCGTAGCTGACTTGCCAAATTTCCTTAGTCTTCTGAGAAAGTGGAGTCGTTGGTAGGCTTTCGTAACTATAGTGTCGGCATGGGGGGACCAGGGCAGGTTGTTGGTGATCTGGACACCTAAAAACTTGGCTCTCGGCCCTTTCTACTTCGTTCCCATTGATGTTGACAGGGGCATGTTCTCCACTACGCTTCCTGAAGTCAATGACAATCTCCTTCGTTTTGTTGACATTGAGGGATAGATTATTGTCATCGCACCAGGGTGCTCAGGATTGGGGAGGCGGGCTCCATAGGTATAACATTTGATGGGGAAGGTGAAAGCTGATCTGACAAGGTGGGATGGTCTCCCTCTGTCACTGGCGTGTTGGGTACAGATGGTTAAAATGAACGTGTTGCCGCTATTTCTGTTTATTTTCCAATGCCTGCCGATTTTCCTGCCAAATGGCATTTTTTAGAGCGATTGAAGGAATGATTACCTCGTTTATATGGGGAGGGAAGGTGGCCAGAATTAGAAAGATGCTACTACAGAGAGGCAGGCAGGCAGGCGGTTTGGGTCTTCCGAACCTGATGCATAATAACTGGGCAGCGAATGTGGAGAAGGTACGGAGCTGGGTCAGAGGGGTTGAATCCCAGTGGGTCAGAATAGAGGAGAATTTGTGTAGGGGGTCGGGATAGAAGGTGCTAGCAACAGCACCGTTCTTGACGGCCCCGGGTAAATACTCAGGGAGTCCGGTAGTAATAGGTTCGTTGAGAATTTGTAAGCAGTTTTGCCAACACTTCGGGTTGGGGGCAGGGTCAAGGGAAATGCCGATTTGGAGGAACCATAGATTTGAGCCAGGGAAGTGGGATGGAAATTTTCAGAGATGGGAGGAGAAAGGAATTAGGACACTAAAAGATTTGTTTCTTGGGGGTCGGTTTGCAGGATTGAAGGAGCTGGGAGCGCAGTATGGTCTGGAGCTGGAGGAAATATTTAGATATATGCAGGTTCGAGACTTTGCCAGAAAGGAGATACAGAGCTTCCCAGCAGAGCCGGCTTCCACATTGCTGTAGGATGTGCTGACGACAGGGCGGATTGGAGAAGTGGGTAGTGCTGACGATTTAGGGGGATATTTTGGAGGAGGAGAAGGTGCCGCTGGAAGGGATCAAGGCAAAGTGGGAAGAGGAGTTGGGAGAGGGTATAGAAGAGGGTTTCTGGCGTGAGGTGCTCCAGAGGGTGAACGCCTCCACCTCGTGTGCGAGGTTCGGGCTGATCCAGCTAAAGGTGGTGGATAGAGCACACCTGACAAGGGCGAGGATGAGCCAGCTCTTTGAGGGGTAGAAGATATGTGTGAATGTTGCAGGGGGCCCGCAAACCCCGTTCATATGTTTTGGTCCTGGAGAATTGCTGGCAGGAGGTTTTTAGGCTAATCTCTAAAGTGGTGAAACTGGACCTGGGCCCTCGGGAGGCCATAGTTGGGGTCGGAGACAGATGTTGTAGCCTTCGCCTCATTGATCGCCTGAAGGCGGATCCTGTTAGGATGGAGATCAACCCCTCTCCACCCTGTGCCCTGGCATGGCGGGGAGACCGGCTGGAAGTCTTGACTCTTGAGAAGGTTAAGTTTGAACTGAGGGGAAGGATGGAGGGGTTCTACAATTCATCGGCGTTATTCATTATGCGCTTCTGAAAATTGGATTACATCGAACATTAGCGGGGGGTGGGGGAGGGGACTGTATATGTTAATGGTGACTATGGGTCATTCCTGTTTTTTCTTTTGTTATTTATTTATCATAGAATTTACAGTGCAGAAGGAGGCCATTCGGCCCATCGTGTCTGCACCGGCTCTTGGAAAGAGCACCCTACCCAAGGTGAACACCTCCACCCTATCCCCATAACCCAGTAACCCCATCCAACACTAAGGGCAATTTTGGACACTAAGGGCAATTTAGCACGGCCAATCCACCTAACCAGCACATCTTTGGACTGTGGGAGGTAACCGGAGCACCCGGAGGAAACCCACGCACACACGGGGAGGATGTGCAGACTCCACACAGACAGTGACCCAAGCCGGAATCGAACCTGGGACCCTGGAGTTGTGAAGCAATTGTGCTATCCACAATGCTACCGTGCTGCCCACGTTATGTTAACATGCGGGCTAATGTTTGGAGGTTTGGTCGGAGGATGGGATTGTTGTTGATTTGGGGTGAGACATTGCATTCGTTACTGATCATTGTTTATTGTTGGGGGGTGTAAATTTGGGAGAAAATGTGAAAAAGGAGAATAAAAATACTTTTAAAAGAAAAATTTCAACCCGATAGCGGGATTTCCTCAGTACTGCATCGTAATCCTCCCTCAGTACTGCCTCGTAATCCTCCCTCAGTACTGCCTCATAATCCTCCCTCAGTACTCCCTCGTAATCCTCACTCAGTACTGCATCGTAATCCTCCCTCAGTACTGCCTCATAATCCTCCCTCAGTACTGCATCGTAATCCTCCCTCAGTACTGGCTCGTAATCCTCCCTCAGTACTGCCCTGTAATCCTCCCTCAGTACTGCCTCGTAATCCTCCCTCAGTACTGCCTCGTAATCCTCCCTCAGTACTGCCTCGTAATCCTACCTCAGTACTGCCTCGTAATCCTCCCTCAGTACTCCCTCGTAATCCTCCCTCAGTACTGCCTCATAAACCTCCCTCAGTACTGCCCTGTAATCCTCCCTCAGTACTGCCTCGTAATCCTCCAACAGTACTGCATCGTAATCCTCCCTCAATACTGTCTCGTAATCCTCCCTCAGTACTGCCTCGTAATCCTCCCTCAGTACTCCCTCGTAATCCTCCCTCATCAATACTGTCTCGTAATCCTCCCTCAGTACTGCCTCGTAATCCTCCCTCAGTACTCCCTCGTAATCCTCCCTCAGTACTCCCTCGTAATCCTCCCTCAGTACTGCATTGTAATCCTCCCTCAGTACTGCCCTGTAATCCTCCCTCAGTACTGCATCGTAATCCTCCATCAGTACTACATCGTAATCCTCCCTCAGTACTGCCCTGTAATCCTCCCACAGTACTGCATCGTAATCCTCCATCAGTACTGCATCGTAATCCTCCCTCAGTACTGCCTCATAATCCTCCCTCAGTACTGCCTCGTAATCCTCCCTCAGTACTGCCTCATAATCCTCCCTCAGTACTCCCTCGTAATCCTCCCTCAGTACTGCCTCGTAATCCTCCCTCAGTACTGCCTCGTAATCCTCCCTCAGTACTGCCTCGTAATCCTCCCTCAGTGCTGCCTCATAATCCTCCCTCAGTACTGCATCGTAATCCTCCCTCAGCACTGCCTCGTAATCCTCCCTCAGTACTGCATCGTAATCCTCCCTCAGTGCTGCCTCATAATCCTCCCTCAGTACTACATCGTAATCATCCCTCAATGCTGCCTTATAATCCTCCCTCAGTACTGCCTCGTAATCCTCCCTCAGTACTGCCTCGTAATCTTCCCTCAGTACTGCATTGTAATCCTCCCTCAGTACTGCATCGTAATCCTCCCTCAGTACTGCATCGTAATCCTCCCTCAGTACTGCCTCGTAATCCTCCCTCAGTACTGCCTCATAATCCTCCCTCAGTACTGCCTCATAAGCCTCCCTCAGTACTGCCTCGTAATCCTCCCTCAGTACTACCTCGTAATCCTCCCTCAGTACTGCCTCGTAATCCTCCCTCAGTACTGCCTCATAATCCTCCCTCAGTACTGCCTCGTAATCCTCCCTCAGTACTGCCTCGTAATCCTCCCTCAGTACTGCCTCGTAATCCTCCCTCAGTGCTGCCTCATAATCCTCCCTTAGTACTGCCTCGTAATCCTCCCTCAGTACTGCATTGTAATCCTCCCTCAGTACTGCCTCGTAATCCTCCCTCAGTACTGCCTCGTAATCCTCCCTCAGTACTCCCTCGTAATCCTCCCTCAGTACTGCCTCGTAATCCTCCCTCAGTACTGCCTCATAATCCTCCCTCAGTACTCCCTCGTAATCCTCCCTCAGTACTGC
The DNA here is from genome assembly GCF_902713615.1 of Scyliorhinus canicula. Taxonomy (NCBI): domain Eukaryota; kingdom Metazoa; phylum Chordata; class Chondrichthyes; order Carcharhiniformes; family Scyliorhinidae; genus Scyliorhinus; species Scyliorhinus canicula. The sequence goes on along the minus strand of NC_052158.1, from coordinate 143,800,028 downwards.
ATTGTAATCCTCCCTCAGTACTGCATCGTAATCCTCCCTCAGTACTGCCTCGTAATCCTCCCTCAGTACTGCCTCATAATCCTCCCTCAGTACTGCCTCGTAATCCTCCCTCAGTACTGCCTCGTAATCCTCCCTCAGTACTACCTCGTAATCCTCCCTCAGTACTGCCTCGTAATCCTCCCTCAGTACTGCCTCATAATCCTCCCTCAGTTCTGCCTCATAATCCTCCCTCAGTACTGCCTCGTAATCCTCCCTCAGTACTGCCTCGTAATCCTCCCTCAGTGCTGCCTCATAATCCTCCCTCAGTACTGCCTCGTAATCCTCCCTCAGTACTGCATTGTAATCCTCCCTCAGTACTGCCTCGTAATCCTCCCTCAGTACTGCCTCGTAATCCTCCCTCAGTACTGCCTCGTAATCCTCCCTCAGTACTGCCTCATAATCCTCCCTCAGTACTCCCTCGTAATCCTCCCTCAGTACTGCCTCGTAATCCTCCCTCAGTACTGCATTGTAATCCTCCCTCAGTACTGCATTGTAATCCTCCCTCAGTACTCCCTCGTAATCCTTGCCTGCATAAATTTGCATGGCAAAGGATAGTGAATTGTTTCCTGGTCTGCGCTCCCAGCAGGAGGGATAATCAGTTGTAATTCACACCCAGTGGGAGAACATAGGGCAGGATTCTCCCTTTTGGAGGCTATTTATGTTCTCCCTCCAGAGTCCCCTTGCGGTCGTAAAACGCAATGCGATTCGGTGTTCTATGCCGTGCAACGTTTTGCATGGCGTGGAATATGAGGGATTCCCAGGTAATCCACTATTGGGTGGCCATCTTGAGTGGGCGGCCCGATAACGAGGTCCCGTAGCTGGCCACTCCCCCCACCGTAAATCGGCCCTACCCCACCACACTGTAAATCGGCCCCAAACACCCCCCTCCACACACCCGGATTGTCTGGGTGCCTGCCCTACCCCAAAGTATGGGAGTGACCCACCCCACATTCCTTAGCGACCCCTGTAATAGGGGGACACCTCCAGAGACCACATCAAAGAGAGGTTAGTGCAGTGAAATACCACGCTTGAGTGATTGGAATAGCGTTTGCTTCCAGGACACTGGCAGCAGCAGAATGAATGTACGCTCAAATTGAAAAGGAAGGACTGGTTGTGATCTTTACTGTGAAGAAATTTCACCAGTGCTTGTACGGGCGGAGATTCACTATAATTACAGTCCACAAGCCTTTGCTGGGTTTGTTGAAAGAAGACAAAGCAATACCACCAATAGCTTCTGCCCGGATCCAACGCTGGGCCCTATTACTGGTTGCCTACCAGTATCAACTGGAGCATCGGCCAGGAACCTGGGAGGCAAACGCCAATGCACTAAGCAGACTGCCATTAGTGGACACCCCGCCATCGGTACCCAAAATAGAGGAAACAGTAATGACGTTCCATTTCCTGGACACCCTTCCAGTGGCCGCACAAAACACTTGTTTTTGGACCAAAGGGACCCGGTTTTAACTGGGGAGATGGAAAGACGGGTCCAGGTGGAATTCCACCCTTACTGGAGCAGAAGAGAGCAGATCACCGTGGAAGACGGGATCCTGCTATGGGGGGCTCGAGTAATAGTTCCAAGTCAAGGCCATCGAGCCATACTGGCTGCACTACATCATGGGCACCTTGGAGTCTCAAAAATGAAGATGCTGTCCAGAAGCTATGTATGGTGGCCGTGCCTGGACACAGACATAGCGGCATTGGTAGGTCGGTGCCAAGAATGCCAACAAGGGCAGAAGGTGCCACCAGCAGCTCCGCTGCACCCATGGGAATGGCCAGGTCGACTATGGTCGCGACTTCATGTCGATTTTGCAGGCCCGTTTATGTGTTCAATGTTTTTTATAATAGGAGACGCCCATTCCAAATGGCTGGACATCTGCATAATGATCTCTGCAAATTCAACAACTACCATTGAAAAACTCCACACCTTGTTTGCAACTCATGGTATCCTGGAGGTATTAGTTTTGGATAATGGATCGGTTTTCACCAGCCAGGACTTCACAAAATTTATGAAGTCGAATGGCATTCGGCACATAAGGACGGCACCATACCAGCCGGCATCGAATGGTTTGGCGGAGAGAGCCGTCCAGACCTTAAAAGTCGGGTTGAAGAAACAGTCAGCAGCATCATTGGACACCAAACTGGCGTGCTGGCTATTTGACTGCAGAACAACACCACACGCCACAACGGGAATAGCGCCGGCAGAGCTACTCATGGGCAGTCGACTCCGAACCCGGCTGGGTCTACTATTCCCGAATTTAGGTGGCAGAGAGCGACACCAAGAGGCCCATTGCAGAGGCCACGACAACACTCGCCGAGAAAGGCAGTTCAACACGGGTGAAAATGTATGGGTCAGAAATTATGCGAATGGCCCCACATGGGTAGCAGGAACAGTCAAGGCCAGGACAGGACCCGTGTCGTATGAGATACGTGTGGGAAAACATGTAATAAAGAAACACCTGGACCAGGTGCAAGCCTCAGATTCATTTCCTCCACCGGAGCTGACTCAGACCAGCCTACCAAGGATCGTGGAGAGATCCCCCCCCCCCCCGACAAACTATTCATGCCCCTCCGACACCACTGGTGAGGACATCGTACTCAGATATGGACACCGTGGATGATGCTGCAGCTGTACCGCTGCCGCCGGAGGAAAGGGGCGAACCGGCCCTCAGGCGCTCACATTGGAAAAGGTGGGCGCCTAGCCGTTATACCCCCACTATGTCGGAGCCCGAAGTGGAGGAGCCGGACCCGGCGCAAAAACGAAGCAGGAGACCCATGTGTCACGAGGACCACGGGTGCTCCTTGGACTTTGGGGGGTAAGGGTGTATAATAATAATATTATTATTAATAATATGTAATTACTTAGGCCTGGTGTTTAAGATTGGCCAATTAGAGTATGTGTTCCCTGATTAGTGGCCCAATCAGGGAACCCCTTTCTGTGTGTATAACAGGGAGTGTCAGATCCTCTGCACTCCTGGTGTAGACAGCAGACTGAATGGTCATGGTGGTTCAGCTGTTGGGTTTGTAAATAAAAGGAATTCTGGTGACAGGACTTCTGTCTCCGTGGACTTGTTACGACGAATTTAGTCAAAGGTTAAGCACCGACTTGGACATAGCTGTACATTTAGCATGGAGGGGCTGGTTTAGCACAGGGCTAAAGAGCTGGCTTTTAAAGCAGACCAAGGCAGGCCAGCAGCGCGGTTCAATTCCCGTACCAGCCTCAACCGAACAGGCGCCGGAATGTGGCGACTAGGGGCTTTTCACAGTAACTTCATTTGAAGCCTTCTTGTGACAAACATGATAATGAAATTTACATCCGTCCCTCTTTCGTCACAGGCCAGATGTTTCTTAATTGAGTTGGTGCTTTGGCTGGAGTGAAAGTCTTGACTGGCAGAGATTTTCTCAATAGCTGTGAAGGTTCCTGTCGTCGATCTGCCCTGTGGCTGGTCTCTCAGATGAACCTGATGTAGGGGCTGGTTTAGCACAGTGGGCTAAACAGCTGGCTTGGAATGCAGAACAATGCCAGCAGCGCAGGTTCAATTCCCGTACCGGCCTGGATAGCACAATTGCTTCACAGCTCCAGGGTCCCAGGTTCGATTCCAGCTTGGGTCACTGTCTGTGCGTTGCCTGCGTTGTCCTCCCCGTGTGTGCGTGGGTTTTTTCCGGGTGCTCCGGTTTCCTCCCACAGTCCAAAGATGTGCAGGTTAGGTAGTTTGACCATGCTAAATTGCCCTTAGTGTCCAAAATTGCCCTTAGTGTTGGGTGGGGTTACTGGGTTATGGGGATAGGGTGGGGGTGTTGACCTTGGGTAGGGTGCTCTTTCCAGGAGCCGGTGCAGACTTGATGGGCCGAATGGCCTCCTTCTGTACTGTAAATTCTATGATATAACAGGTGCCGGAATGTGGTGGCTCGGGGCTTTTCACAGTAACTTCATTGAAGCCTACTTGTGACAATAAGCGATTATTATTATTATGTTGGACCAGGATATACTAGAATTCTTTCTCTTTCAAGGTACTTTGTTGGGGACCTTGACAACTTTGTTGACCGTAGCATCCAGTCACTTCTGATGGCATTTCGTGAATTGTGATGGAATTCTACTGTTATATTTTCAAAGCAGGGAGAAAAGATGGCTACCGTAACCATGTGATCTTATAACATGTGCTGAATCATTGTCCAAATAAGGTGGTGTGACAATTTGATAAGCATTCTAGATTTGGGTTTTAGACACCTGTCCTTGCAGACAGCCTTTTTGTTGGAAGGGCAGGCCATTCAATTACAATGAGACGTTTATGGATTTATTTCAGCTCTTGGGCACCCACTATGAGCCACATCAGTCAATAAGCTTCTCTTTGGTTCTCTCTCATAGTTTCAAACCAGATGTAAAGTCTGGTGGATCCGGTAGACTAGCTTTTGCAGTCTTTTAAAATGTGGCTTTTAAAAAAGAGCTTTAAAAATTTGTAATATCTACATGTCTGCACTGGACATAGTGGCAAAAAAAACAGAATCAATGTTCTTGGGGAGGACAAATAACAATTATTCAGGGGGGGAAGGGATGGAGTTTAAATAGTGCTCATTGTAATTAGTAGCAATTAAAAGGCTGATTAAATTTGACAATTGAAGTACAGATTTTGAGTGCCTTGACAATGTGATTCTAATGCTTTTAATTCAATTCACTTTTCTCGAACCTGTGACTCAAGTGTCATTTTCAGCAGCTGTTTACCTTCTGCATTTGTCACTCAAGGGCACAGCGTTGGCTCTCCAGGCAGCAGGTCTGTGCTCGTGTCATGTGATAACCCCCGAGAACGTGATCTGAGCAGCAACAATATGAAATTAACAGTCATTTCTCTTCCCCCCCCAGTTTCTCCCTTTCTCGCAACGAGAGGTACAATTTCAAGCCAGGCGCACAAACAGGAAGACCTCGAGGGCAACAGGGTGACTAGCCCCCGCAGCAGAGACACTCCATTGGGTCCGTTAGGCCAGGGTGGGGTGGGGTGGGGTCCTGCCAGAGCTGTGACAGCGGAGGTGGGTTAATTCTGCTGAGGCTGGGAGAGTGCACAAGCAGGTGGATGAGCGAGTACTGCGCACATGCGGAATATTCAAAGGACCCAAACTCTAAGACAAATAGGATCCCGACCGCCTCACAGGACAGTGGCCACAAATTTGGGACTATCGTGGAAAATAAGGAATGTTTGGTTACCCTGCTTGAGGTTGCACAAACTCAAATCTGTGAAGGAGGCCGTTTTATAAGGCTACTTAAAAATCTCGTGGGAGACAGGGCCTCATAAATAGAATTATAAAAAGCAAGCTAAGCTCTGGCAGCGGCTGCGCATAATCAAAGACCCCTCCCACCCAGCTTACTCGCTCTTCCAACTTCTTCCACAGGACAGGAGATACAAAAGTCTGAGAACACGCATGAACAGGTTCAAAAACAACTTCTTCCCCATTGTTACCAGACTCCTAAACAACCCTCTTATGGACTGATCTGATCTCTTCACACGTCTTCTCTACTGAGCAGTACTACACACCTGAATGCTCCACCTGATGTGCCTATGTATTTACATTGTGAATTTGATTTTTGACCTATTATGTATTTTCTTTTCATGTACAGATTGATCAGTCTGAGCTGCATGCAGAACAATGCTGAGATACCTTCAATCGCGACACAGGAGAGAAGATAGATGATTCAAAGGCTTTAATCATCTGAGAACTGTACATCAGCCGAGAAGTATGCTCATCACATGCTGCCGAGTGAGCCCCATCCTATATACCGTTTCCTGGGGGCGGAGTCCCCCAGGGTTCCAAGCCCGGTCTTAAAGGGCCAACGCATTAAAGGTAAGGTACCATTATAGCAGCTACTGATAACATTCATCACAAATGCTTTTCACTGTACCCCAGTACACGTGACAATAAACAAACCCAAATCCAAACAGTAGTTTAGAGCTTAAAGAGGTTTATTGTATTGGTTTTCTGGTCCCCACGTTCTCCATGTGATCCAACCCCACATCATCTTTGGACGCAAGACATATGGAACAGGGTGGGCGCTGAAATAGTGCGGCAGGGCCATGGGATCCACGCTTCTTCGGGCTGCGACTCCCCTGATGGCTCCCAAAACTTCCTGGAATGTGGTGGGAAATGTGGCCAATAGGCCTTCGGAACCATGTGGGTGCATTTTGCAAACCCTCTGCCAGTCCAAGCGAAGATATCGGCGGAGCCAGTCATGCCCAATAGGCTCGGCCCACTCCCATGTGCAACAACCAGTGGTAAATTTGTTGACTGGTGGCCATATTCAATGGGGATGGTGGACGTGCCCACAATCCCGGATCGTATGCGGTTGAAAGTATCCAGACTAAATACAGACATGGCAGCCCCCATATCGAGTTCTATGTGGGTGGTGTGGCCGAGATTTGAATGGCTGCAATTCTTGATGCAGCCGCACAATGTAGTTATTGGTACTGGTCATCATCGTCTCCACATATGGGGCCCGTCATGATGGGATGGTCATGCCTGGCAGTGCTGTGGGTGGGTGGCTCCTCATAGGGCCTACTGTGCCCCGGATCCCTGCATCCCGCTGTAACCACTGCCGTCTGGTAATTATATTCCTGGTCCCCCTGGTTAAGGGAAGAAGTTTGGCAATTTTTCCAGGGCCTATTCCGGTGTCTCACCCCTTGCTTATAGGTGTCCCAATGCTGGGGAAGGGGTTCTTCTGTTCCAGCAGGCTGTGTGCGGGGTCTGCTTCGGTGTCCTGAACTGAGCACCGCCATCGCTTGGCGTTCCTGAATTCCCTGTTCAGTGCTTTCCTGGGATACCACACTTACCGCTCTTTTGGAGGTCGAAACAATCTTCGGCTAGTAGTTTTCTTTGCGTGGCCGCATCGCGGATCCCACATACTAACCGATCGCATAAAGTTTCGCCCAGGGCTTGGCCAAACTCACAGGTCTTAGCTAGTTTCCTGAGGTGAGCCAGAAAGATTTTGATGCCTTCACCCTGAGCGGCCGTGTGGAATCGAAAATGGTGTCGGCTTTCAGTTGAAACGTTACCCCACCAAGGCTACCAGGGAGGTGAATGAGTGGCTGTCCAGAGGGTCTGGGTGGGTTAAGCTTTTTACAATGCTGTACTTGGGCAGCCCCCCCCCCCCCCCAACAAGCTATCAGCAAGGTAACAGTTTGGCGCTTGTTGGCAATAATTGCGTTTGTGAAGAAGAAGGACTACATCCTCTCTATGTACTGTCCCCAGTTATCCGTACCTTCTGTGGTAGTCACCACTGTTGTATTGTGTATACTGCAGATAAGGGTATTACGGTAAGGGTACTACAGGTACGGGGGTAGATCCCTGCCTGCTGGCTCCGCCCAGTAGGTGAAGTATAAATGTGTGGGCTCTCCGAGCTGCAGCCATTTCAGCAGCAGCTGCGGGAGGCTCCACATCTCTGCGTAATAAAGCCTCGATTACACTCTACTCTCGTCTCGTCGTAATTGATAGTGCATCACCTTCATTGAATGGCTCTAACTTCCAGAAATTCAGCATGGTGATGGCTTCCAATGGGGCCTGACAAGGCCGAGTCGAGGTAGACCAGGCACGTAGCAACCGGTGTCGATGGCAACTACAGCCCACCCTCGTCACCCGAGTTAGATCTGAGGAAAGCAGCCACACATAAACAGGAGTTTGGAGTACACAGAGTTTTATTACTAGTTATAGTCAAACACCATCACTTCCCGGAAGGTCGCCTTCCCCAACCTGCACCCAGGTATGGGCTTATATATTAGAGGGTCTACACCTGTTAAGGGGACACCCCGCCCCGTCACTGGGGAAGTTCATATTCCCCAGAGGTCAGGGGAAACCTGATTGTTCCTATCCCGTGACCTCTGCTGGGGTTATAACATACTGGTTAGGCCTCAGGCCCTGGAGTGTCGTATCCCATTCTGGGCATCATACATTATTGGGTCAGATAATTAATTGCTTGGTCAAAGAACCAAGTTTTAAAATGCATTTTCAAGAAGTGGAGAGAGGTTTAGGGAATAAATTACAGAACTTGGGTTATAGGCAGCTTAAGGCACAGTCACAAATGATGGAGTAATGAAAGTTGGGATGTGCGGAGATGCAATTAGAAGAGCAGAGAGAGTGTAAGGCTGAAGGGTAAACAAGGATGAGACTATGGAGGGATTTGGATGTGAGGATTGATATCGGCATCTTGGGAGATGATGGACTATGCGCAGGGTGTATGTCGCTACCGATATACACTCTGGGCACGTGTGATATGGCTGTAGCAGCTGATTCATGAGTGGCAGGCCTTTAGATACAATAGTGATGTTTAAGAGACATCTTGACGAATAAATGAACAGGATGGGACTAGAGGGATACAGAACTTAGAAGAGCAGAAGGTTTTAGTGGAGAGGGCAGAAGGGCCACTTTCTGTGCTGTTCTTTGTTCAGATCCGTGAGCTGCAAGCCACTCATTCATTTCCTTTACTAGGCTGTGATTGACAGCTTCCACGCACACAGTTTTCAGCATTGCTTCATTCATCTTCCTTCACAGTTGAGTAACTCTGAAGTGCTCCAACCACAATATTTATCATCATCAACAACTTCAAAGTGAGTTAAGTGCTTACCAATCACCCCACTTCATGCTTGAGTGATTTTGAAGTGGTCAGCTGGAAATTGAGAGACGTCTCTTTTCTGGGGTGGTAGGTGGCGTCCTCAAAGAAGTCTCTTTTCTGGGGGGCTGCCTGACAAATGTCTCTTTTTTGAGAGATGTGTGGGGGTCCCTTTCTTTAGTAGGTCTTGGGGGGTGGGGAGGGGTCTCCATATTTAAAAGCACTCTGTGGGGAGGGGGGGCAGTCTGGGCATCCCGTATTTGGGGGAAGGGGGGAGAGACCCAGAAAATCCAAGGGTGGGGGGCTGAATTGTGATGTGGGTGGAGATGGCCAGCTGCTGAACGCCGCTATTGGACCTCCTGCTCAAAATGGCAACCCGGTAGCGGGATTCCCTCGGCAATCCCACGCAATCCTCGGCATGCATAATTTTGAATGGCTAAGGATTGGGAATTGTTTCCTAATCTGTGCTCCCAGCAGGAGCACAAATCATTTGAAATTCTGCTCCGGTGGGAGCACATAGTGCGGAATTCTCTGTAGTCCGATGCCGAAATCCGGATCAGCGATCGAGCGGAGAATGGCTTCCGATGCTGGATTCGGGGCAGGCGGCGGGTTGATGCCGATTTCCGAGGCTCCGCCCCCCTCCAAATCTATTCGCAAGTCCGTTGGCGCATCATCAGCCGATCCACCCGCATTGCTCTGCCCCTAATGATCTGAGTTCCCAATGGCGCAGGCCACGTGCAGTCCCAGCGGTCGGTAACCCAGCGTACCGATTGCGGACAGTGTCCATCACTGCCACCCTCGTCTAGGATCCGTGCTGCTGGCCGGGCTGCGTGGAGTGATGGGGGGGTGGCCAGGGGCTGGGCTGTGGGCCCGGGGTAGGCGGTTAGGGCTCCAGCACGATCGGCGCTGTATTTTCCGTCGCGACCAGTGCCGCCCGTCAGCCCTGCGCCTGTGAGGCCCGGGACCCAGCGATTCTCCGGCCATTTTCAGCCTGATCCGTGGTTGTTCCATGCGGCGCCGGTGCTGGCCCCTCGCCGATACCGGAATCGGTGAGGGGCACACGCCCATTTTACCATCATGAATCACCCGAAGATTCTCCATTGCTGCCGCCACCTCGCCTCGGGAACGGAGAATTCCACCCAAAGTCTCCCAAACGGAGAATTTTGCGCATAATTTAATAATTGATGCATTACCAACCTGGGAGCCACGTAGATCACAACAACTTAAATGACCAGGGCTGGTTTAGAGTTACGGTCCAGAGCAGAGTACTGATCAGTCCAATGCCTCAGGGATTTTATTTTAAAGATTTTCCTCCCACTGCCTACCTATCATTGAGACTATTGCAATGGAGAAAGTGAACCCAAGCCATAGTTCCCACTGTGATGTCATAGATCCGCCACCAACAGATTGTTAACTCAGTAACTAAGTAACTATCATTCTTTGCAAGGGAAACCTAGCTCAACTTACAGTAGAGGAGCAAGAAAAAAACACATTGGGATGTTGAGTAGGTTGCATTATCAAACAGCGTTGAGACATGAAGAGAATATAAGTGACTCCAACTCATTTTTGGTGTAAACTCCTGAAATGTAGTAAAGTGGTTTCTCAGCTCTGTGAACTGAATTGCCAGGAGTGTTCCACAGCTGTTGAATCAGATTTATTTTCATTCAGGGAGAGCCTCTCTGGAGAACAGACAGATGGGCTCGCGTACAGTAGGACAAGACCCTAATTGACAAGAAGAAGAAAGCGTGGGAAATATTGTATCATGGCTTTCGTGGTGAGATAGGAAGTGGAAATTACAAAAGTGTGGAAGAGTGAATTGCTCCATGATTAAGTCAACCCATCGTGAACAATGAAATCAACATTATACATAATCTCAATTTTCTAAAAGAAAACGTTGGCCACCCTCCACAGAGAAACAAGTCATTTTGGTGACAGTGTTGCTTGTGTAGGAATTAACAAACAATTTGAAAAGTACTTCGGTATTTACCTTTCAGCATTGTTACCATTAAATGAAGGAATTACACAAGGATTGTTTTTACAGTGATTTTCATGTGCCCAGGAATTCAGTGAATTGTAGTCACTATTGCAATGTATGAAAATATGACAACCGATTTACACATTACAAGCTCAGACAAATAGCAATGAAATAAATCATATCAGTTTTAATTATGTTGGTTGAGAGATGAATATTATCCAGGACACCTGCTCTTCTTCAAATAGTGCCATGGAATCTGTTACATTCACAGAATGCCTCAAGTTAACATCTCAATCAAAAGACAGCGCCTCTGACTGTAAGACTCTCCTTGTACCATCTAGAATGTGAGCCTAGATTTTGTGCTAGAGAGGGCTAAAAATTGTTACGATTTTAAGGTTGGACAAAGTAATGTAAATTACTAAATGGAAAGTGTGCCCTGTAGGCGCATGAACAGATAGTCTTGGGACACTGAGTCAGATAAACTCTTGGATTTCTCTTTGATCTAATATTTTTGGATTTGCTGAAAGTAGGGGCTGAATCTTTCTTTCCCATGCTGAACAAATGAGAGGACGAGACAGGGGGCATGCGGGGGTCACTTTTTAAAATTCCTCCTCCGATTCCCAGCATCCACCATTTTTGTTGGGTCGGGAATCGTGGTAGTTTGTGGCCCCAAACACTCTTAAAGTGATGTCAGTGATGGAACCATCAATTCACCAGACAAGTGTTTTCCGATATGAATATAGGCTTCAATCTACTTACTACAGAGCCAGCCTGTTACCCGTTGATGAACTCTCGGTGAACTGCAGGCTGACTCTGGACAAGGGTCCAGATACAGCAGCACAAGGGGGAGGAGTCATGGGCGGAGCCAAGGGTGGAGCCCTGTACAAGCTCCTGAGCATTCCCAGAGCTACTCCCCGTAGTGGTCGGATAACGCTACTGCGCTTACAAAGATACAGTGTGAATTACCATGTTACATTCACCAGAGTCAGGTCTGCTATTTAAATGGCTGTTCCAAAATCAAGTTTCCATGCCTTTGCTATTTACATGGACGCAGATGGGTTCCTGGAGCCTGTGGGAATCATACATTAGCTCGTGAACCTTGCGAAGATCCTGCTGTCAAGTTGGGAACTTTTTGACAAGTAAGTATAAAAGTTTTTTGCCAACTTCCACTGTCATAATGTCATGGCTTATGATGATTTAAATACGCCTTTAATGCATTGGTTTGATTTTCACATGGATTTAATGTCTTGGCATCTGATGTGCTTTTGAAACACTCTTCCAGTATCAACGAGTGAAAGTAAAAGCCACCAGAGTCCCAGATGATCATCGGCTGTTTTCCCCTTTGAGGGGTGGGGGCGGGTGGGGAGGGGGGAGAGCTGACTGGTGGTGATTAAACCTGAGGATCATCACAGCTGAGGCCAGGAGCAAGGTTGAGAAGGTGGGCCTCAGCCAGCACTGGAATTGAACCTGTGCTGTTGGCCTTGCTCTGCATCACAAACTAGCTGCCCAGCTAACTGGGCTGGCCAGGTGAATCTGAAATGGAGATGGTGTGACACCCTGAAAATTAGCAAACCTCTAACACAGCACCTCCAACCTGTAGTGTCTGTCCACAACAAAGATTTTTGAAAGTTGGTTGACGGGTCAAGTACCAACCAACTCAAGAACACTTTCTTCGCTGCTGCCATCAGACTTTTGAATTGACCTACCCCATATTAAATTGATCTTTTCCCTACACCCTAGCTGTGACGGTAACATTACATTCTGCAGTCCCTCCTTCCTTCCCTATGTACGGTTTGCGTTGTATGTACAGCATGCAAGAAACAATACTTTCACTGTATACTAGAACATGTGACAATAATCAAATCAAATCAAAATGTATGCTTCACATATGAACTTTAAGACAACATAGATTTATTTGTTTTGGATTGTTATGTTTTTTCGGATGAGGAGGAAAAGGGGGGATAGGCGATCTCACAAATTCTTGTCATTTGTAGAGGATATTATGCAATATTTGCACAACTGGTTACAAAGAGAGATTTGCTCCTCTATGGTGGGAGATTTTTCACAGAATCCTTTGTGGCAACTGTGCAGGAAAATCTCGCATGATCGAGAATTCACTTCTGGAAGTCTTCAAAACTCTGACTTCACTCCCCCAATCTTCTCCCATTTCAGGGAAGGCTTCACCGCCCCTCCCCCTCCTCCCGGCCAGCCCAGATGCTTGTTGTTGACAGCTATCCACGATGAATTAGAATACCACAGCATAGCAGTGCACAGGAACAGGGACACGCTGCTTCCTATGTTTACCAAGCAATTGTGAACATCTGGAACTGGAGTATCAAGGGAACACAACATTAACATACAGTATGTACGGCTTGGAGGCTGTTCATGTGGCTGCATGAGGCATCTGGCCTAAAACCTGCTCAGGAAATAGGATCCCAAAGGAAAACAATTTCTGGTCGGCACGATGTATTCTGTAGCTGACCAATGAGAAAAATTAATTTATATTTAGACTCCACAGTACAGTTCCAAGAGCAAAATACTCTGGATTCAATAATTCTAGTTGTTTTCCTTTATTTATTCCTTCATGGAGCGTGGGTGTCGCTGGCTGGCCAGCATTAATTGCCCAACCCTAATTGACTTTGAGAAGCGTACAAAGTCTGACAACACCAGGTTAAAGTCCAACAGGTTAATTTCGAATCATGAGCTTCGGAGCGTAGCTACTTTGTCAAGTATTGGGTCAGAGATTTAAAGAAAGATTTAAAAGAAGTTGCATTTATGTAGTGCCTTTCACTACCTCAGTATGTCCCATAATGCTTCACAGTCATAGAAGTAATGTAGGAAAAATGGCAGCTAATTTACAAACAGCATGGTTCCACAAACAGCAATGAGGTAATGACCAGTTAATCAACCTTCCATGTTGGTTGTATTGGCCAGGGCACTGGAAAGAATTCCTCTGCTTCGAAATAGGGTTTGACGTCCACCCAAGGGCAAGATGGGGTCTCCTCAATTTAAAATCTCACCTCAAACAAGGCATCTCTAACAGAGTTAGTCTCCCCCAGCGCTACACTGGAACGTCAGCCACCCACTAGTCATGGATGACATCTACCCATTGGAAGAGTTGAGACCTGACGCAGCTGGATCCTTGAAAGAGTCAATATCACCAATATTGAGGCCATCATCATCCAAAACCAACTCTGCTGCGCCATCCATATGCTTAGAATGCCAGAGGCCCGACTACCAAAGCAAATCTTCTTTACCCAGCTCAAGGAAGGATCCCAACAAGAGGAGGACAAAGGAAGCTCTTCAAAGACACCTTGTAGGCTTGCCTAAAGAAATGGAACATAGACGTCGATGCCATGGACATCTTTGCTCAGAAGAGACCTGCTTGGAGGAACCTCGTGACTGAAGGATCACAATTCTTTGAGAACACCCGACGGCAAGAGGAGGCCTGGAAAAAGAGTCTGAGAAAGGAATACCTACGACTTAGAGTCCAAGGACCAATCCCAACTTTTGGAATCTCCTGCCAAGTGAGTGATTGAAGATGTGGCTCTTGGATGGGACTCATCAGCCACGCAAGAACCCACAGAACCCGTGACGAGTAGCACAGAGTATCTTAGGTGGACAATCATACCCATTAGCAAGTGACCACCGCATTCTATCCATTATAGTTGCTTCAATGGAATTAGCATTCTCATGACAAACCAAAGGTTAGGATTAGATCATTATTTCACCTTCTGTGACTTCAAACTCACTTTATACAGTAAAGTACCCTTTTAATGGAATTAACAGCCTCATGACAAACTAGTTTAAAAAAATATAACTTCCTTTCATTTTATTTGCATTTTAAACATATTTATGAATGCTGAGCAGTAATAATATTAAATATTAACCTACCAAAAAAATGTCGCCCGTGTCTCCTGCTAGACTGAAAAATTTCTGTCGAAGTAAATATCCGGGTAAGTCGCCCGAGTTAGCGCTGCGGCTGGATTTCTTATTCCGCAGCCAGCGCTTCAAGCGGCAAAAAAAACATAGATTTCAAAGAATTTACAGTGCCGAAGAAGGCCATTCGGCCCATCGAGCCTGCACCAGCCCTTACAAAGAGCACCGTACTGAAGCCCACGTATCTACCCTGTAACCCAGTAAACCCCACTTAACATTTTATTTTGAACACTAAGGGCAATTTAGCATGGCCAATTCCCCTAACCTGCACATCTTTGGACTGTGGGAGGAAACCGGAGCACCTGGAGGAAACCCACGCACACACGGGGAGGACGTGCAGACGCCGCACAGACAGTGACCCAGCCAGAATCGAACCTGGGACCCTGGAGCTGTGAAGCAACCGTGCTAACCACTATGCTACCATACTGCCCAGGACAGACGGGAGTTTAAACACCACATGGGTCCAGCTTGCATGCCTGAACGGCCACACTTCCAGGTCGTCATGCCGCAGCGCACAAGCGACTTAACACGTGGATGATGCAGGAGGGCACAACATCGAGGGCCGAAGGGCCTGTTCTGTGCTGTACTGTTCTATGTTCTATGTTATGGGCCTATACTGTACTATTTGCAATTAGAGAATCAGAATTCTATTGATAGACACATATGCAAACCTGGATTGGCCACACTAAATTGTCCCTTAATTGGAAAAAAAATTAGGTGCTGTAAATTTATCAGAAAAAAATAAATACATTTCAAAAACAACAACAGTAGCAAAGCTGCCACAAGCTAATTTCACGTTGCCCCCTCATGGGGAGCAGTGAGAGAAATTTTCATCAAATTCTTCTGCATTAGTCTCAGGTCAGGCTCCAGTGAAAGGATGGTTTTTTTTAAAAGCACTGTGCTATCTATCACTTGGACTGCAGTTTGAAAGCAATAACTTTACTCTGCTTATCTCTGCAGTAAAGGATAAATCACTTTATTAATCAATCCTTAAGATGTACTTTCACTGCTGCAAATAATATGTATCTAAATGATGTATGAATCAGAAATGTTTGTCCACTTCTCGACATCAGTGTGACTTTTCTGTATGGAATTTGGGACTTGTCCACAGCACAATTGTTATTCTTTGATGGGTGAAAGTTGGCAAAACATCTAATCAACTAATTTCCTCATGGTATCCTGTTATAAGTCCAGGAAATACTTTAAAATCAATCAGTCCACTAGGTATCCAAGTACACTTTTAAGTTCCTGTCTCTGGTTGGGCGTATTTCTAGATGTCTTGTGAGATAATAATAATCTTTATTAGTGTCACAAGTAGGTTTACATTAACACTGCAATGAAGTTACTGTGAAAAGCCCCGAGTCACCACATTCCGGCGCCTGTTCGGATACACAGAGGGAGAATTCAGAATGCCCAAATCACCTAACCTGCACATCTTTGGAATGTGGGAGGAAACCGGAGCACCCGGAGGAAACCCATGCAGACACGGGGAGAATGTGCAGTCTCCGCACAGACAGTGACCCAGCGGGGAATCGAACTGGGACCCTGGCGCAGTGAAGCCACAGTTCTATCCACTTGTGCTACCGTGCTGCCCATGTTGTCCTGATTTGGTACAGCTGTTATGGGAGCGGCGTTTTCAGAACCCCAAAATGTATCATGGAGTTCAACCAAACTCTCCCTTTAATGGATAATTGCTTTTGAAGCACACGGCTTGTTCCCCAGGTGTGGTAGTACAATTATGGACACGTGGGTTTTAAAACACAAAACAATGTTTATTCCATGAATTCAACTTAACCTTCTTAAATAAACATTGGATCTCTTAACACCCCTTACTTTAAATAATACAACACTAAATAATCCCTCAAAATATTCCTTCAAACCTCTAAAAGACTGAACACATTTAAACAGAAACATATCACGTTAAAGACATTACTATTATGAGTTTAAATCACTCAAATGATTCAAAGATAGTCTTTCCTGGCAGAGATCACCGCAGATCCAACTCACTTCAAACACACACTCCCAAGCTCTTTTCCTCAAAACTGGCTTTTCCTTTCAAACAGCTCACAACAAACCAGCCAGGCACTTTTCAGCTGCTCTCTCTCAAAACTGAAACCAAAACACTGCAAAATGGCTGAGCTAAAAAGCCAGCTCCACCCACACTCTGACATCACTTCAGTAATATGAGCTGCTCCATTTCTTAAAGGTACATTGCTTAAACATCCAATTCTTAAAGGTACTCTCACGTGACACAGCAAAGAGTTTTAACCGTGAAACGAACGATTGAAGATACTTTGGTACATTGGTTAGCACAGTTCCTTCACAGCTTCAGGGTTCCAGGGTTGATTCCCGGCTTGGGTCACTGTCTGTGCGGAGTCTGCACGTTCTCCCCGTGCCTGTGTGGGTTTCCTCCGGTTTCCTCCCATAGTTCAAAGATGTGCAGGTTAGGTGGATTGGCCATGCTAAATTGCCCTTAGTGTCCAAAAAACGGTGGGGTTTACAGCTCCAGGGTCCCAGGTTCGATTCCTGGCTTGGGTCACTGTCTGTGCGGAGTCTGCACGTTCTCCCCGTATCTGTGTGCGTTTCCTCTGGTTTCCTCCCACAGTCCAATGATGTGCAGGCTAGATGGATTGGCCGTGCTAATTTGCTCTTGGTGTCCAAAAAAAAGATTGGGTGGGGTTACAGGTATAGGATGGAGGTGTGGGCTTGGGTGGGGTGCTCTTTCCAAGGGCCAGTGCAGACCCGATGGGCTGAATGGCCTCCTTCTGCACTGTAGATTCCATAATCTGGTGCAAAATGATTTGGGATGGGGTGCCATGGTGCACATCTGATTGTGGAACGAAAACCCAGTTTTATTCATCTTCTGTGGCCTATGTAATGGTGGCAGTTAATCTTAAAATTTACTCATCAAATGTGTGAAGTAGTCCGCATCCTATTCTAGTGATCTCTGTATCAATATACATGATCAATAGGCAGCATGGTGCCACAGTGGTTAGCATTGTTGCCTACGGCGCTGAGGACCCAGGTTCGAATCCCGGCCCTGGGTCACTGTCCGTGTGGAGTTTGCACATTCTCCCCGTGTCTGCGTGGGTTTTGCCCCCACAACCTAAAAGATGTGCAGGGTAGGTGGATTGGCCACGCTAAATTGCCCCTTAATTGGAAAAAATAATTGGGTACGCTAAATTTATTTTAAAAAATCTACATGATCAATGTATGTAAATGTAGTACAGTAATTTCAACACTAGATGTCTCACTATCAGTATAAGGACGATTTTCCCGCTCTTTCTGAGAGTGTGCTTCAGGACAATGAACAGACAAGACCTAGGTTAGCTAGAGAGAGAAGTTATAAGTTATTTCATCAATACATTGTATAGTTAGTCGGTTATCTTTTATTGTATTTTATTTCTTTTACTAGTTGAGTATTAAGTGCAAAGGACTCACATAATATTATTTGTATTACTCAAAGGGCTGTTTAGCACAGGGCTAAATCGCTGGCTTTGAAAGCAGACCAAGCAGGCCAGCAGCACGGTTCGATTCCCGTAACAGCCTCCCCAAACAGGCGCCCCGAATGTGACGACTAGGGGCTTTTCACAGTAACTTCATTTGAAGTCTACTCATGACAATAAGCAATTTTCATTTCATTAAATTAGTTCATCTTTAAAAGAAGACTACTGTTTATTTCATCGACTCGGCTGGTTCAAAGAGTAATATATATATTACGGAAAGTATCACATCCAAAGGAAAAAGATTCTCTTTTTTTCTTAATAAGGAGAAAGTACATTAGCCTTGTTACAAGAAACCCATTTGGATGATAAGGAGCACTTATGGGCGGTACAGTAGCATATAGCTTCGTAGTGATCACTAGGGGTTCGATGCTTGGCGACATTGGCCAGGATGCTCTGTTTGGGAGACTATGGACTGAATTCTCCGCCATCAGAATTCTCCATTTTGCCGGCAGCCGGGTGGTTCCTGGCGACGTGGGGCTGCTCCACAACGGGAAACCCCATTGACCAGCTGGCAAACCGGAGATTCCCAGCGGCGTGCTGCACCAGAACTCTGGTGTGGCGGGACGGGGAAACCTGCTCATTGCATGGGGTTTTCCCAATCCCGAGACTCCTGGAATGCATTCCCCGATGGGATGGAGAATCGGGCGTCAGGGGAAAATCGACATCAGTACCTGGCATCAATCCGAATGCGATGCTCTGACCCCAACCCCTGCTGGTGGCGTGAATGAGGTCCATGATGCGTGCCGGCAAGGGGATGTAAATAAATGCAAATAGGTCTTAATAACCCACTTACATCTTTCTATCGGGCCCGGCTTCCCGCGATTCCCGGGTCCCCGCATCCGGTAATCATGTGGGAATGGATCACTTGCGGTCTCAGCAATTGTGAAGCTGACATGGTGGAGCCTGCGGTGGGTCAAGGGCCTTCGGCCCACTGCAAGGTCCACCACGCCAGGGTCACACTGGTAGAGAGGTTCCGAGCCCATACGAGGGCCACCCCCCTGCCCACGCCTCCTCTAGCAGACCCTCCCCCGCAGGGACCACTGTAATAGGAGAACCTCCCCAGGGACCGCTCTAATAGTGGGACCCCCCCACAGACCCCTGTAATGGGGGACCCCTCCCCCACAGGGACCCCGATAATTGGGTGATGCCACCAGGGACCCCGGTAATATGGAGACCCCCACAGGGACCCCGATAATAGGGGGATGCCCCCAGAAACCCTGGTAATATGGAGACCCCCATGGGGACCCCTGTAATAGAGAGATTCCAGAGACCTCTGTAATAGGAAGACCCCTCACAGGGAGCTCTGTAATCGGAACACCCCAGAGACAGCTGAAATGGGGAGCCCCCACAGGGAACCCGATAATAGAGCATTGCCCCCAGAGACCCCTGTAATATGGAGACCCCCATGGGGACCCCTGTAATAGAGAGACTCCAGAGACCTCTGTAATAGGAAGACCCCCGACAGGGAGCCCTGTAATAGGAACACCCTGTGGTGATCACAAGTTAACCAGATGCAACACAACTGAGCGACCACTAGAGGGAGCACGGGAGAGCCATATAAATACATCAGGACAGGAAGTGAGGACACTCTTCACAGCAGGGGGGCTGGTAAGCAGGACACACAGCAAGCAAAGCTGGTAGTTAGCACTGGAAAGTAGTTCTAGGTCGAGCTCTGGAAACTGAACGAACCCACAATAAAGCATCTTCTCCACACTTGAGACTGCGAGCTTTATTAAGACACGAGGAACAACACATGGTACCTAGGAGTGATTTCAGACGCTTACGACAGGACAACTCAGCTGCAGATACAGAAAGCACAAAATGGCATGGAAATCTCCTACTGGACATTTGACTGGGGAAGACATCGCTAATTCGAGGATGTGGCATGGATACCCACCTCAGCTGGACACGACTGGTAATGTAATAAATGTCTGGAAAAGGTTCAAACAAATGTTCGATTTTTATCTCATAGCTAATGATGTAGCAGACGCCTCAGACAAAATTAAAATAGCAATTCTCATCGAAGGGCCTGTCAATAAGAAAGTGTATAATGGATTTAAACACTCAAAAGGTGAAGACAGGAACAGCTTACAAACGTTACTAAACAAATTTGAAGAGTACTGTGAGAAATTTGAACAGCAAGGCATGCTCACAGTCCAACCTGCACAGAGACTGAGTGATGCAAGATTTAAAAAATCACAAAAAGATCAGGAAATCGCGAATGCACAGTACAGATCAAAAAGAAGAAATAACATGAATTTTTCACAAAGCCAAAACGCTGAAATCCAGTCCAGATCGGAAAGAAAAGGTAACTTACAACTTTTAGAAAGAAAAAACGCTGAAATCCGCGATAAAATGGCGTCGGAGCACATTTTGCAGTCTCTGGTAAGCAAAGAACTACAAATCGCGTCTGCGCATGCGCCGGAACCGGAAGTTGCGCATGCGCCGGAACCGGAAGTCGCGCGTGCACCGGAACCGGAAGTCGCGCATGCGCAGTTTACAAAAGATCGCGGCGCCGATCGTTATGCGCATGCGCAAGCCGCGCATGCGCAGTCAAAAAAAGTCTTCGTCGCGGACCGTCATGCGCATGCGCAAGCCGCGCATGCGCAATGGACACCAAACCGCACAAGGAAAGAAAGCCGATTTGCGCATGTGCAAGTCGTTCCTACGCGTGACGTCATGACGTCTGAGAATCCTGACCACGCCCACTTAAAAGGGAAATGCCCGAAAATTGAAAACAAGACACTTAAAGTGGTAAAACCAAATTTTCTTGCCTCAGAACACAGAAAAACGCCTGAACTTAAACCAACAGTGAAAAACAACTTGCACAAAACCTTGGAAAAAGCTGCCTTCACCACACACAGTGAAGCGAACAAAAAGAATTCCGAAACAACAAAAGATGATTTGTTTTTCGACGATTACCTCTCAGACCTGACTGGGTCAGTCGGATATGCTTATCACAGCATCAGCGACACGGTCGCAAAGCACAACACGAACCAACTCGTGGTAGATGAATCCAACCAAGATGATTTGGTTTTCAAAGAATACTACTCAGACATGGCTGAGTCAGTCGGATATGCTTATCACAGCATCAGCGACACGGTCGCAAAGTTCAACACGAATCAACTCGTGGTAGAAGAAGCCAATGAAGATGAAATGGGTTTCAAAGAATACTACTCAGACATGGAGGAGTTATTTGGACATGCTGATCACAGCATCAGCGACACCGTTGCAAAGCTCAACACGACTCTACTCATGGTGGATGAATCCAACACCATGGTGCCATGGCAGCTCGTCGATACATTGGATGACAGCAATACCCAAGATGAAGACGATGCCACACAGAGAGCACAGGAAGACTCCACGGAGCGAGCGATGACAGGCTCCACAGTGCGGGTGATGAAAGACGCCAACAGGGATGCAAGCAAACACTCCCGGGCGGACACCAAGCATGAACAAGACCATGAAGGTAAACCCGCTGTACCTGAGCAACCGCAAGCAGACTATGAAAGTCTACCAAGCTCACAGGAACAAGAAGAAAGAGCGGACTATGAAAGTCCAACACGCTCACAGGAACAAGAAGAAAAAGCAGACTATGAAAGTCCAACACGCTCACAGGAACAAGAAGAAAGAGCAGGCTATGAAAGTCCAACACGCTCACAGGAACAAGAAGAAAGAGCGGACTATGAAAGTCCAACACGCTCACAGGAACAAGAAGAAGACAATGCACCTCTGCCCACTGCATGCGAAGACAGTGACAAGGTGCTCGCACTCGACGTACAGGATCACAGTGAGACTGACAGTTCTCAGCTTGTCTGTACCGAAGCACAGAGCGAAAACAGTGACAAGGTGCTCGCACTTGACGTACAGGATCACAGTGAGACTGACAGTTCTCAGCTTGTCTGTACAGAAGCACAGAGTCGGGCCACCCAACAGTCCAGAGAGACAACGCCAAAAGAAAACATGCAGATTTTGACTCCAGAAGAGGAGCACCTGGAGTCCACAGAGACAATGCCGAAAGAAACCATGCAGATTCTGACTCCAGAAGAGGAGCACCTGGAGTCCAGAGACATCAAACAAAAAGAAATCATGAAGATTTTAACTCCAGAAGCGGAGCACCAAGAGTCTAGAGAAACCACGTCAACTGAAATCATGCAGATTTGGGCTCCAGAAGAGGAGCGCCGAGAGTCCACAGACACCGCGTCAAATGTAATCAAGAAGACTTTGACTCCGGAAGACGAGCACCAAGAAAGCAAAGATGCGGAATCCAATTCTCCACAACTGATTGATGTCACCTGCACCGATGCAACATCAGATCATTCGCACCACTCGCGAGAAGACGAGCACCAAGAAAGCAAAGATGCTGAATCCAATTCTCCACAACTGATTGATGTCACCTGCACCGATGCAACATCAGATCATTCGCACCACTCGCGAGACGGAATGCTCAATGACTCAAATTATCCACTCGGGACACTCATAGAGTATAACAAGAAAAACAAAAGTCAAAAGAAACACAGCAAGAACAAAAACAACATGAAGCGCGACAAGACCAACAACAATAGCAAGAAGCACAGCAGAAACGAGAACGACAACAGCAAGAAGAAAAGCAACATGAAGCGCGACAAGACAAACAACAATAGCAAGAAGCACAGCAGAAACGAGAATGACAACAGCAAGAATAAAAGCAACATGACGCGCAACAAGACAAACAACAACGTCAGGCACAAAGATAGCGACAACGACAGAGGCAGAAACAACAAGAATGGCAACAAACACAACAAAGTCAGGAGCAAAGATAGCGACAACAACAAAGACGGAAACGACAAAAACAGCGACAAGTACGGCAACGGAAACAACAAAAACAGGAACGACAGAAACAACAGCAATGAAACAACGACTTGTACACAATGGCACTACTTGGCACATGATGGACGATGCCACAGCACACTGCAAAACGATAACAAGACTACAAACATGTCATGGGATGACAACGAATCGCACAAACTCACGTCTGCTCCAGAACAAGCAAGCACACCAGCATCCAAGGCGGATGAGACAATAAATCAACACCACAAGCACAAAAAAAAAGGTCCATGCCAGTCAACATCAGTGATGTGACCATGCAAACACCTCGGGATGACGCATTGGGTACTTAAGATAACAAGGAACACCAATAACATTCACAGCGGACTTGCAATATCAATATCACCACGTCATCAACAACAAAAAGAAAAAAAAAAAGCTCTGAACAAATTCATCAAGTTTGGACTCATAAATGTGTTTATTAAGTTTGGACATATAAATACATTGGCTTTGTTAACTAAGGCAATAGCATCATCACTTGTATAGATACGCATATCATAAGTTACTGTTTTGTATAATTTTCCTTAATGATGTACAGAAACTATGTAATGAGAAAGAGGGGGATGTGGTGATCGTAGATTGACCAGATACAAAAACAACAGAGCAAACACGAGCGGGAGAGCTATAAATACACTGGGACAGGATATACAATTTTCTTTAACGATGTTCAGAAAATATGTTAAGAGAAAAAGGGGGATGTGGTGATCACAAGTTAACCAGATGCAACACAACTGAGCGACCACTAGAGGGAGCACGGGAGAGCCATATAAATACATCAGGACAGGAAGTGAGGACACTCTTCACAGCAGGGGGGCTGGTAAGCAGGACACACAGCAAGCAAAGCTGGTAGTTAGCACTGGAAGGTAGTTCTAGGTCGAGCTCTGGAAACTGAACGAACCCACAATAAAGCATCTTCTCCACACTTGAGACTGCGAGCTTTATTAAGACACGAGGAACAACACACACCCCAGACAGCTGAAATGGGGAGCCCCACAGGGAACCCTATAATAGAGCATTGCCCCCAGAGACCCCTGTAATATGGAGACCCCCATGGGGACCCCTGTAATAGAGAGACTCCAGAGACCTCTGTAATAGGAAGACCCCCGACAGGGAGCCCTGTAATAGGAACACCCCAGACAGCTGAAATGGGGAGCCCCCACAGGGAACCCTATAATAGAGCATTGCCCCCAGAGACCCCTGTAATATGGAGACCAGCTGGATCTCTTTTAGCCAGTTTCATCCCAATAAACTTGACCCTGCACTTTTCACTACCATTAAAGGCATCTTAACCAGTTGCTCTCCATAAGCCACAGTTACATGCATTGTGCAACACTCTCAGTGGCTCACCTGTGTATGTCCTCAGTTTAGCCAAGGTCCTGGTTAGGATTAAGGGTTAAAGTCCAGACCGAATTTTATTGAATACTGTTTCCCCTATCACTGATACGGCTGCTCCGGTGTTGACTTCCATCAGTGTGGGACGTCCATTCAACCTTACGGATAATTGAATGGGTTTTGATTTCACCATCGTTACACAATTTAGTTGTTCCTCGTCGGAGGTAGGTGGGGCTTCTAGGGTATGCGTTCTCCTGTACCCTGGCCTATGTGGCCTTCTCCAAGATGATGGCTTCGGGCTTCTATTTCTCCTTTCTGGCTCCGATCTCTGGCAATAACTACAATATTTTGCTGGGTGAAAGGCTGCAGGGGCTGCCATCTGTCTGGACCTAATTTTCCCTTGCTTGGGAGGGATTCTGCGAGTGGGCCTGTTTAACTTAGTATCCGAGTCATTTCTGAGGGTGGCTATGCAGTCGCCTGTCCCCCAGCGGTAGTCTCTTCACTCAGTTTCACTGGTGTGGGCATCTACCTCCATCGGAGTACCCTGTAACTTATGCGCTCCGCTTGACGCTTTTTCTAAGGACAAAGGCAGCTGCAATGCTTGTTTGCAATCAAGCTCGGCCTCTGCTAACAGACGTTTCTGCATTGCTAAATTATTCATCCCACATATCAAACGTCCTCGGATCATCTCATTTAGTGCCAGGCCAAACTCGCAAGCTTCTGTTAATCCCCCTAATCTTGTTAAAAAGTTTGTAACTGACCCCCCCAGTGTCTCGGAATGCTGAGTAAAACCGCTACCTTCGCAGGATCAGAGGTGGCTTAGGGTCATAGTACTCTTTTACTAAGTCCGTCAATTCCTGGAAAGTTTTTGTATCTGGTGCCTCCAGAAAAGTGAGACTGTGCATAATGGCAAAGGCTGCCAGCCCACACGTGGTCAGCAGAATGACCCGTTGCTTTTCTTCCGGAATTATATCGTTTGCTCTAAAGAAGTACTTCATCCGCCCTACATATTGGGCCCAGTCTTCTACTGCAGGGTCAAAGGAGTCCAACTTTCCAAATAAAGGCATTTTTCCTGTCAGTGGCTTACCCTCAATATGCGGCAGCTGCTGACGAGCAGGTTTCTTCGGGACGTTCCATTTTCCTCGTCGCCACTGTAATAAGTCCACGGAGGCAGAAGTCCCGTCACCAGAATTTCTTTTATTTACAAACCCAACAGCTGAACAACCATGACCATTCAGTCTGCACCGGGAGTGCAGAGGATCGGACACTCCCTGTTATATACACAGAA
Organism: Scyliorhinus canicula; assembly: GCF_902713615.1. NCBI lineage: Eukaryota > Metazoa > Chordata > Chondrichthyes > Carcharhiniformes > Scyliorhinidae > Scyliorhinus > Scyliorhinus canicula. The sequence goes on along the minus strand of NC_052158.1, from coordinate 143,774,499 downwards.
AGGGGTTCCCTGATTGGACCACTAATTGGCCAATCTCAAAGGCCTGGCCTAAGTCACTACACTTTTCTTCCTGCATCTTCTGGTTCAAATCCACATTCCTCATTCATCTCTGTAACCTCCTCCAACCCTACAGTTCTCCAAGATCTCTGCAGTCCTCCAACTTTAGCCTCTCTGATTCTTCCTTCACCCAGGATTTGTTTTCCTCCAAACACATACTTCATTCATCAAATATTTGCAAGCAAATTACCTCACAGTTCGAATTTAACACTCCATGAAGAGCAAACAGGATCGTTTTTTTTTTCAATACAGTATGCGGCACACGAAGCTGCCTCACTACACTTGCAGTTTTAAGTTATTGTTTGAATATTGTGTCATGGCAACCGGACAACCTGAGGGGTTTTGCACTGCCTCCAGCATCTCGGTATAGCAGGGTAGGAGGGCCTTAAACAGCGGCCTTGCCCATCGAGCTTTTGAAGCAGCTGCCATGTAGTACTGGACCTTGGGATGTGCTGATCTGAAACCCTCAGTCATAGACACTGGAAGAGCAGCAGGGTTTGTGCAGACCAAGGAGCATTTTCATTTATTTGTTCAGCCATGATCTTAATGAATGGCAGTGCAGGCTCGAAGGGCTGAATGGCCTGCTCCTGCTTCTATTTTCTATGTGTATGAGATGTGAGTGCTGCTGCTAGACCAGCAATCTTTTTCCTAACGCTAAATTTCTCCTGAAAGTTTTCACCAAGCTGATGGTCTTCCAAGGACAGTTGGAACTGGATTTTGCACTCGTCGAACGTATGTGATTGGCGGTCACGGAAGTGGTCGGGGTGTCCGCTTCCGTCTGCCAACATTTAGGGCAGCACGGTAGCATGGTGGTTAGCATAAATGCTTCACAGCTCCAGGGTCCCAGGTTCAATTCCCGGCTGGGTCACTGTCTTGTGCGGAATCTGCACGTCCTCCCCGTGTGTGCGTGGGTTTCCTCCGGGTGCTCCGGTTTCCTCCCACAGTCCAAAGATGTGCGGGTTAGGTGGATTGGCCATGCTAAATTGCCCGTAGTGTCCTAAAAAGTAATGTTTAGGGGGGGATGTTGGGTTACGGGTATAGGGTGGATACGTGGGTTTGAGTAGGGTGATCATTGCTCGGCACAACATCGAGGGCCGAAGGGCCTGTTCTGTGCTGTACTTTTCTATGTTCTATGTTCTATCGATACAATGCAATTTTGCACTGGTTGGCCACTTACTGGCTGGCTGGTGTGAAATGTAGGGACAATGATGTAACAATCCCGACAGGAATGGAAGGGGGAGCACAGCAGGAACCGGGTTGACTTGTGACCCAGAGGGTGGTACAAAACAAGCCCAGCCAGCTCCCTGCTAGGAGTTGGGAAAGAGCTATCGACGAGAGAGTGGAAAATCTTGCACAAGTAATGGCCTCGGCACCCGATGGGCAGATGGGCTGGCAGTGCTGGTGGGCACTCACCCCCAGGATTCTCAGGTGACAGTGTGGGCATTCTAATCGGGTGTCCACGAGAAATACTCATGCCATGGGGTGGAAGGAAGAGGCCATCCCACCAGGCAAAGAAGGCCTGGATGGAGGTGGCTGGGGAGATGAACAGGCATGGCATTGTGTGCCATACATGGATCCAGTATCAGAAACGGTTCAATGATCGTGTGATTACCAACTTGGCATGGAGCTGTGTTTAGATGTCTTGGAAGGTGGGCATAAATAGTGGCACTCGGGGATGAGAGATGCATAGTGCCAAGGAGTATAGATCACTATGCATATCAAGAATGGAAGATGTGACTCTTCACCTTGTGTGTATGGAAGGGTGCGAGGCCGCAGTCTGATGGGCACATGGAGCTGGCTCTTCTGGGGGAGGCTTGGATGCTGTAGCAGGTAAAGGCTGGGCTAGTGAATACACTTATTCACGTTCTGGATAAGAGAAAATATAACACGATGGAGCGGACACAGCAGATGGTGGATGCCTAATATTCTGAACTTGTCCATGCTTCAGATAGACCCTGGACTTGGAGGGTGAGTGTGGAGCAAGGTGTCGGTGAGGCGGGGTGCAGGAGGATGATAAGAGTTCAGAGGGCTGAATAGGAGACTGGGGGAATATGCAGGGAGTCTGGGGGAATATGCAGGAAGACTGGGGGAATATGCAGGAAGTCTGGGGGAATATGCAGGAAGACTTGGGGAATATGCAGGAAGTCTGGGGGAATATGCAGGAAGACTGGGGGAATACGCAGGAAGACTGGGGGAATACGCAGGAAGTCTGGGGAAATACGCAGGAAGACTTGGGGAATATGCAGGAAGTCTGGGGGAATAAGCAGGAATTCTGGGGGAATACGCAGGAAGACTGGGGGAATGCCCAGGAAGTCTGGGGGAATACGCAGAAAGACTGGGGGAATAGGCAGGAAATCTGGGGGAATATGCAGGAAGTCTGGGGGAATAAGCAGGAAGACTGGGGGAATACGCAGGAAGTCTGGGGAATACGCAGGAAGACTGGGGGGATGCCCAGGAAGTCTGGGGGAATACGCAGAAAGACTGGGGGAATAGGCAGGAAGTCTGGGGGAATAGGCAGGAAGTCTGGGGGAATACGCAGGAAATCTGGGGGAATACGCAGGAAGATTGGGGGAATACGCAGGAAGACTGAGGTTTTGGCATTTCCAGTGAGAATGGTAAAATCCAGTGTTCTCGTAGATCTTCCACTCACAGTCTCTTAGTAAGGCTCGTGTCTGTTGAGGAAAGTTACCGTCGTGCTTGCGCGGACACTTAGTGACGATGTTCTTAATGATATTATCTGTTTCTCTTCCAGGGTCTGCGTGCCAAGGTTTCTGTGGTGGAGGTGTCCATGCAGAGTTTGAACATTGCGTTTATCCTGAAGACAGGGCACACAGCCTCCTCCACTGAGAGAGTGGTGACTCTTACGGAGAAGCAGCTTCAGGGGCAGAACCGGGGGCCCCGAGGGTTGCACTCCGATCTGCAAGCCCTCACCGGCTCCCCATCAGATCCATCTGTGGAGTCTTCCTCTGAGGCATGTGTAGCTGACTTGGGGACCTCATCCTCGAGCGGGTTCCCCTTTGCCAGTAAAATATTGTGCAGAGCGCAGCATACCACAATGATAAGAGACACATACTCTGAAGTGAATTGCATGGATCCCCAGGAATGGTGTAGGCAGTGGAACCTCATCTTCAGTAGGCCTATTGTCCCCTCAATCACCGCCCTTGTAAAGACATGACACTGATAGGGCGGGATTCTCTGTTGCCCGATGCCAAAATCGTAATTGGCGATTGGGCAGAGAATCGATTCCAATGCCGGAATCGGGGCCAGTGCCGAATTGACGTTGGTTTGTAATTCTCCGCCCTCTCCAAACGGGCATCATTATGACTCGAGGCACGCATAAGAAATGCTGTTGGCGCCTCATCGACCAGCCCACCTGCGATGCTCCACCCTCAAAGGGCATGTGGACTAGGTCCAGTGCCACCGCGCTCGGCCGGGATCCGTGCCGCTGGCCTGGGTGGGTGGGGAAGGGGGCTGGTGTTTTCCAGGGCTGGGTGATTGGTGAGGGGTAGCAGTGGGGTGACCAGGGTTGGGCTGTGGGGTCGCAGTCGGCGGATTAGGTAACGCACACGGTTGGCGCCATGTTGTACGGTGCGACCGCTGCAGGTCACCAGCCATACGCATGCGCGGCCCGGGAGCCGCCCACTCTCCGGCCGTTCTCGATGCGATCTGTGGGTGTTTCTTGCGGCGCTGGAATCTTTCGGTACCGGAATTGGGGAGGGGTTTGCGCCGATTGTAGTGTCATGAGTCACCTTGAACCACCTTTTGTAACACATATTCTTTATCACCCAGTAACCAACCGTCCAGCTGAGCCGTTGCCACCAACAGTTTTGGCATTTTGGAGTTCCGCAAAATGCATACATTTTATTTATTTATTCAAAGGATGTGGGCTTTGTTGACTAGGTCAGCATTTATTGTCCATCCCTAATTGCCCATGAGAAGGTGCTGGTGAGTTTCCTTCTTGAACCGCTGTAGTCCATGGCTGTTGTACCTTGGGACTAACAGTACAAAAGAAATAAAAAGCAATTACTGAGGATGCTGGAATCTGAAATAACAACAGAAAATGCTGGACCTTCTCAGCAGGTCTGACAGCATCTGTGGAGAGAGATGAAGAGACATCCACACTCGAAACGTTAGCTCTCTTCTCTCTCCACAGATGCTGTCAGACCTGCTGCGATTGTCCAGTATTTTCTGTTCTTGTACAAAAGAAATCAATTGTCGAAGCATCTGGGTTTAATGGAAGATCAACAGAGGTTGATTCAATAACAATAATAATCTTTATTGTCACCAGAAATCTGTCCTGGGTCTGCCCACGTCGACGCTACCACCAAGAAAGCACAACAGCCTTCTACGGCAAAGAGTTCCACAGATTCACCACCCTCTGGCTGAAGAAATTTCTCTTCATCTCTGTTTTAAAGGATCGTCCCTTTAGTCTGAGAGTCTGTCCTCTGCTTCTAGTTTTTCCAACAAGTGGAAACATCCTCTCCACGTCCACTCTATCCAGGCCTTGCAGTATCCTGTAAGTTTCAATAAGACCCCCCCCTCATCCTGCTCAACTCCAAAAAGTACAGACCCAGAGTCTTCAACCGTTCCTCATAAGACAAGCTCTTCATTCCAGGGATCATTCTTGTGAACCTCCACTGGACCCTTTCTAAGGCCAGCACATCCTTCTTTAGATACGAGGCCCAAAACTGCTCACAATACTCCAAATGCAGACTGACCAGAGCCTTATACAGCCTCAGAAGTATATCCCTGGTCTTGTATTCAAGCCGTCTTGACACGAATGCTAACATTGCATTTGTATTTCTAACTGCCGACTGGACCTGCACGTTACCCTAAAGAGAATTGTGAACAAAGGCTCTCAAGTCCCTTTGTGCTTCTAATTTCCTGAGCATTTCCCCATTTAGAAAATAGACTATGCCTCCATTTTGCCATCCAAAGTGCATAACCTCACACTTTTCCACATTGTATTCCATCTGCTACTTCTTTGCCCACTCTCCTAGCTTGTCCAAATCCTTCTGTGCAGCTTACCTGCTTCCTGAACACTATGGGCGCGATTCTCCGCTCCCCACGCCAGATGTGAGAATCGCAGGAGGGCCAGGCGACTCCTTTCACGCCCCCCGGGCGCCCTCCGCGATTCTCCCACCCCCCACTCGGAAGAATCGCCGCTCGCCGTTTTTCATGCCGACTGGCGATTCTCCGGCCCGGATGGGCCGAGTGGCCTGCCGTTCCCGACGGTTCACGATGGCGGCAACCACACCTGGTCGCTGCCGTCGTGAACTTGGGCGCCAAAGGCCCGTTTGAAGCTTGTGGGGGGCAGAGAGGGGAGTGAGCACCACGGCCGTGCTCGGGAGGGGACTGGTCCGCGATCGGTGCCCACCGATCGTCGGGCCGGCGTCTCAAAGGGACGCACTCTTTCCCCTCCGCCGTCCCACAAGATCAAACTGCCACGTCTTGCGGGGCAGCGGAGGGGAAGACGGCAACCGCGCATGCGCGGGTTTGAGCCGGCCAACCTGCGCATGCGTGGCTGATGTCACATAGGTGCCGCTGTCACGTCACTCTCGGCACGCCGCCTGGCGGCCGAGAGTTATGGCACAGCCCTCCTAGCCCTCTATTCTCCCCCCCCCCCCCCCCCCCCCGGGGGCTAGGAACGGCGGCGCGTCAATCTCGCGCGCCGGGCCTTGACACTTGTATCAAAGCGGCGCTGCCGGAATGGCCCCTTTTTGATTTTCACCAGTCCGGGTTGGAAAACTCAGGACATTTCCCTAGCACTTCGCATAGGCCCCCGAATCCCAAGTGGAGAATTTGCTGCGTTCTGGCCAATCGTGGCCGAGGAGGCTGGGGTCATGTCCCTTGACTGTGATCAACGGACGTCATACTGACTGTTGTCGATAAACTACTGGGGTCCTTGTGGTTCCTGTAATGGCTGATGGTATGGCGGTGTATGCCGCTAATATTGCCTCAGTGTCCCACAGTTCTATCTGCTGTACCCACATCTTTATCCTGTGCTTTCCAATAACTGAAACCGCAGCTCCCGTATCTAGTTCTATGTCTAATGGATGCCCTTTAACTTGCACAGTTTTCTTGATGGGGCCAATGCAGTTCAGCTGCATCCACTCTGCCACTGGTTGGGCCAGCTGGAAAGTGCAAACGCTTGATTGGGGCCTGCCTCGAACAGGGCATCAGGATCGCTGGCTGACTTGTGCCTTGCGCCCCCTGTGGCTTCTGTGTGCACAATGCCTGGGCTCTCCCCTTACAGACTCTGGGGATGTATCCCAGCGGGGCGTTTTGGCCCTTGACCAACGGGCCCGCACAAACACTCTGCTGAGACCACATCATGTGACGCGTAACCAACAAGAATGTATTCTCTGATGCACAACAGTCCCCGAGTTGGGCTCTTAACTTGTTGTCTCCTTAAAAAATAATTTGGGTACCCTAAATTTATATTAAAAAAAACTTGTTGACTCCTTAAGACAACTTTTTTGTTTAATGTAATTGGTGTCAGTGACTTAAAGAGTCTGGGGTCTCCATGCGTTGTTTTTGTTGCGTTGCATTTTAAAAATTTATATTTATGGCACCGATCTTTTTGGGGGGGTTTAAATATGAGGGATATTTATCGCTTTCAGAATATGTCAGCAACACTTTTCTCTGCTGTCGAAAAGTAAATCCTAACCATGGTGTTCAGCTTCACAGCTTCACAAGAGGTCTGCAGTAATTCCCGCCTCCTTTTATTTTTACACAGGGCATTCATTTGACACAGGGCTGCACAGGGATAATGAATGGCCAGGCACTTGGATGCAGCTACCAGGATTCTGCACACAATCTGGTACCACGTGTGGAAGTGGATAGTTCTGTATTGGAAATAGGTACATCCTTGGTGCGACTTGAGTCAGCTGGGTTTGAGAGGTATTCAGATCGCAACTTGTTCTTGCAGTTTCCTGCGATGATTTCATGTTAAATATTTTAATACGAGTCTGTTTTTTCTCGTCAGTATTTTGCACGCCCTTAAAGTGTAGAATAGCCTACCTGAAGGAGCAGCCAATGCTGATTATCTTCCTGTTTGTTCAAGGAGGTTTTGAGAGGAAAACAGGCGATCAGTTCAAAGTGAATGAAGAGAATTCAGAAGCAGTTTACGTTATGTAACAAAAAAAGCCGGTGTGTGGCTGACACCAACCGTTGATTCAGTGCTTTTCAGATGGCAACTCAGACCAGCTAACAACATTACACTAGGAGAAAAGACTTCCCTTCATGTACTGCTTTTTGTGACCATAGGGTGCTCCAAGGCCTTCACAACCAGGGAAGTACTTTTTGAAGTGTTGTCCCTTCCACAGAAAACTTCCACAGACAACAACGTGACAATGACCAAAGCATCTGTTTCTTGTGATGTTGATTGAGAGGTAAATATTGTCCAGAGACACCAGAGGTAATTCCACTGCCCTTCTTCGGAATAGAGGCACGGGGTCGTTTCCGGGGTCGTTTGAAGGTGAGCTTGCAGGTGGTGGTGTTCCTGTGCTCTTGCTGCCTGTCTTTTTAGGGTGGTTGAGGTAATACGTTTGTGGTTTGAGAGGTGCTGCTGAAGTAGTCTTGGCGCCTCGCTGCAGTCCAGCCTATAGTTAGTGCACACTGCAGCCTTGTCCCTGTGTCTAATGAGTCTTCAAGCTGGCAATACAACCTCACAACCCCTACCCATGAAAGCTGAAGTTAAAGGAAAAATGTGAATGTTGGAAACTGATGGTGTTGGAAGCACATTCCAGGCTGACCAGAAAAAAGGAGAAAAGATCGGTTGGGATTTCGAGTGCGATCCTTCATCAGAAATCAGGAATATCATGATGGGCAAAAGATCATTGTTGTCCTGAAACTTTAACTGTCTCTCTCTCTCTCTATCCAGAGTGTGTCTCTAGCATTCTTGGCCAAGTGAATAGCTGGGTTTTGCCTGTTTCAATTAGTTAGTTTTGGTTGTATTTGACATTTAATGTAGCAAAAAGTGGATGCTCAGAGGATTTTGACAGGATTGGACATGAATCCTACCCTAGCCTAGTAAGAACCATTCATTCCATTATATCCACATCAATGTAACTAATTAATACTTTATAAATCCAATAGAATTTGGAAGAAACCTCTTTGCCCAGAGTGTGGTCAGAATGTGGAATTCACTACACCAGGGATTGCTGAAGGGACATTAGACAAGCAAATAAGAGAGAAAGGAATAGAGGGTTATGTTGTTTAGATTGGTGGTGAGAGGAAGTTTTTGCGAAGTAGAAACACTAGCATGTGTGGTATTATCATGACTATCAGCATTACAATGGTTAATGTAGTACCATGAGTAGCCACTAGAGCGAGCTGCACATACTATTATATAAAGCAGTGGTGCTAGACCTTAGGGGAGGATTGTGTACAGGCGACAGCTAGTGAAGGTCATATGAGCAGTTGGGGTGAGAAGGTTAGATTATACTTTTTACCAGAAGTGAGATTAGCAGTAGAGTGTAGATAGATGTTATTGATCAATTCTGTATTCTAAACGGAGTTAAGTGTCAAAACCCAGTTTAGTGGTGTAAATAAAATCATAGCTTTGTTTAAGTAAAAGCTATTCTGTGGTCTTTGTGGAACACTACGCCAACCATCCTAAATAAGCAACACAAAGAACACCACAGCATGGGCCTATTGAGCAGAATGGACTGTTTCTGTTTTGTACTTTGTAATTAGCCTTGTGCATTATATGTGCAATAGTAGTTAAGACAATTGGATGAAAGGTCAGGTATTAAACCTGCGGTCTATGATGACAGTAGATAGTACGACCTGTGACTGCTCAACACTGTCTGCTGTGAGGTATTGGCTTAAATAACCTGCCTCACCCACTCCAGGAAGTGCCAACGGCTCCCAGGACATGAACGCCTGGGTAGGGAAGTAGGATCTGGGCGATAAAAATGCTGGCCTAGCCACCAGCGGCCACATCTCCTTAACAAATAAAAAAAAAACAAGCCAATGAAAGAGTAACCCCGGATAATCTGCAGGTGTGAAGCACAACCCCAGGAGTACCAGCAATAATTGACTGTTGCTTTAGGATAATGGGTTCTATTTAAAGTGCAAAAAACAGAGTGGATTGTTTCTCAGTGTCTGCAGTGCCAGGAATAACCCCACTATCTAATGGGACTCTGATAGCTTTTTTAGGCCACGATTGGGACACCCCCCCCCCCCCCGAGACTGCATTTACCTCACTTCCTGCACTGACGAGCGGATTTGCGGATCGGGACACCATTTCTAAATGCTGCCCCGATTTGTCAAGCCCCCTTCATTCCACTACCTTGGCCTCCAGATGGACCCTCCCCCTCACTGCCCCAATGTACCTGTTACGGTGTCCTCGAGCCACCCCTCGACCTATTTCTTAAGGGCAGGGCACCCCGGGGCTTGATCCCTGGCATGGACAACTTGGCACCTTGGCACTGCCAGCCTGGCAGCCTGGCAGTGTCAAGGTGCCTGTGCACCAGCAGGAGTGCCAGGGTGCCACTATGCCCAGACTACCCGAGGCCCCTTGAGACCCAGATCGCGACATCTCGACGGACCTATGAGCATCGCAAATCCCGTGAGAGACGGTGTCACCAAATCGGGTGCGATGAGGTCATTAGATCACGCGCAATAAGATTATAAATTATGTGACTAAAATCCAAAAAAAAAATCCTTGGAGCAATCCTTGCGATATGCCTTTAAATCCGACAGCAACATCATTCATTGTCACTCTCACAGAAGTGGCTAATGCTTTATTTATAAACCTTTCAGTCGTTCTCAGGATTCGATGTGAGAAGAGGAAAGCAATAAGAGATCCATAGCTGCACCAGCTGTTTAATTTTAAGTAATGTTCCTTAAATACATTGATACTCAGGGCACAAAGCAAGCAACTTGCAATTTTTGGCTCCAATTTGGCTTTCCTGATAATGTCTGTACAATTCACGTGACACAAAATCTAACTAATGCAGATAGTGCGTCAAATTTGTCCTTTCCTGCTGCTGCGTCAGACCAAATGATTAATTTTAAATTCAAATCTTCCATTCAATCCACTGCTGGTGAATATTTCCCAGATCCAAGGTAATTTTGGACTGCTCTGCTGGCAGTTATATTATTAACGAACATCCTTTTAATTTTAATAGTCAACGTCTGATTTTGTATCCCTGCTGCTTCCTAAATCCCTTTATTGTGCATGGAAACTAATTTCATAATGGGAAGGACACTGACAGTTTTCATAGAAACCCCTATTTCCTGTTCACAAATGACAGTGGACTTCAGTGAGTGTTTAATGTTTCTGACTATGGAGCTGCATCTGTCCTTCCCAGTGACATCCAGAACTGCAAATGAGAATGGCGGGATATACACCGTTGGCCAATTCCCTAGAGATAATCCTCACCTTTGCCAGTCGGTCAGTAAACCTGCCGAACACCCTCATTATGTAATCGATTGTCACTTCCACTGGGGCTCACATCGCAGACGGAATGTACTGCAAGAGCTGAAGATTCTGTGAAAGGTGTTCACAGGCCTTGCCTTGGTTACAGCGTTCCTCTTTTACAGTTGTTTGTGTTCCTGTCTTTCTGAAGTTTAAAAAAACAAGACATTTTGTGTAAATATATTCTCCAAGATTCAATTTTGTTTTGCCAGGTGTAGAGAAAGGCATGCTCGTGACCTTCTGACTTCTGCTCGAAACCAAAGGGATGTCAATAGTAAAGTTAGCCACTACATTTGATCTGGCTTTTCAGATCCTGTTCTACAGATAACTTGTGGTTGTTGTTCCGCTAATATTTGTTATTTTGGTGAAGTTTGATAAGAGCAGGGGAGCAGAACTCATTGGATAGCTTTTTAAGAGGTGATACAGTCGTGATGGGCCAAATTCTGCAATATGATTGAAATTATTTGGATTGGGGGTTATCGTCACTGCTGCTGTGAAAATTATTGTACTGCATACAGTCCAGACAGATCGTTCCACACATGAAAAACATTGGACATACATAAGTACACAAAGTAAATACGTTGTCACTGACATTGGGTGAAACATGCGGAGTGTAGTACTACACAGTAGAGAAGATGCGTGGACAGATCAGTTCAGTCCAAAAGAAGATAATTCAGGACTCTGTAACAGCGGGGCAGAAGCTGATTTTGAATCGGTTAGTTCGTGTCCTCAGACTTTTGTATCTCCTGCCGGATGGAAGAGTTTGGAAGAGAGAATAACACGGGTGGGAGGGTCTTTGATTATGTTGCCCACTTTCCCCAGGCAGCGGGAGGTGTAGATGGATAGCACAATCGCTTCACAGCTCCAGGGTCCCAGGTTCGATTCCGGCTTGGGTCACTGTCTGTGCGGAGTCTGCACATCCTCCCCGTGTGTGTGTGGGTTTCGTCCGGGTGCTCCGGTTTCCTCCCACAGTCCAAAGATGTGCAGGTTAGGTGGATTGGCCATGATAAATTGCCCCTAGTGTCCAAAATTGCCCTTAGTGTTGGGTGGGGTTGCTGGATTATGGGGATAGGGTGGATGTGTTGACCTTGGGTAGGGTGCTCTTTCCAAGAGCCGGTGCAGACTCGATGGGCTGAATGGCCTCCTTCTGCACTGTAAATTCTATGATAACTATGAAAACGTGAAGTTATGCACTTTGGTAGGTAGAATAAAGGAGCTGAATCGTATTTAAATGGAGAAAGACTGCGGAAAACCGCAATACAGACGGACTTGGGGGGTCCTATGCATAAATCACAAAAAGCTGGCATGCCCTTGTGGGTGGCCTGAGGGCATAATCTCAGGGGAAAGGAAATGGCCATTTGAGACAGAGAGGAGGAGGAATTTCTTCTCTCAGAGGGTAGTGAATCTGTGGAATTCTTTACCACAGGGGGCTATCGATGTTAAGTATGTTCAAAGCTGAGACAGACATATTTTTAATCAGTAAGGGAATCAAGGGTTCTGGGGATAAGACGAAAAAGTGGAATTGAGGATTATCATATTAATCAGTCCATAATCTCATTGAATGGCGCACGTATTCGATGGGCTGAATGACCTACTTCTGCTCCTATGTTTTATGTTCTGCAAAACCCAGTTTACCACCTGCTATCTCTTGAGAAAATTAAGAAAGAGTAGAGACAAGCAGAGGAAAATAAAACAGTGACCAAATGCAGGAATATTTCTGTGAGGTTCCTGTCTAATTCCTGAAGGTGATCAAAGAGGATCCAAAATAACCACAGCTGCTTGTGATTCCTCTTCTTCTGGGGCAGTATTCCAGGATCGAGGATGACTTGCTTCCACTCTGGGCTGCTGGGTTCTGAGTTGGTCAATGTGTCCAATGTGCAACCTGCAGACTCTGCCTCATTGGGGGCAGGTGGTTTTTGGAGGGTCAGGTGGATGGGTTGTTTGGGGTTTGTCTGCTCGCTGCGATGTCTCAACTTCATCTCAGCATGTTCCCAATGAAGTCTGGATGTGTCCGATGCCTCCCCAAATGAGGCTTCTGCATTTTGGTCAGTCACACGCCAGTGACTCCGATTGGTCGGCAGGGATGTTTGACCTCTTCAAGGGTGCTTTGAAGTCACCCCAAAAACATTTCCATTATCACTCTGGGAGCCTCCTGGCACATAAAAATATAGAAAATAGGAGCAGGGGTAGGCCATTCGGCCTGTCGAGTCTGTTCCACCATTCAATATGATCATGGCTTATCTTCTATCGCAACTCCAAACTCCTGCTCTCTCCCCATAACCCTTGATGCCTATAAATATATTTACTTCTTAAATGTATTCAGTGACTTGGCTTCCACAGTCTTCTGTGGTCGACAGGTTCATTACCCTCTGAATGAATGGGTTTGAAATGAAAATGAAATGAAAATCACTTATTGTCACAAGTAGGCTTCAATGAAGTTACTGTGAAAAGCCCTTAGTCGCCACATTCCGGCGCCTGTTCAGGGAGGCTGGTACGGGAATGGTATTGAACCCACGCTGCTGGCCTGCCTTGGTCTGCTTTAAAAGCCAGCTATTTAGCCCTGTGCTAAACCAGCCCCAACCAGCTAAGGTTTCTCCTCATCTCAGTCTTAAATGGCCTACCCCATATCCTGAGATTGTGTTCCCTTGTTCAAGTATCTCCCCCCCACCCCCACAACCAGCCAGAGGAATCAACATCCCAGATCCAGTCTGTCCATGTAGTCAAAACTTTATGTTCAATTTGGTCCCCTCTCATTCCTCCAAATTCCAGTGAATACAGGTCCAGTCGACCCAATTTCTCCTTATTTAATAATCCTGCCATCCCAAGTATCAGTCTGGTGAACCTTTGTTGCACTCCCTCTATGGCAAGTATATCCTTTCTAAGATAAGAAGACCAAAACTGCACAAAATACTCCAGGTGTGGTCTCACCAAGGCCCTGTACAACTGCAGTAAGATATCCTTGCTCCTATACTCAAGGCTTCTTGCAATGAAGGCTGACATACCATTTGCCTCCCAAACTGCTCACTCCTGCATACTTGCTTTCAGTGACTAATGTACAAGGTCCTTTTGAATGGCAACATTTTGCAATCTATCAGTATTTAAATAATACTCTGCCATTCAGTTTCGCCATCCGAAGTGGATAGCTTCACATTTATCCACGTTGTACTGCATCTGCAATGTATTTGCCCACTCACTCAACTTGTCTAAATCACCTTGAAGCCTCAAAACATCCTTCACATCACCCACATTCCAACCAAGTTTAGCGCTGACAGCAAACTTGGAAATATATTACATTTGGTTCCCACTCCAGATCATTGATAGATATTGCGAATAGCTGGGACCAAGTACTGGTCCCTGCCAGACACAACGAGTCACCGCCTGCCACTTTGAAAAAGACCTATTCATTCCTGCTCTCTGTTTGTGTCTACTAACTTGTGGTAGCGTGGCCCCTTTAATGGGTGATCATTCAGAGGCCACATGACAGACCCAGAGGCTGTGGGCAAACGTTAGCCGATCAGGTGTTAGGGAGTGGACATGTTGGGGTTTGGTCAGAGTTAGCCTGGGAGTCGAGGGAACAAGACCTGTGTAGTCGTGGTTTTTGTATAAAGTTCTTCCTAGTTGAATAAATCACCATTGTGATTAAACATTGCCTTGTTGCTTGCCTTGCAGTACAACATTGGGCAACCCACTCGAAGGAAATTCATCGGAAGTTGGAAGCGTTGGGGGGGGGGGGGGGGGGGGGGGGGGGGAGATGGTGGTGAGGAGTGGCCTCTCAGAGCCCGGGAAAGCTAAAAGATCATCAGCAATTGAATAGTGATACCACTATTCAGGAAAATTGATCCGTTTGATCCGGTGGTTTAAAGTGGGGCCAATGTGTCAAAAAGCTTTGTTACTTTTTTGCTGCCAATGAAATCACAACATATTTTGTCCTTGCTGTATTTGATTTGCCTCCTGCAGTGTTAAACCTCCACTGGTCTGCGAGGCTTGTGTGGAAGCTATGGAGTTCAAAGCACTCGGTTCTCCCTCTCCCTGTTCTTCGCAGGTAGGGAGAGGCTGGTGTGTATAAGGGACTGATGAATGATGCTGCATGATGCAGGCAATCCAGAATGAATGTGTGTCAGCAGATTACTGACGACAGCAGCGGCAGCCATACCAGTACCGTACCAGCAGCAGTCAGCCCAGCTGCCTTTATTCATGGTGAAGAGACAAACGGCAAGTGTCATGGGACGGGATTGGCTGAAGGAAATCAAATTGAATTGGTTAGAAATATTCAACATCGCTGACGGGCTTTTCCAGGAGCTTCTACGAAAATACCACAAGATCTTACAGAGAGAGAGAGGGTGCATCAAAGGAGTGAAAGCAAAGGTCTATGTAGCGCCAAAAACATCACCAAATTCTTTTCACACCAGACCGGTGCCTTATGGTCCAGGCCAAAATGGAGATGTGGTGTTGAAGTGACTGGAGGACCTGGAGGTAATTACTCAGAATGGGCAGCACCCATCGTCCCAGTGTTGAAACTGAACCACACAGTGTGACTCTGTGGTGATTATAGTATGACAGTGAACAGGGCTGCTAAAGTAAATAAATATCCTATACTAGGAGAGAAGATTTATATACTAAGTTGGCAGGGGGCCTCAAGTATACCAAACTAGATTTAAGCCATGCATCCCAACAGCTTGAGCTGGAAGATGAGTCAAGAAAATTTGTCGCTATAAATAGCATAGAGGCTTGTTCCAATACACTAGATTGTCTTTTGGTATTTCAACGGCCTACGTTATATTTCAGCACATAATGGAGAACCTATTGCAGGGAATGTCGAAGGGTTAGTTTAAAGTAGTGCACAAAGCGCCTATGGCCAAACCACGCGTGAATGGCTTCTTTCCAGAAGTGGAGGACAGATGGGAGCGGTGTTCAAGGGGGCCGGCAAACCACACTCAAATATTCTGGTCCTGTCCAAAATTGGGGAAGATCTGGGAGTTGTTTTTTGAGATAACGTCAGAGATTCTAGGGGTGAGGGTGGCGCTGAGCGTGGCTGCCGATGTTTGGGGTAACGGATAAGCCCGGAGTGCAGGAGGGCCAAGAGGCTGATGTGCTGGCTTTTGTTTCCCTGATAGCCCGGAGGAGGGGTTTGTTAGGGTGACGGGCTCTGGATTCGCCAAGGGCGACAGTGTGGGTGGAAGATCTGTCGGAATTTCTGCACCTGGAGAAAATTAAATACTCCATTAGAGAGTTGGAGGAGGGGTTCTATTTCAGGTTGGCAATGTTTATTTCCTTCTTCAAGAACTGGTAGTCGTCAGCAAATAGAGGGGGCACGGAGGGTCGGTGGGGGGGGGTTAATGTTTGTTATGAAAATTGTATAAAGTTGTGTTGTGTATATTGTAAAATGGAAAAAACGTCCTGAATAAAAATATTTTAAAAACATTGTTATTTCTTTGAAATAATTAATGCTTTTATTATCGGCTGTCTGTGTGGAGTCAGCATGTTCTTCACGTGTCTGCGTGGGTTTCCTCTGGGTGCTCCGGTTTCCTCCCACAGTCCAAAGATGTACAGGTTAGGTGGATTGGCCATGCTAAATTGCCCTTGGTGTCCAAAAAAGGTAAGGTGGGGTTGCGGGGATGGAGTGGAGGTGTGGGGATAGGGTGGAGGCGTGGGGATGGGGTGGAGGTGTGGGCTTCGGTAGGATGCTCTTTCCAAGGACAGGTGCGGACTCGATGGGCCGATTGTCCTCCTTCTGCACTGTAAATTCTATGATTTAAAGTGTAATTACTAATTTTAGTTTTTATGATTGAAGATTATTATTATTCAATATTTACAATTGAACATAGGTTTTGTTATTTGTTTTAAAGCTGTGATACTACTATATAAATCTGTAATATTATTATATAACTCTACGTGTGGCGTGCTCAAAGATGTTCGTATGTTTTCATTTCGAATAAGACTTAAAATCCGAGTTTTTAACTGTGGAGGTTAAGAAGGGGAACAATGGTTGTTCTGCCGACAGGTTTTTGATGTGTCAAATGCAATCTTGATAACACACGATGATGTTTCTTTGATAGCTTCCTGAGGTGTCAGAAAATGGTGTTACTTTGGAGATGGTTCTGACCTTGTCATGTGTGATAATCGAAAAAGTCCCCTCAGACACAAGCTTTCAGTTGTCTTTGGGAGTTCTTAAATGTGTTCAGGACAAATTTAAAATTTTAAAAGAATTTTAAAAGACATTTAACTCAATTTCTTTTTGCTTTGTGTTGTTTATTAGTACATTTATGCCTTAATTTAAACATTTTCCTGTTCACGAGTGTTGTTTATTCCAATTATGTTATTCAGTTATAATTATCTTGTATTCAAATACTGTGTTTTGATGTTGCAATAAGACATTTGTAGCAGACTGTAAAGTTTAATGAAAAACATTTATTATCAAAAATAACGTTGTAAATACAAACTTTTGATACAATATTAACATTTAACCTGTTTAACTCAAGCAACTGCAGTATGACATTTAGGATAAGAACTACTTCAACTTTTTCAAATTTTTGGCAATAAAATATATTTTTTCATTTTATCACAATAGAATTGTTGCGTATTTTTTTAAATAGGGAGGGAGGGAAGGATATAATGGAGGGGGGGGAGAGAATGAAAGATGGAGATAGGGAGGGAGGGAAAGAAATTATGGAGGGAGGGAAGGGAATGAGGGAAGGGGTAAAGCGAGGGAAGGGAACGATGGAGCGAGGGAAGGGAATTGTAGAATCATAGATTTTACAGTGCACAAGGCAGACACTGGGCCCCTGACAGAGCACCCTACCTAAGCCCACACCTCCACCCTACCCCCGTAACCCAGCAACCCCACCTAACCTTTGGACACTGCATGGCAAATTAGCATGACCAATGCAACATGCACATCTTTGAACTGTGGGAGGAAACCGGAGCACCCGGAGGAAACCCACGCAAACACGGGGAGAACGTGTAGACTCCACACAGACAGAGACCCAAGCCGGGAATCAAACCCAGGTCCCTGGCGTTCTGAAGCAACAGTGCTAACCACTGTGCTACAGTGGCGCCCCGAGGGATGGACGGAAGAAAACGAGGGAAGGGAATGATGAAGGGAGTGAAAGGAGAGGGGGAGGGAGGGAGGAAAGGACATATCATTAATTATAAAAACTCAATGTCCAAAAGAAGCAACAGCCAGGCGATTGCGAGAAGTTTTCAATCTGCACTGCATCCTGGAGTACCTATCAGAGAGATAATTGACATCGGTTTACAAGAAGCTTGCATATGTCATGTAAAGCATGAAACTTTCCGAAAGCATTTGCAATAGCCAAGTTTTTCTCACAGCAATATATCAAAATGACTGCTTAAGAAACTTGTAAGGATCAACAATGCATCAGGGAGTCTCTTTAAGAAGTAAACAAAACCGCTTAAAATCCAAAGCAACATTCAAATGAACTTTTAGCTGAAGATCATGACAGGCACTTCAACCTACTTTGTTACATACGTAAGTTATTTTAATGGAATTAACAGCAGAATGCCATGGCAAACCAGAGTTTTAAAGAAAATAAAAACATGATCTGGTTTCACTGTTCCTGCGGCGAAGTGCTAACGCCAACGGAGGATCCGTGGAGTTCCACGATGGAAAGATTGGTGCCACATCCGCACCGATTCTGCTACCGGTGAGGGGCTAGTACTGGCGCTGCGTGAAGCGCATATGCAAAAGACGGTGGGAGAATCGCAGGTCCATGCCAGACGCGCACAGGGCTGACCAGCTGCAGTGGTGCGCACGCCTCCCCCCCCCCCCCCCCCCCCAACACACGAACCGATAGCGATCGCGCCGGTTGTGCTGGACCATGTACCCGTCTACCCCGACCCCACCTCCCGGCCACCCCCTACTACTACCCCCAGCCCTGGCAGAAGCCCTCCCCGGCCAGCGGCACGACTGTGGGCGACGTATAGCGGTGCTGGACACTGTCCGTACACCCTCTCTCTCTCTCTGCAGCCACCAAGCCAGGCTCGCCACTGTTGAGACCACACGTGACCCGCGTCGTCGGGTACTCGTACCATCGGAGGTGGAGCATCGCGGTTGGGCCCCATAATGAGATGCGAACGCGGTTGCAACCACGCGCGGCATGCATCGCAATGATGCCGATTTGGAAGGGGCGGAGCATGGCGATTCGGCACCAAACTGGGGCCTGCCACGATTTTGGCATCGGGAGCTATTCTCCGCCAGATCGCTGTTCACGATTGCAGCATCGGTCAATGGAGAACCCCACCCCATATCTTTCTTTCACTCTCTGTGCATTTTAAACATCTTTCAACCACATCTACAAAGTGATTAGCCCGCCGAAAGAATTTCTCCGATGTGCCTTCCGCCTCTGCTCGCTGCAGCTAAAACAAAATAAAGTGTGTAAACAAGCGGACATAAATACTTTTCTATCATCGGGGCAAGAAGGCGATGTTTGTGCTGTGCCTCTACTTTTCATTGAGCTACTTCTGCACAGTGCTTCCACATGGACAGTTTAAAAAACCTCAGCTGGAAGTTTAAATATGGTGCGTTATTAGGGTTCATGCCCATGCATCAGGACTTCTGCATAGGCCTGACGTGCATCGGCACCTCCGCACGCCTGAAAATTTCATCAAAAGTATGGGCCATGATTTCCAGTTCTTAAATCCATGTTGACTTTGTCCAATCCTGTTGATATTTTCTCAGTGTCCACTTTTATAATAGACCCTAACATTTTCCCTACTGCTGATGTGAGGTCAACCGATCTGTAATTCCCTGTTTTCTCCCTCCCTCCTTTTTTAAATCACGGGGTTACATTTGCTATCCACCAATCTGCTGGGACTATTCCAGAATCGACAGAATTTTGGAAGGTGACAACCAACGCATCAACTTTTTCCATTGCCCTTAGTACCCTTAGATGTACAATATCAGGCACTGGGGATTTATCAGCTTGCGGTCCCATTAATTTCTCCAGCATGATTGTTTTAGTAATACTAATTTCCTTCAATTCCACGTTCTCACTGGACTCTTGGTTCTCTAACATTTCCGGCAAGTTATTTGTGCCTTCTTACATTTTTTTTTATAAATGTTTTTATTCAGTTTTCATATTTTATATTGAACAAATTACAAATTGTTAGGAGAGAAAAAGAACAAAAAAAAAAAAAAAAAAAAAAAAAAAAAACAACAAACAAACACGCAAAAATTAACATACATATTTACAGGTAAGCATCTTCGTAGTAGTAACTGCGCCCGCCCCCCCCCCCCCCCCAACATGTTTATTTAGTTTGGTTTTGGGCCTTAGCTAGCCATCGAACCCCCGTACCGAACCTGTAGCCCCTCCCGCTACCTTCCCCCGACTATTCTTCCTCTTGTACATTGGCCACAAATAGGTCCCGGAACAGTTGCATGAATGGCTCCCACGTTCTGTGGAAGCCGTCGTCCGACCCTCGGATGGCAAATTTGATTTTCTCCATTTGGAGAGATTCCGAGAGGTCGGACAGCCAATCCGCAGCTCTGGGCGGTGCTGCTGACCGCCAGCCAAACAGGATTCTACGGCGGGCGATCAGGGAGGCAAAGGCAAGGGCGTCCGCCCTCCTCCCCAGGAATAGATCTGGCTGTTCTGAAACCCCGAAGACCGCCACTATCGGGCATGGCTCCACCCTCACTCCCACCACTTTGGACATAACCTCGAAGAAGGCTGTCCAGTACTCCACGAGTCTGGGGCAAGACCAGAACATGTGGGCGTGGTTGGCCGGGCCTCTTTGGCACCGTTCACATCTGTCTTCCACCTCCGGGAAGAACCTACTCATACGGGTTCTTGTTAAGTGGGCTCTATGTACCACTTTTAGTTGCGTCAGGCTGAGCCTTGCGCACGTGGAGGTGGAGTTGACCCTATGCAGTGCTTCGCTCCAGAGTCCCCACCCTATCTCCATCCCCAGGTCGTCCTCCCATTTCCTTCTTGTTGCGTCCAGTACGGTGTCGTCCCTATCTACCAGTCGGTCATACATGTCACTACAGTTCCCTTTCTCTAGGATACTTGCGTCCAGTAGGTCTTCCAGTAGTGTCTGTCGTGGCGGTTGTGGGTACGTCCTTGTCTCCTTTCGTAGGAAGTTTTTGAGCTGCAGGTACCGTAGCTCGTTCCCCCCAGCTAGCTGAAACTTCTCTGTCAGTTCGTCCAGTGTTGCGATCCTGTCGTCCGTGTATAGGTCCCTGACTGTCAGTGTCCCCCCGTCCTGCCTCCACCTTTTGAAGGTGGCGTCAGTCAGTGCTGGTGTGAACCTATGGTTGTTGCAGATGGGAGCCCTGTTCGACATTTTGGTCAGGCCAAGTTGCTGCCGCAGTTGGTTCCAGGATTGGAGGGTGGCTGTCACCACTGGGCTGCTGGAGTGTTTTTTGGGTGGGGATGGGAGTGCTGCCGTGGCGAGGGCCCGGAGGGAGGTTCCCATGCAGGAGGCCTCCTCTGCACGCACCCACTCAGCCTCTGGCTCCTGGATCCATCCCCTTACTCGCTCGGCTGTTGCTGCCCAGTGGTAGAATTGTAGATTCGGGAGGGCTAGCCCTCCCCTGGTTTTTGTTTTTTGTAAGACCTTCTTTGGGATCCTAGCATTTTTACCCCCCCATACGAACGCCATGATGAGTTTGTCCAGCGCTTTGAAAAAGGCCTTGGGGATGTAGATCGGAATGGATCTAAACAGGAAGAGGAACCTGGGCAGTACGTTCATTTTGATCGTCTGAACTCTCCCCGCGAGGGAGAGCGGGAGTGTGTTCCATCTTTGCAGGTCCTTTTTAACTTCCTCCGTCAGGCTGGTGAGGTTCCATTTGTGGATCCCTTTCCAGTCATGGGCTATTTGGATCCCCAGGTAGCGGAATTTATGTCGGGCTTGATTGAACGGCAGCCCCTTTAGTGCTGCCCCCCCCCCCCCTTGCGGGTGTACTGGGAAGATCTCACTTTTGCTCATGTTGAGTTTGTAGCCCGAGAAGGCTCCAAACTCTTTCAGGAGCGCGATGATTCCGTCCATGCTGCTTTGTGGGTCCGAGATATAGAGGAGCAGATCATCCGCATAGAGTGAGACTCTGTGCTCTCTACCTCCCCTTCGGATCCCCCTCCAATTTTTTGCTGCCCTGAGCGCGATTGCTAGCGGTTCAATTGCTAGTGCGAACAACAGCGGGGACAGTGGGCATCCTTGTCTGGTGCCCCTGTGCAGCTGGAAGTATTGGGAGTTGGTATTGTTGGTCTGTACACTCGCCATGGGTGCGTTGTACAGGAGCTTTACCCAAGCGGTGAACCCTGTTCCAAGCCCGAACCGCTCCAGTACCTCTATGAGGTATTTCCACTCGACTCTGTCGAAGGCCTTTTCTGCGTCCAGGGAGACGATCACCTCTTGTGTTCTCTCCCCGGAGGGGGTCATTATCACGTTCAGCAGGCGCCTGATGTTCGCGGTAAGCTGTCTACCTTTGACAAAGCCCGTCTGGTCCTCTGTGACCACCTCAGGTACACAGTCTTCTAGCCTCTTGGCTAGGATTTTGGCCAGTATTTTGGCGTCTGCATTCAGCAGAGATATGGGTCTGTATGACCCACATTCCGTTGGGTCTTTGTCTTTCTTAGGTATCAGCGAGATTGAGGCCTGTGCTAACGTGGGTGGCAATGTGCCCCTAGCTAGCGAGTCTGTGAACATCTCCCGCAGGTGTGGGGTGTGCCTTCTTACATGAAGACAGAACTTAGTTGTTTAATTGCTCTGACATTTCCTTGTTCTCGATTATAAATTCCACTATAACGTCTCCCATTTCGGACATTTGTCTTCACTAATCTTTTTCTTTTTACATACTTATAGAGGTTTCTACAGTCTGCTTTTATGTTTCTTGCAAGTTTACATGCCGACTCAATTTTTCCCTTCTTTTTTAAATAAATTTAGTGTATCCAATTCATTTCTCCCAATTAAGGGGCAATTTAGCATGGCCAATCCACCGAGCCTGCACATCTTTGGGTGATGGGGGCGAACACAGGAAAATGTGCAAACTCCATACGAACAGTGACCCAGAGCTGGGATCGAACCTGGGACCTCAGTGTCGTGAGACAACAGGCCTAATCCACTGCGCCACCGTGCTGCCCTAATTTTTCCCTTCTTAATCAATCTCTTAGTCCTCCTTTGCTGAATTCTGAATTGCTCCCAATCCTCAGGCTTGCTATTTTTTCCAGCAACTTTGCAGGAGTCTTCTTTGGATCCAATACTATCCTCAAATTCTTTTGTTAGCCATGGTTGGGCCACTTTTCTCATTGTTTTTGCACCAGAATGGAAGGTATTGTTGCAATTTATTCCTTAAAAACCAGCCATTGCCTTTTAATGAAGTTTCTTAATCTATTTTAGCCAACGCCTGCCTCATATCTTCATAGTTTCCTTTGTTTAGATTTAGGACTCTAGTTTCAAATCAGACTTCTCGGGCAGGATTCTCCCCTACCCTGCGGGGCGTAGCGTAGCGGAGTGGCGCCAAACACTCCGGCGTCGGGCCTCCCCAAAGGTGCAGAAGAATTCCGCACCTTTGGGGGCAAAGCCCCCACATTGAGGGGCTAGGCCCGGCGCGAGGGCTGGCCGAAAGGCCTTCGCCGGTTCGGGCATCCGCCGGTGCGTCAGCTGCCGCTGATGTCACCACCGGCGCATGCGCGCTGGGGGATTCTCTTCTGCCTCCGCCATGGTGGAGGCCGTGGCGGCGGCGGAAGAAAAAGAGTGCCCCCACGGCACTGGCCTGCCCGCCGATCAGTGGGCCCCGATCGTGGGCCTGGCCACCGTGGGGGCACATCCCGGGTTCCGATTGCCCCGTGCCCCACCCAGGACCTCGGGGGCCTGCTCGCGCCACAGATCCCACCACCACCAGAGGTGGTTCAAACCACGGCGGCGGGAGAGGCCTTTCGGCGCCGGGACTTTGGCCCATCGCGGGCTGGAGAATTGCCGCAGGGGGCTCGCCGATTGGCGCGGAGGGCACGTCGATCGGGGGGGGGCGTGATTCCCGCCCCCGCCAATTCCTGGGTGGCGGAGAATTCCGGCCACGGTGGGGGCGGGATTTTCGCCGGTCCCAGGCGATTCTCCGACCCTGCGGGGGGTCGGAGAATTTCGCCCCTCATGTTCTATCCTAATGAAGAATTCTATCATGTTATGGTCACTGTTTTCTAAAGAACCCTGCACAACAAGATCATTAATTAACCTCTGCTCAGTGCAGAATACAAACTCTAGGATAACATTTCCTGTTGTTTCCTCAACATACTGGTCAAAAAAACTATCCTCTACACTCTCCAGAGAGTAGTCCATCATAGTATTATTGCTAATTTGGTTTACTCAATCTATATGTAGATTAAAGTCATCAATGATTACTGCAGCAGCCTTGTTAAATGCATCTCAAATTTCCTGTTTAATGCCATTACCGTTTTGAAGAATAAAGGCAACTACCACTAATGTTTTCCTCTCCTTATTGCTTCTTAGCTCTACCCAGACTGGTTCTGCCTCTTGATTTCTGAACCAATATCCTCTCTCCCTGTTGCACTGAATTCATCCTTAACGAACAATGCCACCTCATCTCCTTTTCCTTTTTTCCTGTCTTTCCTAAATATCGAGTACACTTGGATAATCTTCACTGTCGCTGGGGCAGCACCTGGAACTCCCTCCCTAACAGCACAGTGGGTGTACCTACACCTCAAGGACTGCAGCGGTTCAAGAACCACCACTGCTCAAGAGCAACTAGGGATGGGCAATAAATGCGGGCCTGACCAGCGATGCTCACATCCCAAAAAATTAATTTTTAAAAAAATCAGTTTTCAGCCTCAGTTACCCTACAGCCATCTCTTCATAAACACAAACATATTACACTTGTTTATATCAATTTGTGCTGTTAATTCATAGACCATATTGCTAATTTTTCATGCATTCAGATACAGTGGGCGGGATTTTCCATCCCGCCGCGCCCATTCTCTGGTGCGGCGCGCTCCCGCTGGCAGCGGGGTCCTCCGTCCTGGCAGCCGGCCAATGGGGTTTCCCATTATGGGCACCCCCACACCGTCGGGAAATCCGTGGGAGTCAGTTTTCTGCCAGAAAAGCGTAAGAACCCGCCAACGCAGAATCCAGCCCAGCATCTTTAGACTTGTCTTTTTAACACTTGTACACATAGCCTTTGTACAATGGCCATACTTACTCCGAGCACTTGATCCTCTGCCTTCCATTTTTGCTTTCTACTTTTCTGTCTTTGTTTCCCTGCTTCCCTCTCAAGTGCATGGCCGTATGAAATAGTATGTGCCATTAATGGGGCTACCTTCTTAACATGTCGCTCTTAAGATGTGGGCAACTCTGACAAGTTCACACTGGTTGCCAGGTAATCATAGAATCCCTACAGTGCAAAAGAAGGCCACTTGGCCCATCAAGTCTGCACTGGCCCTTTGAAAGAGCGCCCAACTTAAGCTCATGCCTCCGCCCTATCCTCGTAACCCTGCCTAACCTTTTAGACACCAACGGGGCAATTTATCATGGCCAATCCACCTCACCTGCACATCTTTGGACCGTGAGAGGAAACCGGAGCACCCAAAGGAAACCCACGCAGACATGGGGAGAAAGTGAAAACTCCACACAGGCAGTCACCTGAAGCCACAATTGAACCCGGGACCCTGGAGCTGTGAGCCAGCAGTGCTAACAACTGTGCCACTCTGCCACCCAAGAGAACTTGGTTGGGGGTTTCTCCTTGAACCGCTCCAATTCTCGTGGTGATAGTACTGCTATAAGAGTGTACGTGCATGAAATTAGTGACAGTGAAAATCCAGATGGTGTGTGACTTGCAGGGAATTCACAGGGAATAGCATTCCGAAAAAATTGTTGCTTTTGTCACTATTGGTAGTAGAGGTCATCAGAGGTGTCAAAATTGTACATATGTAATGCAGCCATCATGCGGTGGTGATGAAGGAGCTGGATATTGAGTTATTATGATCCTTGGGGGGGTATCCCGCTTGGAAGCAAGAACATTTTATTTGAAGCAGACAAAGTTTGAGATTTAAGACAGTTGCTAATAGAATAAAGCCACAGGTTTCCTACGGTTTTGAACTAACAAAAATAAACTTAAGGTAAAAATGATGAAACAGATTACAATATCCAAGTATCATGGGAGTGTCTCTTGAAGAAAGGTTTTTGTCTTTTCACATAACTTCAGTGATGCTGAGCTGTGTTTGGAGGTTTTTTGGTTTCACTTTTAGTTTGACTCCTGTGGACTGCAGACAAGAGAAAATAAGTGTTTTGCCCTGTCTCTCTCTATTTTCATTTTAAAGAGTTGATCCAGAAAAAAAGCCCATTGATTATAGCTACCTGCTTTGGTAACTTAAAAGATATAGTTTGCTTTCTGGAAGAGTTAAACCTGCTGCTGAGACGGGGTCAGAATCTCAGGAAAAGCCAGTCTTATTCAAGTGAGAATGAAGAGTGCTGGGCCACGCCCTTGAAAAGGGGTTTTTGGTTTATGGAATTTTGTTTTTGAATTGGAACAGTTAAGGGGGAATTCATTAAGTATTATACATAGATTACTGTAGCTGTGTGGTATCGTCATGTTTGTAATTGATAATAATTGTAGCTGTGTGTTTATATATATATTAACTAGTTCTTAGAATAAAGCTTATTTTGATTAAAGTTTCTAGGAGGACTGTTGAATCACACCAGAAGGCACTTGTGCTCATCCCAGCCAAATTCAACATAAAGGTTGTAGGTCAGGTGGACTTCATAATATGTTTGGAAGCCTTGGCCCATAACTCAAGTTATACTAGGGTAAGTATGAGATGTTAATCTCAATAGCTATGTTGAGGAGGAATGAATATGAAGCTAACCTGTACCTTACAACAGGGTTATTTCCAAGACAGCAAAGCAAAGTCACAGACTCACCCAGTTCCTCCCAGGTACTCAAGATTGAATTGGTTTATTTACTCCGACAATGATTCCCTAAACCGTCCCCAATTGGGACAGCTGCAAATAATTACCAATTTAAAGCAGGCATTTCATTGCACACAAATTCAACATTAACGTGAGGGACATATGAAATAGCAGGAAAACTGTGGTTGAATACCACACTGCACAACAAATAACAGATACAACCAAACCAGATTTCACAGATTTCTCAACAACCCACCCAGACGTCAGTAACACCGAGTGAGGCAATCTCACCGAAACTTTGACTTTCTCATGAGGGTTTTCAATCTCCACCACTGAAGATCTCGCCTTGGAATTCTCTCCCCAGGTTCCTCCAACGTGGGCAATTTCAATGGCAACCCACCTCACAGGTTTTCTGTTATGTATCTAAGTTTAGGGACGGTTTAAACTAGTTCAGCAGGGGATTGGGAACCTGAATTGTAGCTCCAGTATACAGGAGGTTGAGAGTAGTGAGGTCATGAGTATGGCTTCAAAGTTCAATGAGTAAGGTGGTTTAAAGTGTGTCTACTTCAATGCCATGAGCATCCGGAATAAGGTGGGTGCACTTGCGGCATGGGTTGGTACCTGGGACTTCGATGTTGTGGCCATTTCGGAGACATGGATAGAGCAGGGACAGGAATGGTTGTTGCAGGTGCCGGGGTTTAGACATTTCAGTAACCTCAGGGAAGGTGGTAAAAGAGGGGGAGGGGTGGCATTGTTAGTCAAGGACAGTATTACGGTGGCAGAAAGGACGTTTGATGAGGACTCGCCTACTGACGTAGTATGGGCTGAGGTTAGAAACAGGAAAGGAGAGGTCACCCTGTTAGGGATTTTCTATAGGCCTCCAAAAAGTTCCAGAGATGTAGAGGAAAGGATTGCAAAGATGATTCTGGATAGGAGTGACAGTAACAGGGTAGTTGTTATGGGGGACTTTAACTTTCCAAATATTGACTGGAAATGCTATAGTTCAAGTACTTTAGATAGGTCTGTTTTTGTCTAATGTGTGCAGGAGGGTTTCCTGACACAGTATATAGATAGGCCAACGAGAGGTGAGGCCATATTGGATTTGGTACTAGGTAATAGAACAAAGTAAATTACAGCACAGGAACAGGCCCTAATGAACCAGGACAGGTGTTAGATTTGGAGGTAGGTGAGCACTTTGGTGATAGTGACCACAATTCAATTATGTTTACTTTAGTGCTGGAAAGTGACAGGTATATACCGCAGGGCAAGAGTTATATCTGGGGGAAAGGAAATTATGAAGCGATGAGGCAAGACTTAGGATGCATCGGATGGGGAGGGAAACTGCAGGGTATTGGCACAATGGAAATGTGGAGCTTGTTCAAGGAACAGCTACTGCGTGTTCTTGATAAGCATGTACCTGTCAGGCAGGGAGGAAGTGGTCGAGCGAGGGAACCGTGGTTTACTAAAGTAGTTGAAACACTTGTCAAGAGGAAGAAGGAGGCTTATGTAAAGATGAGACGTGAAGGTTCAGTTAGGGCGCTCGAGAATTACAAGTTAGCTAGGAAGGACCTAAAGAGAGAGCTAAGAAGAGCCAGGAGGGGACATGAGAAGTCTTTGGCAGGTAGGATCAAGGAGGACCCTAAAGCTTTCTATATGTCAGGAATAAAAGAATGACTAGGGTAAGAGTAGGGCCAGACAAGGACAGTAGTGGGAAGTTGTGCGTGGAGTCCAAGGAGATAGGAGAGGTGCTAAATGAATATTTTTTATCAGTATTCACACAGGAAAAGACAATGTTGTCGAGGAGAACACTGAGATATAGGCTACTAGACTTGAAGGGCTTGAGGTTCATAAGGAGGAGGTGTTAGCAATTCTGGAAAGAGTGAAAATAGATAAGTCCCCTGGGCCGGATGGGATTTATCCTAGGATTCTCTGGGAAGCTAGGGAGGAGATTGCTGAGCCTTTGGCTTTGATCTTTAACCGGGACAACCGGGATCTGGGATTCATGTCGCATTACATTCGGCCCCCACCAACAAGCCTGGACTTGCAGAGGCCTACCGACTGAACTGGCTTGGGACAATTCACACCTCTTTAACCTGGAGTTACCTCTCTCTCTGCATCTTTGATGATTTGATTGCCTGCAGGTGCTCGCATTCCGGGGCATCTCTGACTGTGTCTATATAAACATTTCTGGAACAAGCCTTTCCATTCACCTGAAGAAGGAGCCGTGCTCCGAAAGCTCGTGTTTGAAACAAACCTGTTGGACTTTAACCTGGTGTTGTAAGACTTCTTACTGTGCTCACCCCAGTCCAACGCCGGCATCTCCACATCATGACTTTGATCTTTAAGTCATCTTTGTCTACAGGAATAGTGCCAGAAAACTGGAGGATAGCAAATGTTGTCCCCTTGTACAAGAAGGGGAGTAGAGACAACCCCGGTAACTATAGACCAGTGAGCCTTACTTCTGTTGTGGGCAAAGTCTTGGAAAGGTTTATAAGAGATAGGATGTATAATCATCTGGAAAGGAATAATTTGATTAGAGATAGTCAACACGGTTTTGTGAAGGGTAGGTCGTGCCTCACAAACCTTATTGAGTTCTTTGAGAAGGTGACCAAACAGGTGAATGAGGGTAAAGCAGTTGATGTGGTGTATATGGATTTCAGTAAAGCGCTTGATAAGGTTCCCCACGGTAGGCTATTGCAGAACATACAGAGGCATGGGATTCAGGGTGATTTAGCAGTTTGGATCAGAAATTGGCCAGCTGGAAGAAGACAATGGGTGGTGGTTGATGGGAAATGTTCAGACTGGAGTCCAGTTACTAGTGGTGTACCACAAAGATCTGTTTTGGGGCCACTGCTGTTTGTCATTTTTATAAATGACCTGGAGGAGGGCATAGAAGGATGGGTGAGTAAATTTGCAGATGACACTAAAGTCGGTGGAGTTGTGGACAGTGCGGAAGGATGTTACAAGTTACAGAGGGACATAGATAAGCTGCAGAGCTGGGCTGAGAGGTGGCAAATGGAGTTTAATGCAGAAAAGTGTGAGGTGATTCATTTTGGAAAGAATAACAGGAAGACAGAGTACTGGGCTAATGGTAAGATTCTTGGTAGTGTGGATGAGCAGAGAGATCTCGGTGTCCATGTAAATAGATCCCTGAAAGTTGCCACCCAGGTGGAGAGTGTTGTTAAGAAGGCGTACGGTGTTTTATCTTTTATTAGTAGAAGGATTGAGTTTCGGAGCCATGAGGTCATGTTGCAGCTGTACAAAACTCTGGTGTGGCCGCGTTTGGAGTATTGCGTGCAATTCTGGTCGCCGCATTATAGGAAGGATGTGGAAGCATTGGAAAGGGTGCAGAGGTGATTTACCAGAATGTTGCCTGGTATGGAGGGAAGATCTTATGAGGGAAGGCTGAGGGACTTGAGGCTGTTTTCGTTAGAGAGAAGATGGGGCAGCACGGTAGCATGGTGGTTAGCATAAATGCTTCACAGCTCCAGGGTCCCAGGTTCGATTCCCGGCTGGGTCACTGTCTGTGCGGAGTCTGCACGTCCTCCCCGTGTGTGCGTGGGTTTCCTCCGGGTGCTCCGGTTTCCTCTCATTGTCCAAAGATGTGCAGGTTAGGTGGATTGGCCAGGCTAAATTGCCCTTAGTGTCCTAAATAATGGGGGTTGTTGGGTTACTGGTATAGGGTGGATACGTGGGCTTGAGTAGGGTGATCATTGCTCGGCACAACATCGAGGGCCGAAGTTCTGTGCTGTACTGTTCTAACAAATTCTAAAAGGTGACTTAATTGAGGCATACAAGATGATCAGAGGATTAGATAGGGTGGACAGTGAGAGCCTTTTTCCTCAGATGGTGATGTCTACAACGAGGGGACATAGCTTTAAATTGAGGGGAGATAGATATAGGACAGATGTCAGAGGTAGTTTTTTTACGCAGAGAGTAGTAAGGGCGTGGAATGCCCTGCCTGAAACAGTAGTGGACTCGCCAACACTAAGGGCATTCAAATGGTCATTGGATAGACATATGGATGATAAGGGAATAGTGTAGATGGGCTTGAGTGGTTTCACAGGTCGGCACAACATCGAGGGCCGAAGGGCCTGTACTGCGCTGTAATGTTCTGTGTTCTAAGTAATACATCCCTGCTGCTGAGTACTAAGCACGGGCTTAGTTCTCCTCTTAGACACTTATGAGAAATATCTCCTGTTAAACCTTGCATCATGTTTTGAATAAATCCAAGTACCTGACACCTCCATACTTTTTCTCTTTGCAGCAATTTGAGAATATAACAAGAGAGGCAATTGGCGATAAGGATTGAGGCACTAAAACTGTCGACGAGAAAAGGGAAAATGGGCAACGAGAGTGAGTGAGAAGATTCTGGGTACCGGATTCAAATGTTGGTCAAAAGAAAATCCGCAGATGCAGAAAGTTTGAGAAAAAAACACAAAGTACAACCTTGAGTAAATCTTGCTTACTGTTAAAAGTGGGTGGTCTCTGAGCTTCAGGGACTGCACATGTGGTGAAATGAAACAGGCTGTGGGAACAGGGATTCAATAGTCTATCTGGCTCAGTACAAGGCACTACTTGAATAAAACAAACGGAATTCCAGGCAAAAAAAATATATTTTGCATTGTGGATTAGAAGACCTCTTGCTTCATACATATGAAATAAACAGAAGGGAGGAAGGCTGAATAAGGTTTAGACCCTGGGAACTGGTATCTGAAATGGTGGACAAAGGTGGAGCCATGCATGCATCTGACGAAGATGGTGAGATTTAGAACTCGTATGAAGAGCGAGTTCAACATTATCTCAAAGCTGATCAAATACCAGTGGAAGTAAACTATTATGCTACTGCAAAACGTAGTCCAACTAGAAAAGCCGGGAACTAACAGCTGCAATTAATCAATGAAGATTCGAGAAGGGCATTTCTTACCAAGCCCACTTCATGGTAGCACAGTGGTTAGTACTGCTGCTTCACAGCAACAAGGTCCCAGGGTCGATTCCCGGCTTGGGTAACTCTCTGTGCAGAGTCTGCACGTTCACCCCGCGTCTGCATGAGTTTCCTCCGGGTGTTCCGGATTCCTCCCACAAATCTCGAAAGACGTGCTTGTTAGGTGAATTGGACATTCTGAATTCTCCCTCAGTGAACCCAGACAGGCGCCGGAGTGTGGCGGCTAGGGGATTTCCACAGTAACATCATTGCAGTGTTAATGTAAGCCTACTTGTGACAATAAAATTTATTAAAAAAAGATTATCAAAAAAAAATTATAATTGCGCATAGGTTGTGTTTCAGCACTGCAGTCAGGAAGAAGGTGTATTAGAATTCCGGATCAGACCCCAACTTTTGTTAGGATACCTGAGGAGAATCCCAAACAATTTTTAAATTTGTAAAACTGTGAGGAAAGTTTACTTCACCCCAAGAGTGATGACTTTGACCAATAGGTATATTTTATGTTAAAACAAACTTGAATTTAAACACAGAATTAACCACATTAACATCAAATAAATTGCTTTATAATTAACAGTTCTTGAATAAAAGGAAAAAAAACTTTAACTTCCGATCCATATCAGTCTCACCTTATAGCTTAGACGCTCCATCCCAGGCAACATGCTAGTGAATCTCCTCTGAATCACCTCCAGTACAATCACCTCCTTCACATAGTGAGGTGACCAGAATAGCACACAGTTCTCCAGCTGTGGCCTGTCCAACATTCTGTACACCTCCAGCTTAACCTCCTTGCACTTATATTCTCTGCCATGACTGATAAAGGCAAGTGCCCCAATGCCTTCTTTGCTGCCCTATTCACCTGCCCTGCCACCTTCAGTGATCTGTGAACAAGTACCCCAAGATCCATTTTTCCTCTGGGATTCCTAGTACCCTGCCAATCATTACATACTCCCTTGTCCTGTTTCTTCATCCAACGTGCATTACCTTGCACTTACCAGGGTTAAATACAATCTGCCGCTGCTCTGCCCATCTGGCCAACCCATCTATAGCTTCCTGTAATCTACCATCCTCTTCTTCACTGTTAACCACCCATCTTGGTGTTGTCTGTAAACTTACTTATTATTCCTCCACATTCTCGTCTACATCATTTGTATGCATGACAAACAATAAGGGATCCAGCACTGATGCCTGGGGTATGCAGCTGAACTCTGGTGGATTTCATTTTGACTTTCCAAATGTCCCATTACTACTTCCTTAATAATGGATTCCAACAGTTTCCCGATGACAGACATGAGACTAACTGGTCTATAGTTTCCTACATTCTGCCTTTCTCCCTTTTGGAACAGAGACATTACACTAGCCTTTTTCCAATCCACTGGAATCTTTCCAGAATCTAGAGAATTTTGGAATATTATAACTAATGGATCTACTATCTCTGCTTCCTTTAAGACCCTAGGATGTAGGGAATTTGTCGGCCTTTAATTACAATATTACAGTATTTTACCCCTAGCGATGGTGATTGTTTTCAGGTACTCCTTTTCAACAACCTCTACAGTACCTGTTATTGACGGGATGGTTCTAGTGTCCTGCCACTGCCAGAGTGCCCGGGTGACACATCCAGACTGCCATTGAAACTGCCAGGGTGCCAGGCTGGCAGTGCCAAGGTGCCCAGGTGTCAGGTTATCCGTGCCAAAGGTCAGGCCCGGAGTGAGGAGGGAGGTGAAGTGGGTGGTCCTGAGGCCGTGGTGGGGGTGCTGGGGTGGGGTGGGAGGTGGCGTTGAAAGATCGGGGCTGCCTTTAAAAGTGGCACCCCCAATCTGTGAGTAGTCCTTCTTCACAGACGAGCTGAACTGAGCTGGCCAGTGCAGAAAATGACTGAAAGAATGGCCTCGAAAGTGGAGTTCCTCGCTGAGGCCAAAGAAAATCGGCAAAGCGCCGTTTTAATCTGAGTCGGCTGAATTGCGCCCCATGTCTCAGTATTCGCCAGCACATCATGCCTCATTGTCTCTATTTGCGCTGTGAACTCATTAATTTTTTTCCAAATGTTACCTGCATTCAGATACAAAGCCTTCAGATTTGACCCATTATTAATTTTCCCTAGTGTTGTACAATTCCGTGGTGCATTCATATGCTCCATCCCTTCCTTTCATTACCTGGTAACCATTAGCCTTATAATCAACCTGTATGCCTACTTTCTCCGTACACTTTGATTTTAAAAATTTCTATGCAACTGAAACTGCCCTCCCACTCCCAATAATTTAGTTTAAGCCCAATCTGCAGCCCTTGTTGTTGGATTTGCCAGGACACTGGTCCAGCATGATTCAAGTGGAGCCCGTCACTTTGGAATAGCGCTATCTTTCCCCAGTATTGGGGCCAATGTCCCATGAACCCAAACTCATTTCCCAATCTTTGAGCCACGCCTCTTTAATCTCATTGACCCTGTGACAATTAGCTCATGGCTCAGGTAATGATCCGCAGAACCTCATTCCTCATTCTACCTATATTGTCGGTACCTACATGGACCACGATAATCTTTTCTCTCCAACTCAAAGTTTCTTTCTGGACTGGATGAGATATTCTTAACCCTCGCACCGGGCAGGCAACATAGCATTCAGGACTCTTTTTAAAAATAAATTTAGAGGAGCCAATTATTTTTCTTTTCCAATTAAGAGGCAATTTAGCGTGGCCAATCCACCTAAAATTTTGTGGCACACAAAAGATGTGCCATCTAACCAGCACATCTTTGGGTTGTGGGGGTGAAACCCATGCAGACACGGGGAGAATGTGCAAAACTCCAAACGGACAGTGACCCAGGGCCGGGATTCGAACCCGGATCCTCAGCGCCACAGTGCCAATGCTAACCACTGTGCCACATGCTTCCCTCAGCCTTCACGACTCTTGATTCTGGCTGCATAGAGCAGTGTCTATTCCCCTACCTATACTATCCTTGACTACAACTGCATTTCTCTTTATATTCTTCTTTTTGTTTTTTTTTATAAATTTAGATTACCCAATTATTTTTTCTATTAAGGGGCAATTTAGCGTGGCCAATCCACCTACTCTGCACATTTTTTATGGGTTGTGGGGGCGAAACCCACGCAGACACGGGGAGAATGTGCAAACTCCACACGGACAGTGACCCAGAGCCGGGATCGAACCTGGGACCTCAGCGCCGTGAGGCGTTTGTGCTAACCACTAGGCCACTGTGCGGCCTATCTTTATATTCTTTATGTACTCTATTCTGTTAGCTATACTTCCCCGGCTAGGGCTACATTTCTCGTTTCTCTCCCAACCTGAATGACTCTCTGTACCATGGTCTTATGGCCAATGTGCTCATCCTCCCTCGAGTCCCCACTCTCGATCATACAGGGAGCAAAAATCTCAAACCTGTTGGACAAGGCCGAGGGCTGAGGTTCCTGCAATGCTCCTTCCTAGATTTCTTTACCTGCCACACTTACTGTCACATCCTCCTGCCCCCCACCAC